>NC_090436.1:271601655-271904685 GCF_031143425.1 Pleurodeles waltl | reverse complement strand
CACTTCAATCAGCAGCAAGGGGACAGCCAGCCCCCCACCAGGCAAGAGGACCAGGAAACTAAAGGGCCGCCGTGAGAGGACTGACACGGCTGCCCCCAAGGAGCAAAGTTCGCCCACTTCACCAGCCACAACATCTAGGGGAGGCAAGGGCCCGAGAGCCCCATCTAAGGAGCGAGAGGGCAGCAGTGCGGAGAAGTAAGCCAGCAGGGGCGCGGAGCAGGAGGGGCCCACAAGCCCCATCCTGGGTGTTAGGGAGAACACCAAAGGGCCCAGGACTCCGTCACCGAAGGGTCCAGCAACAGCACGGTCGGAGGGCGACTGAGCAGGGAGTCCAAGCCAGGTCTGGCTCCCTTGACTTACTGGACGAGCACCGCTGAAGAGGGCCCCGCCGTGCAGAAGAGCACCGCTGAACAGGGCCCGCCGTGCAGAAGAGCACCGCTGAAGAGGGCCCCGCCGTGCAGAAGAGCACCGCTGAAGAAGGCCCCGCCATGCAGAAGAGCACCGCTGAACAGGGCCCCGCCGTGCAGAAGAGCACCGCTGAACAGGGCCCCGCCGTGCAGAAGAGCACCGCTGAAGAGGGCCCCGCCGTGCAGAAGAGCACCGCTGAACAGGGCCCCGCCGTGCAGAAGAGCACCGCTGAAGAGGGCCCCGCCGTGCAGAAGAGCACCACTGAACAGGGCCCCGCCGTGCAGAAGAGCACCGCTGAAGAGGGCCCCGCCGTGCAGAAGAGCACCGGTGAACAGGGCCCCGTCGTGCAGAAGAGCACCGCTGAAGAGGGCCCGCCGCGCAGAAGAGCACCGCTAAAGAGGGCCCGCCGTGCAGAAGAGCACCGCTGAACAGGGCCCCGCCGTGCAGAGGAGCACCGCTCCGCTGGGCCCCGCCGTCTCAAGCACCGCTCCGCTGGGCCCCGCCGTCTCAAGCACCGCTCCGCTGGGCCCCGCCGTCTCAAGCACCGCTCCGCTGGGCCCTTCCTGTCAAGCACCGCTCCGCTGGGCCCCGCCATCTCAAGCACCGCTCCGCTGGGCCCTTCCTGTCAAGCACCACTCCGCTGGGCCCTTCCTGTCAAGCACCGCTCCGCTGGGCCCCGCCGTCTCATGCACCGCTCCGCTGGGCCCCGCCGTCTCAAGCACCGCTCCGCTGGGCCCCGCCGTCTCATGCACCGCTCTGCTGGGCCCTGCCGTCTCATGCACCGCTCCGCTGGGCCCCTCCTGTCAAGCACTGCTCCGCTGGGCCCTTCCTGTCAAGCACCGCTCCGCTGGGCCCCGCAGTCTCAAGCACCGCTCCGCTGGGCCCTTCCTGTCAAGCACCGCTCCACTGGGCCCTTCCTGTCAAGCACCGCTCTGCTGGGCCCCGCCGTCTCAAGCACCGCTCCGCTGGGCCCCGCTGTCTCAAGCACCGCTCCGCTGGGCCCTTCCTGTCAAGCACCGCTCCGCTGGGCCCCGCCGTCTCAAGCACCGCTCCGCTGGGCCCTTCCTGTCAAGCACCGCTCCGCTGGGCCCCGCCGTCTCAAGCACCGCTCCGCTGGGCCCTTCCTGTCAAGCACCGCTCCGCTGGGCCCTTCCTGTCAAGCACCGCTCCGCTGGGCCCCGCCGTCTCATGCACCACTCCGCTGGGTCCCTCCTGTCAAGCACCGCTCCGCTGGGCCCTTCCTGTCAAGCACCGCTCCGCTGGGCCCCGCCGTCTCAAGCACCGCTCCGCTGGGCCCTTCCTGTCAAGCACCGCTCCGCTGGGCCCTTCCTGTCAAGCACCGCTCCGCTGGGCCCCGCCGTCTCAAGCACCGCTCCGCTGGGCCCCGCCGTCTCAAGCACCGCTCCGCTGGGCCCTTCCTGTCAAGCACTGCTCCGCTGGGCCCCGTCGTCTCAAGCACCGCTCCTCTGGGCCCCGCCGTCTCAAGCACCGCTCCGCTGGGCCCCGCTGTCTCAAGCACCGCTCCGCTGGGCCCTTCCTGTCAAGCACCGCTCCGCTGGGCCCCGCTGTCTCATGCACCGCTCCGCTGGGCCCCGCCATCTCAAGCACCGCTCCGCTGGGCCCCGCTGTCTCAAGCACCGCTCCGCTGGGCCCCGCCGTCTCAAGCACCGCTCCGCTGGGCCCTTCCTGTCAAGCATCGCTCCGCTGGGCCCCGCCGTCTCATGCACCGCTCCGCTGGGCCCCGCCATCTCAAGCACTGCTCCGCTGGGCCCTGCCGTCTCATGCACCGCTCCGCTGGGCCCCGCCGTCTCAAGCACCGCTCCGCTGGGCCCTTCCTGTCAAGCACCGCTCCGCTGGGCCCTTCCTGTCAAGCACCGCTCCGCTGGGCCCGCCGTCTCATGCACCGCTCCGCTGGGCCCCTCCTGTCAAGCACCGCTCCGCTGGGCCCTTCTTGTCAAGCACCGCTCTGCTGGGCCCCGCCGTCTCAAACACCGCTCCGCTGGGCCCTTCCTGTCAAGCACCGCTCCGCTGGGCCCTTCCTGTCAAGCACCGCTCCGCTGGGCCCCGCCGTCTCAAGCACCGCTCCGCTGGGCCCCGCCGTCTCAAGCACCGCTCCGCTGGGCCCTTCCTGTCAAGCACCGCTTCGCTGGGCCCCGCCGTCTCATGCACCGCTCCGCTGGGCCCCTCCTGTCAAGCACCGCTCCGCTGGGCCCCTCCTGTCAAGCACCGCTCCGCTGGGCCCTTCCTGTCAAGCACCGCTCCGCTGGGCCCCGCCGTCTCAAGCACGCTCCGCTGGGCCCTTCCTGTCAAGCACCGGGCCGCTGAGCTCGCCGTCTCAAGCACCGCTCCGCTGGGCCCCTCCTGTCAAGCACCGCTCCGCTGGGCCCCTCCTGTCAAGCACCGCTCCGCTGGGCCCTTCCTGTCAAGCACCGCTCCGCTGGGCCCCGCCGTCTCAAGCACCGCTCCGCTGGGCCCTTCCTGTCAAGCACCGCTCCGCTGGGCCCGCCGTCTCAAGCACCGCTCCGCTGGGCCCCGCCATCTCAAGCACCGCTCCGCTGGGCCCCGCCGTCTCAAGCACCGCTCCGCTGGGCCCGCCGTCTCAAGCACCGCTCCGCTGGGCCCTTCCTGTCAAGCATCGCTCCGCTGGGCCCCGCCGTCTCATGCACCGCTCCGCTGGGCCCCGCCATCTCAAGCACCGCTCCGCTGGGCCCCGCCGTCTCATGCACCGCTCCGCTGGGCCCCGCCGTCTCAAGCACCGCTCCGCTGGGCCCTTCCTGTCAAGCACCGCTCCGCTGGGCCCTTCCTGTCAAGCACCACTCCGCTGGGCCCCGCCGTCTCATGCACCGCTCCGCTGGGCCCCTCCTGTCAAGCACCGCTCCGCTGGGCCATTCCTGTCAAGCACCGCTCCGCTGGGCCCCGCCGTCTCAAACACCGCTCTGCTGGGCCCTTCCTGTCAAGCACCGCTCCACTGGGCCCCGCCGTCTCAAGCACCGCTCCACTGGGCCCCGCCGTCTCAAGCACCGCTCCGCGGGGCCCCGCTGTCTCAAGCACCGCTCCGCGGGGCCCCGCCGTCTCAAGCACTGCTCCGCTGGGCCCTTTCTGTCAAGCACCGCTCCGCTGGGCCCCGCCGTCTCATGCACCGCTCCGCTGGGCCCCTCCTGTCAAGCACCGCTCCGCTGGGCCCCTCCTGTCAAGCACCGCTCCGCTGGGCCCTTCCTGTCAAGCACCGCTCCGCTGGGCCCCGCCGTCTCAAGCACCGCTCCGCTGGGCCCTTCCTGTCTAGCACCGCTCCGCTGGGCCCGCCGTCTCAAGCACCGCTCCGCTGGGCCCTTCCTGTCAAGCACCGCTCCTCTGGGCCCCGCCGTCTCATGCACCGCTCCGCTGGGCCCCTCCTGTCAAGCACCGCTCCGCTGGGCCCTTCCTGTCAAGCACCGCTCCGCTGGGCCCCGCCGTCTCAAGCACCGCTCCGCTGGGCCCTTCCTGTCAAGCACCGCTCCGCTGGGCCCTTCCTGTCAAGCACCGCTCCGCTGGGCCCCGCCGTCTCAAGCACCGCACCGCTGGGCCCTGCTGTCTCAAGCACCGCTCCGCTGGGCCCTTCCTGTCAAGCACCGCTCCGCTGGGCCCCGCCGTCTCAAGCACCGCTCCGCTGGGCCCCGCCGTCTCAAGCACCGCTCCGCTGGGCCCCGCCGTCTCAAGCACCGCTCCGCTGGGCCCTTCCTGTCAAGCACCGCTCCGCTGGGCCCTTCCTGTCAAGCACCGCTCTGCTGGGCCCCGCCGTCTCATGCAACGCTCCGCTGGGCCCCTCCTGTCAAGCACCGCTCCGCTGGGCCCTTCCTGTCAAGCACCGCTCCACTGGGCCCCGCCGTCTCAAGCACCGCTCCGCTGGGCCCTTCCTGTCAAGCACCGCTCCGCTGGGCCCCGCCGTCTCAAGCACCGCTCCCCTGGGCCCCGCCGTCTCAAGCACCGCTCCGCTGGGCCCTTCCTGTCAAGCACCGCTCCGCTGGGCCCCGCCGTCTCAAGCACCGCTCCGCTGGGCCCCGCCGTCTCAAGCACCGCTCCGCTGGGCCCTTTCTGTCAAGCACCGCTCCGCTGGGCCCCGCCGTCTCAAGCACCGCTCCGCTGCGCCCCGCCGTCTCAAGCACCACTCCGCTGGGCCCCGCCGTCTCAAGCACCGTTCCGCTGGGCCCTTCCTGTCAAGCACCGCTCCGCTGGGCCCTTCCTGTCAAGCACCGCTCCGCTGGGCCCCGCCGTCTCATGCACCGCTCCGCTGGGCCCCTCCTGTCAAGCACCGCTCCGCTGGGCCCTTCCTGTCAAGCACCGCTCCGCTGGGCCCCGCCGTCTCAAGCACCGCTCTGCTGGGCCCTTCCTGTCAAGCACCGCTCCGCTGGGCCCTTCCTGTCAAGCACCGCTCCGCTGGGCCCCGCCGTCTCAAGCACCGCTCCGCTGGGCCCCGCCGTCTCAAGCACCGCTCCGCTGGGCCCTTCCTGTCAAGCACCGCTCCGCTGGGCCCCGCCGTCTCAAGCACCGCTCCGCTGGGCCCGCCGTCTCAAGCACCGCTCCGCTGGGCCCTTCCTGTCAAGCACCGCTCCGCTGGGCCCCGCCGTCTCATGCACCGCTCCGCTGGGCCCCTCCTGTCAAGCACCGCTCCGCTGGGCCCTTCCTGTCAAGCACCGCTCCGCTGGGCCCCGCCGTCTCAAGCACCGCTCCGCTGGGCCCTTCCTGTATAGCACCGCTCCGCTGGGCCCTTCCTGTCAAGCACCGCTCCGCTGGGCCCCGCCGTCTCAAGCACCGCTCCGCTGGGCCCTTCCTGTCAAGCACCGCTCCGCTGGGCCCCGCCGTCTCAAGCACCGCTCTGCTGGGCCCCGCCGTCTCAAGCACCGCTCCGCTGGGCCCCGCCGTCTCAAGCACCGCTCTGCTGGGCCCTTCCTGTCAAGCACCGCTCCGCTGGGCCCTTCCTGTCAAGCACCGCTCCGCTGGGCCCCGCCGTCTCATGCACCGCTCCGCTGGGCCCCTCCTGTCAAGCACCGCTCCGCTGGGCCCTTCCTGTCAAGCACCGCTCCGCTGGGCCCCGCCGTCTCAAGCACCACTCCGCTGGGCCCTTCCTGTCAAGCACCGCTCCACTGGGCCCTTCCTGTCAAGCACCGCTCCGCTGGGCCCCGCCGTCTCAAGCACCGCTCCGCTGGGCCCCGCTGTCTCAAGCACCGCTCCGCTGGGCCCTTCCTGTCAAGCACCGCTCCGCTGGGCCTCGCCGTCTCAAGCACCGCTCCGCTGGGCCCCGCCGTCTCAAGCACCGCTCCGCTGGGCCCTTCCTGTCAAGCACCGCTCCGCTGGGCCCCGCCGTCTCAAGCACCGCTCCGCTGGGCCCCGCCGTCTCAAGCACCGCCCCGCTGGGACCTTCCTGCATGCACTGTTAACGGTTCACTGTGCCCACCATGCCTCCTCCTTGACCAGTGGAGACTGTAATCCACCTGATGGACTGTGGCTTTGCACTCCCCAGGATGGAACAGTGGGCAACCCACCAACTGTAGAGACTTGAGAGACTGTGGCTTTGCACTCCCCAGGATGGCACAGTAGGCATGGTGGCCCCTTCGTGGATCTGGCGTCGTGGACTCATGTGGCTGTGGTGCCCCCCCCTTTCCTTCCCCCTGAGGTGCCTGTAGTTTTTTCATCAGATGCCCCTGCAGTGTTCTCTCCAGAGGACTCAGGTCTCCTGTGTGGGCTTTGCCCTTGTGTTGTTACACTTTGGCCCACGGACACTTCGGTTTTCTTTTGATGTGCAGGACTAATTGCCTTGGTTATTCATTGCACTGTGTATGGATTTATTTTGATATTGATTATTTGGCTAGTTGACCATTACTTTTCAGAGCCTATTTTGTACATAAATTTTTATTCACAATTTAATTATGTCTTTGCATTTTTCTGGGGGGTTTGGGTGGTGTAACTGTGACTTGTTGCTCTGCATTGGTGTGTACATAGTTTGCGGGGGTGGGGGTCGCATATGTGTGTGCCGTAAGCTTTCCTCCTCCCCCCTCCCGTGTGTCGTAGGTGCAGTACTCACCGTTGTCGTCTGCGCCGGCGTTCGTACTCGTGGTAGATGAGCAGGTAGACGAGAGCAGGTAGGATGTTTAATTCGGGTTCCATGCTGTCCTCCTTCCTCGTGGAGTGCGTAGAGGTGAGCGTTTTCCCGTTCGTAGTCTGTTTCCGCCGTGTTTTTATCGGCGGTGCTCCCGCCCCGGAAAAGGTGGCGGATTGGCCGGTCATAATAGTGTGGGCGGTACATTGTCTGCCGCCTGTCTGTTGGCGGTGACCGCCGCGCTGTTTGTTTGTACCGCCGTGGCGGTCGGAGTGTTAATGTGGCGGGCTGTGTTGGCGGTTCCCGCCAGGGTCAGAATTCCATTTTTTGGACCGCCGGCCTGTTGGCGGGTTGGCCGCCGCTTTATCACCGACCGCCAGGGTTAGAATCACCCCCTATATGTCTCCAACAGGGCTAGGTCCAAATCTCCTGTTTGAGACCCAGCCAGTTGAGTGAGGATTTAGTTTTTGAAAATTGTCAAGAAGAATGAATTTGCAAAAAGAGATAAAAATCAAGCTGACCTTCAACTGTGGGTACGTAGTAAAATACTTAGCTACTGTATGTCACTGCACAAATACAAGTCCTATCCTCACCGCTGATCACCAATGTTAGAAATGGGGTCTTTGGTTGGCAGTCCGGTTACCCCCTGTACAAGCAAGGACCCTCACTGTAGTCAGGGTAAGTCACACACAATCCAAATTATCCTGTGCCCACCCTCTGGTAGCTTGGCACTGAGCAGTCAGGCTTAACTTAGAAGGCAATGTGTAAAGTATTTGTGCAATAAATCATACAATGACACAATATAGCACCACAAAAATACACCACACAGTGTTTAGAAAAATATATAATATTTATCTGGGTATTTGTAGGTCGAAATGATAAAAAGATGCAATAAGAAATTGTAGAGATATCAGTGAAAAGTGATATGAAGTGTCTTAAGTCTTTAAAAAGTAAACAAAGTCTCTTTCAAGCACAAAGTACCTGGTTTGGAGTGGAAAATCTCCACAAGGGGTGCAGAGGAGGAGATGCGTGGAAAAATGGTGTGTGCGTCGCTTTCGCCCCTTCACACACGGACTTGCGTTGTTATCTTTCACGCGGGGAAGACGTGCGTTGTTTTTCGGCATGCGGACAGTCTCCTTCTTGGGTCACGGGATTACCAGATGTCCCTGGGTCTGTGCGTGGAATCCTAGGCTTGTTATCCGGCTGCGCATCGTTCCGGTGGGCTGTGCGTGGAATTTTCTCCCTCACAGCAGGCATTGCGTCGATTTCCTCTCTGGAAGTCGGGCGGCGTTGTCCAGGCGGGCCATGCGTTGAAGTTCCGGTCGCACCGCAGGCGTCGATCTTTTCCTTGCGGGGTCGAGCGGCATCTTTCCGGATCGGCGTGCGGTGAATCTTTCACCGCGGAGCAAGCTGTGCGTCACATTTTTTGGCGCACAAGGAGTCCAGTTGAAAGATGGAAGTCTTTTTGGTCCTGAGACTTCAGGAAACAGGAGGCAAGCTCTATCCAAGCCCTTGGAGAGCACTTCTGCAGCAAGGTAAGAGTTCAGCAAGGCAACAGGCCAACAGCAAGGCAGCAGTCCTTTGTAGAAAGCAGTCAGGTGAGTCCTTTGAGCAGCCAGGCAGTTCTTCTTGGCAAGATGCAGGTTCTGGTTCAGGTTTCTTCTCCAGCAAGTGTCTGAGGTGGTAGGGCAGAGGCCCTGTTTTATACCCAAATGTGCCTTTGAAGTGGAGGAGACTTCAAAGAATGGCTTAGAAGTGCACCAGGTCCCCTTTCAGTTCAATCCTGTCTGCCAGGGTCCCAGTAGGGGTTGTGGCAGTCATTTGTGTCAGAGCAGGCCCTCCACCCTCCTAGCCCAGGAAAACCCATTCAAAATGCAGATGTATGCAAGTGAGGCTGAGTACCCTGTGTTTGGGGTGTGTCTGAGTGAATGCACAAGGAGCTGTCAACTAAACCCAGCCAGACGTGGATTGTAAGGCACAGAAAGATTTAAGTGCAAAGAAATGCTCACTTTCTAAAAGTGTAATTTCTAGAATAGTAATATTAAATCCAACTTCACCAGTCAGAAGGATTTTGTATTACCATTCTGGCCATACTAAATATGACCTTCCTGCTCCTTTCAGATCAGCAGCTACCACTTCAATAATGTATGAGGGCAGCTCCAATGTTAGCCTATGAAGGGAGCAGGCCTCAGAGTAGTGTAAAAACGAATTCAGGAGTTTTACACTACCAGGACATGTAAACTACACAGGTACATGTCCTGCCTTTTACCCACACAGCACCCTGCTCTAGGGGTTACCTAGGGCACACATTAGAGGTGACTTATGTGTAGAAAAAGAGGAGTTTTAGGCTTGGCAAGTACTTTTAAATGCCAAGTCGAATTGGCAGTGAAACTGCACACACAGGCCTTGCAATGGCAGGCCTGGGACAAGGTAAAGGGGCTACTTGAGTGGGTGGCACAACCAGTGCTGCAGGCCCACTAGTAGCATTTAATTTACAGGCCCTAGGCACATACAGTGCACATTACTAGGGACTTATAAGTAGATTAAATAGTCCAATTCGGTATGATCCTAAGTTACCATGTTTAAAGGGAGAGAGCATATGCACTTTAGCACTGGTTAGCAGCGGTAAAGTGCACAGAGTCTAAAAGCCAGTAAAAACAGAGTCCAAAAAGTGGAGGGAGGCAGGCAAAAAGTTAGGGGTGACCACCCTATGGCATGTCAGGTCTAACAGTTACCATCAAGCTTGGGAAAGATTTTTACCTTTCTAACATTTTTGGCAGTTAAAAAGCACCAGCAGGATGAAGCTGCAAGCCGAAGAGGGCTCCATGAGGCCAGATACCATCACCCAAAGGTCCCGGGTGAACAGGATTTTCTACTGTGGAGAAACGTATAGTGGGAGCTACCTTGAAGGCAGGCCAACTGGTGATGCACATTGGGCAGAACAGCTGGCAGGTAGGTCCTGGTCTTCTGTCTGTTCTTCTGATGCTTTTTGGGGAACATTTTACTAAGTCTTAACTTTTAGGGTTCGGCATGAACAGCCATGATGATCTAGCAACTCTAGTACCAAGGTCCAGGAACTGCAGTCACATCTTTGGAGGTTAGAACTCACTTCAGCAGAGGTCAAGGTTCTAGGTCTCTGGAGTTGGCCAGCAACCTATCCCTTGGATTTACTCTAATGGTCCTGGGTTCAAGGAGGTGGTCTTCCCTCCTTTAAGCAGCGTCCAGTCTTCTGCATTGAAGTACAAAACATGCCTCAAGCAGCAGGTAGGTCCTCTGAAGTTCAAAGCAGACTTTCTGAAGTCTTCCACAGGTCCAGGAGTGCATAGACGAGGTAGCTCAGGAGGTCCAAAAGTTATGCCTGGTGCCAGCCTTTGAAGTGGGAGTTACATCCTGGATACCTTTACCTCTGGTTCTGGAAAGTTCTTCCTTTCCCTTCCCAAGGCTCCAAGTAGTCTGTGGTGACAACAGGCAGGTGTCATGTCCCTTTGTGTGTTTGCTGAAGGCAGGATGGCCTATCCTGTCACCACCTAGTCCCCCTTTGTCTCACTGACTGGGATAACTACACAAACGCTCACAGTTAAGCTGTTTACAGTCAAGTGACCCAGGACACATGTAGCAGACACCAAATGGTTAGGACAAGAAATGGTCAACTTCTAGAAGTGACATTTTCACAATTAAGACCTAAATTACAATGTTACCATTAAAGATGATTTTAAATTACAATTCATTTGAGTCCAAACTTGACATCCCTACCTGTTCCCAATCAAAGTTAGTACCTATTACTTGTAATAAGGTAGCCCAATGGTATCCAATGAGAGATATAGGCCTCATAGTAGTAAAAAACACATTTAGGGTTTTTCACTACAAGGACATTTAAAACTTAAAATCACATGTCCTACTTTTTAAATACAAAGCACTCTGCCCTGCGGTCTGTGTAGGACATGACTTATATGTCTTCAGAAGGAAGGCTTATGCTTGGGAAAAAGTATATCTTGCCAGTATCTATTAGCAGCTTTAAAACTGCACTACAGGCTCATTTAGCAGGCCTGAGACATGTTTAAGGCGCTACCTAAGTCAGTGAACAAAGAGTACTGCATGCTGTCTAGTAAAATTTAATTTACAGGCCCTTGGTTCAAGTCGTGTCGAAGCCAAGTCGGAGTATTTCAGATCCAGAAAATTGAGGAAACAAACCAAGACCAGGCCGCTCTTCCTTAGATAACTTTTAATAAGAAATAATAAGACATAATAAGAAATACATGTACATGGAGACTGAGCAGCCTAAATCCAGCTCGAACAGTCTGCACAAGTAATGCATGATCTTTTATAGCATTAAACTGCAGACACAGTAACCCATTTCATTGGTTCTTGATATTGATGTATGATTATTTTTTTTCTATATAGCACACGTGATGCTCCATATAAGGGTTAGAATCATAGACAAGAAGCTTGCACAATGTCCTCTGAATCAAATGTCTTGTGATACATATATATGTGGAGAAAGAGGAACCATAAGTGCATACGTTAGTACTTTTAGCAGTGAGGATTTCGCAAGCTAGCATGCAGTGGTGTCTTGTGATGGCCGTCAGTTTAGCAAGCCTTGCATCATAATGCATTTCAAGCACAAAAGACATTTCTTCAAGGCATAGCTAATTCAACATTGTAAGGTGTTCAATAGAAACAGGCCTGTATTTACAATGTGTATCACAGGGCCAACTAGGCCCAAAATGGATCCAGGAGAACGTGATTCCACATTTTGCCCTCTGATACCCAATGAAAACACTCATTGACAGTTTAATTATCCTGATGGACAGGTGTCATTTCATTAGCATCATCTTTCCTGGCGTCATCCTCATGCCTTCTCTTAAGATGGTGCTCAGTGTCCTTATGACACATTTTCTTCATTAGCATGGTCAAACAGGAAGGGCACAACCTTATCAACACACATAGGGGGTCATTACAACATTGGCGGTAAAAGCCGCTTACCGCCGCGCAGAAGACCGCCAACACACCACCGCGGCTGTGGAATTCCGCCATGGTCATTATGATCCACTGCTTGGAATCCGCCAAAATTCAGACACCCACACAAGTCCGCCACACCAAAGGTCAGTGAGAAACTGGCGAAAACAAAACCTCTACCATCACGCCAACAGAAATACGCCCACACTATCACGACACACGAATCCACGCAGCGGTCTTTCAACCGCGGTATTCCATTGGCGGTACACACCGCCGCGCTCAAAATACACACACATTAACAAAACACAGCCATATTGGACAATTTTAAATACACAGGCCTGATACACATACACACACCACTCCCACACACCCAATACAATATAAAACACACACCCATATCACCCACAAACCCCTACGACCACAATTCACGACCGAAGGCCAGAGAGAGATACCACCATCAACAAACTAGCATCCACAGGCACACAACACCATCACCCACACAACTTCCACGCACCTCACACAACACACCACTACATATCACCACACTTATCACCACACACACCACCCCACACATCACCTACACCATCCCATGGCATGGCAAAGACACCCCAGGTTCTCGGAGGAGGAGCACAGGGTCATGGTGGAGGAAATCGTCTGGGTAGAGCCACAGCTATTTGGATCCCAGGTGCAGCACACCTCAATTTGCAGGAAGATGGAGCTATGGCGAAGAATAGTTGACAGGGTCAACGCAGTAGGACAACACCCAAGAAATCGGAAGGACATCAGGAAAAGGTGGAATGACCGACGGGGGAAGGTGCGTTCCGTGGTCTCAAGACACCACCAGGCGGTTCAGCAGACTAGCGGCGGACCCCCACTTCCCCACCCACAACTAACAACATGGGAGGAGCAGGTCTTGGCGATTCTGCATCCTGAGGGCCTCGCAGGAGTTGGTGGAGGAATGGACTCTGGTAAGTCAAATCTTAACTATTACATCCCCCACCCTACCTGCATGCTATCACATACCCCCACCCTCGCCCTCACCCCTATCACTCCAACTCCTCACAAATGTACCAATATCACAAACCACACATCCCAACACCAAGCCCTGCATGCAACAACAACGCATCGACACCCATCACTAAAGCATGCCCACTGCACATACCCATACACCTCCCTAAACCATCATCACACAAGCTCACACACAGGAATGCCAGCACTGGGGTACACAGTCACCCACCCATTGCACACCATGCCACACACAGATGCAATAATCATGCCTTTCCACCCCTGCAGGACCACTACCCAACGTCACCAGACAGGAGGGTACAGACATGTCCACTCCACCCACAGAAGAGGCCCACAGTGATGACAGCACCTCTGTCCAACTGGATCTAGATGACAAGCCCGGACCATCAGGGGCCTTGGGACAGTCGGTTCCCCTCACACAGGCACAGGCCACCACAGACTTTCCCCCCTCTGGAAACACCAGCACAGCACCCACCCAGCGGGCCCATACCTCCGTCCCCAGGACACGTCAATCAGCTGTGTGTCCACCACTACAGGGAACCCAGGATAACCCACCACGCCAACAACAACAGGGAGCTGGGGGCAGTGGCAGTGGGCACACGGTCCAGGGGAGGGAGGCCCAGGAACACAGGGGAACTGGGAGGGGTGCTGTGCGACAGGGGGCGGACAGGCCAAGAGAACCCACTCTCCTCGAGGCCCTCTCCTCCATCATGGGAGCCTACCACCACTCCCAGGAGACGATGGCAACGGTCCTGGCCAAGTTTCAGGAGACCCAGCGGCTGCAGGATGAACAGTATTTGGGCTTCAGGGAGGAACTCAGAACCATCAGCTCCACCCTGGGCACCATCGTAGGGGTGCTGAAGGAAGTACTCAACACCAGGAGGAACACTGTGGCACTACAGGGGGCCCTGACACTAGCATGGACGATGAACTGCCCACCACCTCCGCCGGCACTATTGGACAGGACGCCCCGCCACAGGACCACCACACCAGCACCCCACCCCCTGCAGACAGAGAACCACCCCGCAAACGGTCCCTGAGATCCGGGAACAAGACAGAGCACGATGCCAAGACCCCCGCCAAGAAATGAGACCACCCTGATTGTCATCCCACTGTCCCACTTTGTCACCCTGTCCATATTTAAACTGCCCCAGCTCCACTTCCTATGCCCATATGGGCAATGCACCTGTGAGACTAATAGACTGGACTCTGCCATGGACACTCCTCCACCATCACCCCTCACCATTTAACTTCCCCCTCCAATATCTTGCATTTAAATAAACACACCTAAAGCACCAAAAGATCTGGAGTCTGTCTGTGATTTCGAAATAGTGTATTTGCAATTACAGTGACAAAATGTTCATGATATAGTAATGTCAACATACCTATGTCACACAGCTCTAGTCCATGAGGAATCTAAGCAGATGACACACGTTGGCACCCACACCTGTGAAACCGTAAGGGAAAGTGAAAACTCAATGACCATACACTGGGTGAAAATGACAGACAGGATAGAGGTAGTAGTGTAAAAGTACATGTAGTAGGCAGGAATGTATTCTCACCTGTGTTTCACTGGAAATATTGCTGGATCACTGAGTCCCTGTTTTGCATGTCTTCTTCCTCTGCTTCATCCTCATCACTGTCCACAGGCTCCACAGCTGCCACAACACCGCCACCTGGACCATCCTCCTGCAGAAAAGGCACCTGGCGTCGCAAAGCCAAGTTGTGAAGCATACAGCAGGCCATGATGATCTGGCACACCTTCTTTGGTGAGTAGAATAGGGATCCACCTGTCATATGCAGGGACCTGAACCTGGCCTTCAGGAGGCCGAAGGTCCGCTCGATCACCCTCCTAGTTCGCCCATGGGCCTCATTGTAGTGTTCCTCTGCCCTGGTCCTGGGAATCCTCACTGGGGCCAGTAGCCATGACAGGTTGGGGTACCCAAAGTCACCTGCAAATGGTGAGGGACAACTGTTAGACACACACTAACCTGTAGGGATAACCCCAGACAACCATTCCCACTGTCTTGCTTCCAGGGGCTCACCTAATAGCCACACACAGTGCCTCTGGAGTTGACCCATCACATAAGGGATGCTGCTATTCCGCAGGATGTAGGCGTCATGCACTGAGCCAGGGAACATGACATTCACATGGGAGATGTACTGGTCTGCCAAACATACCATCTGTACATTCATGGAATGATAACTCTTCCGGTTTCTGTACACCTGTTCACTCCTGTGGGGGGGGACCAAAGCCACATGGGTCCCATCAATATCACCTATGATGTTGGGGATATGTCCAAGGGCATAGAAGTGACCTTTCACTGTGGGCAAATCCTCCACCTGAGGGAAAACGATGTAGCTCCGCATGTGTTTCAGCAGGGAAGACAACACTCTGGACAATACGTTGATGCCATGGCCACAGTTGTTTGAAAAGACCCACTTGCAAGGAAATGGAGCACTGATAGCACCTGCACCTGAGGGGGGATTCCTGTGGGATGGCGGATTGCTGACATCAGGTCTGGCTCCAACTGGGTACATAGTTCCTGGATTGTGGCACGGTCAAACCTGTAGGTGATTATCAAATTTCTTTCCTCCATTGTCAACAGATCCACCAGCGGTCGGAACACCGGAGGATTCCGCCATCTCCTAACATGTCCCAGCGGACGGTGCCTAGGAAGGACAACAGCGACCACAGAGTCAACTCAGAGGTATGTACCCACAGTTTACACAGAACACCAATCATACACAAAATGTGGCCTGTATGTGTGTTGAGACTAGACCTAGGCCTAGGTATGTGTGACGCAGTTGGAAATTAGGCCATGTGGGTCCCTGAAATGACGGCTGCCTGATCACTAAAGTGTGACAATGGGATGTGAGGTAACTGCGCTGGCGTTGTACACCGTCACGGTAGGCGGTCGGAGACCGCGACACAATGCTGCATTGGTTAACATTGGACCCTATGGGTCCCAGGAGCCAATGACGATGTACGCCGGCGGTCATGGTACGCACCGCTGCGGACGTGACCGCCATTTTCTATCTGTTTATTCACTCGATACCTGATCTTCGACAGGAGAGGACCTATACTGCAAGTGCTGCTGTGACCTCGGTCTGGAAGAGACAATGGCTCGTGCGTCTGGCGAAAGGGCCACTGCCTTCACATTGGAGGAGTTGGAGAAGCTCGTCGATTGGGTCCTCCCCCAGTACACGCTACTCTACGGTCCTCCAGACAAACAGGTAAGTACACAGGGAGCATGTTGTATTGGCTATGCCTGTGTGGAGAGGACTGGTTGTAAGAAGGAAGGGGGCAGAGTTCTGCGTGCATGAAAGAGGGTGGGTGCATGTGCCACATGGCAAGGGTAGGGATGGGGGCCACTCACTTTGACGGTGCAGTTTGCAATGGCTTCTCTTCTTCCCCTGTACATTTCATGTACGTCAGCGCCCACCAGAAGAAAGATATTTGGCGTGCCATCGCCAAGGACGTCTGGACCCTGGGAGTCTACCACAGACGGAGCACCCACTGCCGGAAAAGATGGGTGGACGTTCGCAGCTGGAGCAAGAAGACGGCAGAGGCTCAGCTGGGGATGGCATCCCAACGTGGGAGGGGTGCCCATCGAACCATGACACCCCTGACGTTCAGGATCCTGCCGGTGGCGTACCCGGAGTTGGATGGGCGCTTGAGGGCATCACAGCAGACACAAGGGGGTGAGTACACTCTCATTCAGCTGACTTTGCGCGCCGTGGAGTTGTCTGGGTGGGGGAGGAGGGCTGTGGGTTTCCCTAGGCCAGGGCGAGTTCCGTAGGCTAGGCCCCTCCATAAGGCATGACCCTGTGGCCCCCCAGCCCACCTATCTAGAGTGCCAAGTACAGCTATTCATGCCCCTGTGTCATCTATGTGTGCAGATGTCGTCCATAGCCTTGTAGGCCATTTCCCAGGAATTGCACTGTAAAGCCCAAGAGCGTGGCGTAGTGCAGGGAGCTTCTGTGTCTGTCTTGTCCGCCAACGGTAGCGGTAATCCATGCACTCAACATGTCTTTCTTCTGTTCCCCCTCTTTTTTGTGGTCTCCCTGTTCTTGTGTGCATTAGCATCATCAGGCAGAGGAGCAGTGGCACCGGAGCACGAGGGAGCTGCATCCCACATGGCCATGGAGGGCCACACCACGGACTCAGAATTCACCAGTGGGACGGAGGGCGAGGGGAGCTCCACGGCGGGGACAGGAGCTGACACCAGCGACACAGACTCGTCCTCTGATGGGAGCTCCCTTCTGGTGGCGGCAGCATATGTGCCCCCCGCATCTACAGGTACAGCCGCCACCCCCCCTACCAGCACCACCCTCCCAGCAGCCTCTCAGCCTTCAAACCCATGCCCGCTCACCCTGGAGGGTGGGCATCACCTTCGCCACAGGCACCTCAGGCCCTGCCCCAGTCACCCCTGCTGCCCTCAGTGAGAAGGCCATTGACCTCCTGAGGTCACTCATTGTTGAGCAGTCTACCATTTTGAATGCCATCCAGGGTGTAGAAAGGCAGTTGCAACAAACAAATGCATTCCTGGAGGGCATTCATTCTGGTCAGGTGGCCCTTCACCGAGCCTTTCAAACTCTGGCCTCAGCACTGATGGCAGCCATTGTCCCTGTGTCTAGCCTCCCCCCTCCAACTTCCTCCACCCAGACCCAATCCCCTGTACCTCTGCCTATCCCAAGCACATCATCAGACCAGCCTGCACACACCTCACCACACAAGGGAAGCTCAGGCAAACATAAGCACCACACATCCCACAGGCACTCATGCAAGCATCACACACATGCAGACACACCAACATCCACTGCCTCCACTGTGTCCCCCTCCTCGTCGTCTCCCTCCTCCCTCCCAGTCTCGTCTACGCACACACCTGCATGCACTACCTCTACAGCCACTACGTCCCTCACCAGCACACACACCAGCACACTCCGCTCACGTGCAGTCACCACCCCCACTATCATTCACACGTCCCCTGTGTCCTCTCCCAGTGTGTCTGTGACGCCCCCTCCGAAGATACACAAACGCAGGCACACACCCACCCAACAGCCATCCACCTCATGACAGCCTCCAGCGCATGCACCTGCACCCAAATTCACCAAACGTACACCTCCTCCTACCACCACCTCCCAAACCCCCTCCAGCTACCCGTCCAGTGTGTCCAAAAAACATTTCCTGTCCAGCCTTGACCTATTCCACCCCATGTCCATCTCATAGGTCCTGAACTAGCACCTCAGCCACAACATCTCCGGGACCAGTGGTGCCTGTAGTCACAGGTATGTGAAGTGCACCGGCCACCAGGACAGCTAGTGCGGCACGGAGCCACAGCACAGCCAGTCCCCCCCGTGAAGCACCAGAAGTTGGCCAGTGCCCGGCGGGAGAGGGAGAAGACTCCAGCCACCCAGGAGGCCACCGCCAGCTCCATCCTCGCAGCCCAGGAGGCCACGGCCAGCCCCATCCTCGCTGCCCAGGATTCCACCGCAGCCCCATCCTCGCTGCCCAGGAGGCCACCGCCAGCCCCATCCTCGCAGCCCAGGAGGCCACGGCCAGCCCCATCCTCGCTGCCCAGGATGCCACCGCAGGCCCATCCTCGCTGCCCAGGAGGCCACCGCCAGCCCCATCCTCGCTGCCCAGGAGGGCCCCGCCAGCCACAACCCAGCTGCCCAGGAGGCCACCGCCAGCCCCATCCTCGCTGCCCAGGAGGCCACTGCCAGCCCCATCCTCGCTGCTTAGGAGGCCACCGCCAGCCCCATCCTCGCTGCCCAGGAGGCCACCGCCAGCTCCATACCCGCTGCCCAGGAAGGCCCTGCCAGCCACAGCCCAGCTGCCCAGGAGGACCCCGCCAGCCACAGCCCAGCTGCCCAGGAGGGCCCCGCCAGCCACAGCTCAGCTGCCAGGAGGGCCTCCCCAGCCACAGCCCAGGTGCCCAATGAAGGACCGCCAGCCCCAGCCCAGCTGGGCAATGAAGGACCGCCAACTCAAGCACCTCTGAAAAGGGCAAGCACCGCTGAACTGGGCACCGCCAACTCAAGCACCGCTGAACAGGGCACCGCCAAGTCAAGCACCGCTGAACAGGGCACCGCCAACTCAAGCACCGCTGAACAGGGCACCTCCAAATCAAGCACCGCTGAACAGGGCAAGCACCGCTGAACAGGGCACCGCCAAATCAAGCACCGCTGAACAGGGCACCGCCAACTCAAGCACCGCTGAACAGGGCACCTCCAAATCAAGCACTGCTGAACAGGGCACTGCCAAATCAATCACCGCTAGCCCATGAGTAGCAGGGGCACTGACGCAACTGGGACCGTCACGGGGTGAGTGATGCACTCTGGGCACCAGTCCCCCTCCAGAACCAGTGGAGAGATACATCCACTACCTCTGTCCTTCAAAGGACGAAGCACTCTGGGCACCAGTCCCCCTCCAGAACCAGTGGAGACATGCATCCACTACCTCAGTCCTTCACAGGATGAAGCACTCTGGGCACCAGTCCCCCTCCAGAACCAGTAGAGACATGTATCCACTACCTCTGTCCTTCACAGGATGAAGCACTCTGGGCACCAGTCCCCCTTCAGAACCAGTGGAGACTGTTATCCACTTGAGAGACTGTGGCTTTGCACTCCCCAGGATGCAGCAGTGGGCAAACCTCCCACTGTATAGACTTGAGAGACAGTGGCTTTGCACTCCCCAGGATGCAGCAGTGGGCAAACCACCCACTGTATAGACTTGAGAGACTGTGGCTTTGCACTCCCCAGGATACATCAATGGGCATGGAGCCCCCTCGTGGATCTGGCGTCGTGCACTCATCCGGCTGAGGTGCCCCCCCTTCCCTTCTCCTGAGGTGCCTGTTGTATTTCTATCTGATGCCCCTGCAGTGTTCTCTCTGTTTTGATCTGGTATCGAGTTTTGGCCTCGCCAATGCATTTTGGGCCCAGTAGTCCACGGACTATGAATGGTGCAATACCTGGACTACTATTCTTGGTGTATATTTTGTTAATAGTGTATATATGTATATTTTTGTGCACTGGATTTTAATATATTACAATGGTTACACTCATTTCCTTTAGTCTTTGCATTCTTCCGGGGGGGATGGGGGATGTAACTATAATGTATATATATGTATTAGTGTGTGTGTTGTAGTGGGTGAGAGTGGGGGTGGGGGTGGGGGTGGGGGTGTTGCGTGTGTGTGTCCCTGTTTTTTGCCTCCCCTGTGTCGTAGGTGCAGTACTCACCTTGGTCTTCGCCGCCGGCGTTGGTGCTCCTGGTACAGGAGCAGGAAGACTATCGCAGGAAGGATTTGGAGTCCCGGGTCCATGGTGTCCTAGTTTCTCGTGGAGTGTGTAGAGGTGAGTGTTTTCCCTTCGAAATTCCTGTTTCCGCCGTGTTTTTATCCGCGGTAAATCCGCCCTGGAAAAGGTGGCGGATGGGCCTGTCATAATAGTGTGGGCGGTACATTGTCCTCCGCCTGTCTGTTGGCGGTGACCGCAGTGCTGTTTGTTTGCACCGTCGGAGAGTTAAAGTGGCTGTCTTTGTTGGCGGTTTCCGCCGCGGTCGTAATTGCAATTTATTTACCGCCGGCCTGTTGGCGGTCTTACTGCCGCTTTAACACCGTCCGCCAGGGTTGTAATGACCACCATAGTGTTATTAATTCCACTATTCCCACCACCAGTACTTCTATCAGCCAGGATCCCCAACCACGGAACCATGCTGCAATGTCATTTAGTATTCCTCCTACTTCCGTCACATCCGCCACTTTCCTTGCTCCCTCTTCTACCTCCTCTATTTTCCCTATTGCCATCCTCACATTCCCACTGTTGTCCGGTATATAAACAGAGCATTCCTGATGGATCACGTTACATACACCACCGACTCTTGCTAAAATGATGTCTAATGCAAGTCTGTTCTGTATTACAACAGCTCTTAAGTCTGTAAGTTATCCAGTAATGTCACCTAGGACTGCTGCTGTAGAACTTGCTAATGTTTCCAACAATTCTGCCAATTTGTGTATTTGATATTCTGAATGCTTATCCCTAATGGCATCACAAATATTCCTTCCACTGCTATGAACCTATGCAACCAAGTAGGTGTCCTTCTTTGTACCCTTCCGGGTGCCCCTTGTGTTGCATTGGTCAAATTGGTTATATGCAACATTCAGGGTAGTACGAACGCCAGGTAGCAGGAGCCCTGCCACCCTGCAGGCAGTCTAAAATATATAGATGTCCTGCATACTATGTATATTCCCCTTGGAGCTGAGAGACCTATAGACAAACCTTCTGGGCCCTTCATATGTTATCCAAATCAGAGTATTTGGAGCAGGTGCTATCTCCTACCTTTATGCTGCTATTATTATGGTCAGGGAGGTGTATATTAGGGCATTTCATTACTGATGTAACCATTTGACACACCTTATCATAAAACGTGTTAGGCCTTGGGATGCTGCCTTTGAGGTATCGAAAACACCATGACCCCTTTTTCTCCTTATATATAGAAAGGGACATTTGTGATATATCTATGTTCTTCTCCCCCTGTGCATAACCCTTATCTCTTCCTATGATGAATGCTTCCAGCAGCTCTGTTTCACCTTTTTCCAGTACTAGTTGTCCACACAAACCTATCCTACCTCCTCCTTTACTTTCTCTTCCCCCCCTACTGTTTCCCTGCTTTAATCTCCCTTTTCCAACCTTCCTCTTCCTTTTAGGTTGCCTTCTCTTTATAGTCCCATTCACTTCCGTTGCAAACATGCTGTTTAGTATGTGACATGAAACATACTGGGGAAGAGGAATCTGAGCGCAATCTGTCCTTCCCTGGGCGGAGGTGGGTAAATGTGTAAAAAATATAGCAATCCAACACATTTGCCAATTCCTTAAAAAAAAATCACCATTTGCACAAATGCATTATCCTTTTAATTGTTCCCATCTTCCTCCCATTTGGTATATTTTATCCACTGTGTCCTGTTCCCCACCCTTTCTCCCACACTAGAGTTCTCCCCTTGTTCTTGTTTCACAGCAATGGTAATCCCTATTTCATTTACACTGTTATTGATATACTGTTCTTGGTCCAGATATGGGATTCATATTTCTTCTTAATATATATTAATCACTATGGTGATAATTATTGCTGGGACCGAGGTACATATGGCAGTTAGAACCGTGGGCCACTTTTTCTCCTCTCTTCTTCTTCTAGGCATTATTATACTCCAGGTGTCACAAATTGCACTGTTTAGTCATTGTCTGTTACTCTCTTATTCTCTGTATCTTCTTGTTGGCACGTCACAGAGTAGTGTCAGAGGTTACTAGCACTTGAAACCACTTTCGTGATATATGTAGATATTCAGGTAAGACCCGCTTGCACCCATCCCTCTCCTGAGGTGTGCAGCACAAGCAGTCTATGAAGAACTCCTTGATGGACCCGCTTGCGTCTCCTGACTCCTGTAGGAGCGCAGCACGAGCAGTCCCTAGTAGTCTCACCGCAGGACCCGCTTGCACCTCCTAACTCCTGTAGGAGTGCAGCACGAACAGCCCTCTCAGTGTTGTCTGGTGTTGCTTGTTGATAGAAGGTTGCACCCCTGCGGTGCAGGTGTGATCTTTATGGGTACCGCAGGTGGTGGCTGGATGACCTCAGGTCCAATTGCTCTCCTGGTGTGTGAGCTGTGGATCCAATATTTGAGACCCTCACACTTGACCGCTGTGGCTGTTGTCATTAGGACTTGGTAAGGCCCTTTCCACCGTGGTGGAAGGCAATGGCGTCTAGTGTAGACCTTGACCCAAACCCAGTTGCCAGGCAGTAGTCCGTGTTCTGGTGGCGTTCCTCCTTCTGGCAAGGCCTGCAGTACCTGGGGGTGTTATCTTCCTGCAATATTGTAACAAAAGATCATCTGTTATTGCCAATGGGGCAACTGACATGTGGCCTGGAATGTTCATGGGGTGCCCAAATAGCACCTCATGGGGACTTAATTTTGTGACTCTATCAGGGGTACTTCTCACAGCAAGGAGCGCTAATGGTAATGCATCAATCCAAGATAGTTCAGTCACCGCGCATATCTTCCCAATTCTGTTTTTCAACACCCCATTTTTCCTCTCTACTGCCCCTGCTGCGGGTGGATGGTATGCGCAATGCAACTTTTGTGTTATTCCCAGCCCTTTGCAAAGGCCCTGAATAACATGCGAAATGAATCCTGGTCCATTGTCTGAACTTAAAAGAATTGGTACCCCAAAACGTGGTATTAACTCTTTTAAAAGGCACTTAGCCACAGTTTGTGCATCACAGTTCCTGGTGGGGTATGCCTCAGTCCATTTGCTGAACATACAAACTATTACCAAAACATATTTTAGCTTGTATACCGGGGGCATCTCAATGAAGTCCATTTGGAGGCTTTCAAAGGGTCCATGTGGCGGTGGGAAGTGGCCTGAAGCAGTTGGTGTACCTTTTCCCATGTTGTACTGTGCACAAACAGTGCATCTCTTACATAAATGTTCTGCATATTGCCGAAATTTGGTATTAAACCAACATTGTGAAAACAGACCTGAAGAACTTCCGCCCCATCTCTCTTCTTCCCTTCCCAGCAAAGGTCATCGAGAAGACCGTCAACAAGCAGCTGACCGCTTTCCTCAAGGCTAACAACTCGCTCGACCCATCCCAATCTGGATTTCGAGCCAACCACAGCACAGAAACCGCCCTCATCGCAGTCACCGACGACATCAGGACCCTGATGGACAACGGAGAAACAGGCGCCCTCATCCTCCTGGACTTCTCGGCAGCCTTCGATACAGTGTGCCATCACACCCTAATAACCCGCCTCCGCACCACTGGAATCCTAGGACAGGCCCTGGACTGGGTCATCTTGTTCCTCTCCGACAGAACCCAGAGAGTCCACCTCCCTCCCTTCTGCTCAGAACCCACCGAGATCATCTGCGGCGTACCCCAAGGATCCTCGCTCAGCCCAACCCTCTTCAATATCTACATGAGCCCCCTCGCCAACATCTCTCGCAAACACAACATCAACATCATCTCCTACGCCGACGACACCCAGCTGGTATTCTCCCTCACCAAAGATCCAGCCACCGCCAAAGCCAACCTGCATGATGGAATGAAAGACGTCGCAGAATGGATGAAGCTCAGCCGCCTGAAGCTGAACTCTGACAAGACGGAGGTCCTCATCCTCGGGCACTCCCCGTCCGCCTGGAACGACTCTTAGTGGCCCACGGCCCTGGGCACCGCACCAACCCCCTCAGACCACGCACGCAACCTCGGATTCATCCTGGACCCCCTCTTCACCATGACCAAGCAAGTCAACGCCGTCTCGTCCACCTGCTTCCACACCCTTCGCATGCTTCGAAAGATCTTCCGCTGGATCCCCACCGATACTAGAAAAACTGTTACCCACGCCCTCGTCACATGCCGCTTGGACTACGGAAACACCCTATACGCAGGAACCACCACAAAGCTACAGAATCGTCTCCAGCGAATACAGAACGCCTCAGCACGCCTCATCCTAGACATACCGCGCCACAGCCACATATCCGCCCACCTGAAGCACCTGCACTGGCTCCCCATCAACAAAAGGATCACCTTCAGGCTCCTCACCCACGCACACAAAGCCCTCCACAAAAGGGCCCTGAATACCTCAACAGAAGCCTCTCGCTCTACACGCCCACCCGCCAGCTCCGCTCAGCCAGCCTCGCCCTCGCCACCGTCCCTCGCATCTGCAGAACCACCGCTGGAGGTAAATCCTTCTCCTACCTGGCAGCCAAGACATGGAACTCCCTTATCGTTCGCCTAAGAACTACCCAGGACCACCTCGCCTTCAGGAGATGCCTCAAGACTTGGCTCTTTGAGCTGCAGTAACCCCCCCAGCGCCTTGAGACCCTCACGGGTGAGTAGCGCGCTCTATAAATGCCTTGATTGATTGATTGAATGAGTGTGTCCTCGGTCTCTTCCTTCGTTGTTCCCTGCATACTGTGTTCCTGTGATGGTGCACCTACCACAGGAAGACATGGGAATGTTCCTGCCACATCAAGCATTTTATCCCTCCGCTCCTCCCTTTTGTCATTCCTCTGTCTTTCAGAATAAAATCCGTCTTTCAGCACGACCAATTCCTTGCACACTTTAG
Source organism: Pleurodeles waltl (assembly GCF_031143425.1). Lineage (NCBI taxonomy): Eukaryota > Metazoa > Chordata > Amphibia > Caudata > Salamandridae > Pleurodeles > Pleurodeles waltl. Next base: position 271,880,100 of record NC_090436.1, on the reverse strand, counting down.
CTTTGATGTCATTCATTGCTCTGAGTTCCGGTAGGCAAAAGTCCCAGGAATAGAAAGAGTCCCATTCGAGTTTATGTATCTTACGTCCCTTTAGAATCAGCATTTGTCTCAAGTATGACAACTTATTTATGTCATATGTTCCATTACTTGGAAACTGTAAGTCGGGTCGCCTGGCCGTCAGTCTATGCCATTTTTCAAGAAACATTAATGCATGTAGTCCTTGCTTAATGGCTAATTGGTAGGCAGGACTATCCCTAGGGGGTGTGGTCTGGTGTGTGTTCAAATGTTCCTTGCTAAAGGGGTTCCCCATAGCTAAATGAAAGGTCACCTCTTTCCCTTACCACTTCACGCAAACAGTTTGTTCACACCTGGAAACACCAGGGAGTCGGCTATCTTTGCCGCTCATATCAAATGACACATGAGGAAAACCCACACTCAAATCAGCACTGCCAACCACATTTGTTATTAGTGAAGCGGAGAGCTTGTCTGCAATCACACAACAGTACACGCAGCCTTGTCCACCGCAAGCATGCACAAGTTGGAATGAAAACAGTGCCAAGGTGCTGGTGACGGCGTACACCGGCGTCCTTTTAGCGAATAAATGATGACAGAAAGGTCAAGAGAGAAAGGCAAAGATCCCACACCCTTGCATTCCTGCCCTGATGCAGGGTGCGGCTGTATGGGATTAGAACCCGGACCAGATCCATAGCGGGTGACACAGGTAATGCAACAATGGTGAACAGTGCACTAAATCACGTATAGTACAATACGATAACAATATGACAAAAACAGTTACTTGCCCTAAGTGATGGTCATGCCTCCCACCCTTTGTGCTGGTGCGTGGTGACAGCAGAGTGTGGTGCACAGGCAGACCCTGTCAGTTGTAGTAATCAGTCACTGTAACGGTATTGGTGCGTACTTCTCCTGAGTTCTGGTAGAATAGCAGCTTAAGTCAGTCAGTTAATACACATGTCAGTAGACCCCTCTTATTTTATGTCAGTACGTACCCCACACTCCTACCTCACTGTATTCACACTACTGTCCTAACACAGAAGTCATGTACACCGTCGATTTCTCCAACACCCTTTTCTTACTCCTCATCCATTCATCTCACTCAACTCTCCATGTAACCAGCAGGAGAGAAAAAAATCAATATGACACCCCCATTGAGCACAACACTTCAATGCTATCAGAGCAGAAAAATATGTGAGAACACGGCACTGCCTGCCTGCTCCTCTGGAGTGGACAACTACCACTTGATAATCCATAATCACTGGGCACCACCTGCCCTTCCTGCTGGGGTGGACAATCACCACCACCTACGGCCAGAGTATTCCTCCCCAGCCCCTCCGGCTGGGAAATGCTGCACCAACCCTTTCAGGTTGGAAGCTGTGGCCACACAGCGCCTCCCGCTGTGTACCGAGACCATACCATCAACAGTCTCACACATGTAGCTTCACTGGATAAAGAGAAACCCTTGGCTAATATTTACAGGAACTACTGAACCATGAATTCGTTAGGCACTGAGAACAAAAGAGGGAAGGAAATGGCGCAATAAGGCAGAAACGATAATATTAACAAAAAACTCCAGCACGCTGTGTACAACTATAGGCCACCATCTGAATGTCTGAATGAGGTACTGTAGAGGAGCCTGGAATAATGGGGACAGGAACATCTACATGCCAGCGTAAACAAAGAAAAAACATAACAAGAAAGAACAGCAGGCTAATAGGTATAGCATATATTACAATTATCCACAACTCCATTGAGAAATGCAGACGTAAATCACCCCGCCACCTCCCCCTTTACAAGCCAAACACCCTTTGCTAACAGAAGGAGAGAGAGAGAATAAAAAAAAAGCAAAACAGAAACAGATGGGACCGAGGAAATGACAGATACTCACGACAGCACCAGCACCCTGCCCCGGAGAGGGCCCGACCAGCCCAAAATGGCTCTGCCCCCCCTCGCAGAGAGGCAGGAGCCGTGCCGGTGAAACTGTAAATCCAACCGCAGTCCTCCACCAGATGTCGAAGCCAAGTCGGAGTATTTCAGATCCAGACAATTCAGGAAACAAACCAAGACCAGCCCGCTCTTCCTTAGATAACTTTTAATAAGAACTAATAAGACATAATAAGAAATACATGTACATGGAGACTGAGCAGCCTAAATCCAGGTCGAACAGTCTGCACAAGGAATTAATGCATGATCTTTTATAGCATTAAACCGCAGACACATTAACACATTTCATTGGTTCTTGATATTGACGTATGATTAATTTTTTTCTATATAGCACATGTGATGCTCCATATAAGGGTTAGAATCATAGACAAGAAGCTTGCACAATGTCCTCTGAATCAAATGTCTTGTGATACATCTATATGTGGAGAAAGAGGAGTGGAGAAAGTGGAGAAAGAGGAACCAAAAGTGCATAAGTTAGTACTTTTAGCAGTGAGGATTTCGCAAGCTAGCATGCGGTGGTGTCTTGTGATGGCCGTCAGTTTAGCAAGCCTTGCAACATAATGTGTTTCAAGCACAATAGACATTTCTTGAAGGCCTAGCTAATTCAACATTGTAAGGTGTTCAACAGAAACAGGCTTGTATTTTCATTGTGTATCACAGGGCCCACTAGGCCCAAAATGGATCCAGGAGAACGTGATTCCACAGTAGTATCATTTACTAGGGGCTTATATATGCATTAAATATGCCAATCAGGTGTAAACCAATTTCAGCATGTTCGGTAGAGAGGACACACATTTGTGCACTGGTTATCAGCGATAAAGTACACAGAGTCCAAATGCTAGCAAATGACAGTCCTAACAGCAAACAAGTCATGTTAATCTGACATAGAACATTTGCTTATGAACCTCAACAATTATCTGTTTTCTTCTGTTAAGTATATGGTCCCAAAGAACAGGAGGCATGCTCAAACAAAGAACCATTCACAGCCTTGGTTTTCTCCATTTGAAATTTAAAGAGGCTGAAGTTGAGGCAAATGGACAGGGATTGACACCAATCTTATAAGAATTACACACTAAAGCTCTGTAAATTTCAACTTAAAAACTTAAAAAATATGAACAATTTCTCAACTAACGAAAGACAGATTTTTGTGATTTCATGATTGCAGAAGCCTAATATCTCTTGAAAACATTTGAACATTTCTAATGGTCATGCTGCCTTATCAACGCCTTGGCTCCATCCCAGGATTTTTGTGGCTTAATCCAATATTACTTCTTCAATAAAATTCAAAATATATATGATGACAGCATTCCGGCACTTATAACACTGTAACGTCAGTGACACAGGAACTAGGACCCCCTATCATAAAAAATATACCACATATATATTAAGCTATAACCCGCAGTTATTTTTGTCAAAAGATTTGGCTCTCCCAAAGATTATATCCCCATAAAGTGTTACATAAAGTAGTCCAAGTGGTGACCCCGACTCCAAATGATATTCTGAACATATCTGTCACTTCAGGAAAGTTGCATTATTCCTGGATGGAAACTATTGTTAAATCAGTGTTTAAGAAATACCATTTTGATCCTTCTCAGATCACTAAATATAGACCAATCTTATTGCTTCTTATGTTGGTGTAAAGAGCCAAAATTGTCTTGCAAGATCATTTTCAAACCTTCACTCTCATAGCATGCTAAGCTCTGCCCAGACTGGGTTAGTCCCAAAAAAGGTGGCACAGGCTGTTCAAGTGTCTGTACTAAATTACCTTATACTCAGTGCTGACATGGGTCACCCAGTTGGCTTCCTGTTTTGACACCACTTGAGCACATTCAGTCTGATCAACTATTCCATTTTAGAAATCTGCCATGACCAGTCCCATGCTCAGCTGCAAAAGGGGGATGAATATGCGTGAGGACAGCTACCCCAGTCATTTAAAGAAATCCTAGCTACACAAATATCAACCAAAATAACAAAAAACATCCTGACCTTGTGGAGAGAGGAATCTCCTTCACAGAGAACTATGATGCCTTAAAAAAAAAAAAACTTAGATCCCTGGAAATCACAGAGCTGATCCACCTGCTTTTGACTAGGACCATGACCATCGGACATGGAATGTGAGGACCTTATACGAAACAGGCAGGACAGCCCGAGTGGCACAGGAGATGAATCAATACAACCTTGCCCTTCTTGGCATCAGTGAGATCCGATGGACATAGTCTGAACAGGATAGACTAGTCCAAGAGGATTGCTGCTGTATTCTGGACATGAGGCAAGGAATGCTCCAAATACTCAGGGAGTAGCACCGATGCTAAAAAGAGCAGCCAACACAGCTCTGATTAGATGGGAAGCCTACATTCCCAGAATCATTATAGAGACCTTCCAGACAAAGAAAAAGAGGACCAACATGAATGTTATTGAGTGCTATGTACTTACAAATGACAGCAAAGAAGAGAACAAAGAACAATTTTACAAAAGATTTCAATCCATCCTGGAGAAAACTTTGAGAGAGTCACCACAATAGTGATGGAGGGCCTCAATGAAAAGATTAGAAGAACAACAATATGTGTATGAAGAAGCCATGGTGAAAGGCTTGTGGATCCCTGTGCCCTGAACAGATTGGTGATAAGCGGTTGTGTGTTCCCACACAAAAGAATACATACAGCAATATTGGTGTAACCTTACCATTCAATAGAGAATCAGATCAATCATGTCTGCATTACCAAAAAGTTTCAGAAGTCCCTCCAGAATGTGAGTGTTGAGAGGAGTGGACGTGGTATGAGACCTTTACCTTGTCAAGGCCAGGGAAAAGCTAAGGAAAGCTTGGATAAAATCGACAAACCACTGTGAGTGATGTACCACCACCGTCTTCAAAGATGTGCAGAAATGGAGAAAATACTCAGTCACCCTCAGTGACAAGTTTCAAGTTCTGCAAGAACTATAAGATGGAAGAGACCCAGTAGAAAGTCAGTGGGAGAAGATCAAAGTAACAGTGACATCAACTTGCCTGGAGGTACTTGATCCCAAGAAACTACAGCTAAGGAATGGATCTCCACTGAGACTCTGAAAAAGAGCGAAAGGAGAGGAACGCTGCAGTCAACGCTCGCAGAGCAAGAGCAGAAAAAGCAAAAACTCAAGGCAAATCAACCAAAACCAACAAGGAAGCAAAAAGAAGCTTAATAGCAGACAAGCGAAGATCCATCAACGGTTAGTCACAAAAGCCCAGAAAGCCATGGAAACTTGAATAAACTATGAGGAGACATTCAACAGCATGGATAGAAAGCCCTTTGGAAACTCCTCTGCCATGGTGTGCCAGATAAACTTGTAAGAATCATGAGGAACTCTTAGGAGGAAATGACCTGCAAGGTAGTCCATGGAGAACAACTTATAGAAGCCTTGCAAGTGAGGGCTGGAATCTGCCAGGGTTGCATGCCCTCATCTTTTCTCTTCCTGCTGGCCATAGACTAGATCATGAAGATATGAGCAGCAAGAAGAATAAATGAGACCCCAAGGATATCTTGAATGCAGCTCGACAACCTGGACCTGGCAGACAACCTGGTCCTACTCTCCCATACCCATCTGCAGATGCAAGAGAAGACCCACAATGTGGCAGGAAACATAAGCCACCAAGGCAGTGTCACAGACAAGCAGAGAGACACTGACATTAATGTCAAGGCAAGAATTGGCAAAGCAAGGGCTGCCTTCATTCAGCTAAAGAAAACCTGGAGCTACAAGGACCTAACGCTGCAAACCAATATCAGGCTTTTTAAAATGTAAAATCGGTCCTTCTGTATGGAGCAGACACTTAAAGGGCAATAGTGACCACCACTAAAAAAAGTCCAGACCTTCATAAACACCTGTCTGGGACAAATCCTCCAAATCCACAGGCAAAACACTATCAGAAGTAACAACCTGGGGCAGCAGACTTTCCGACTCCTTGTTCGTCAAGACATCCTGAAAAGACAATGGGGCTAGTTAGATCACATCTTCCAAAAGTCACACCCTCCACAAGCCCACATCAAACACCATCAAGCAAGCCCTGACTTGGAACCCTCTGGGATATAAGAACAGAAGAAGGCCAAGTGTTGGGACAGAAAAGTACTCTGCCTGAGTGCCCAAATGTAGTGTTTTCTGCATCCCTAATGGTGATTTTTTGTCATAGGTGCACATGAATCATGTGTGTGTCATGACATAGGCCTGTCTCATGGATTGCAGTCTTGTTGGACCACAAGGGGTGCCCAATGTGCTACCCACATACTGGTGGAAGGCTACTGCCTTCACCAGGAGTTAACCAGCACAAGTATGGTGGTGGCAGCATACCATGTACTGATGAGTAGTAGTAAACAGGTTCTTTTTACCCTGTGTCACTGGAGTGAGACCTGCAAGCTCACTCACCTTTTAAAAGTTCCACTGTTTGTGTATTTAACTCACTGTTGGTTGACATCAGGTTGATATGGAAGTGCATGCGTGATGAAAATATGTGGTGAGTGCATGTGATCACACAGGACCTACACTATACAGAGTATTCAGTGTGGAACAGTGTGCACACGGTAAATGTATGTGAGCCTGCAGTGTCTGTTTAAAGTGGTACACTCTGGTGCAGTACAGAGAGACTGTAGTACTGAACAGTGTGCACAGACTGAGTATGTGTGTTGCATGTGGTAGCATGGTGCATGGGCACAACAGTATTAGACAGTGGAGTGTGCCGTGAATGTTCACTGAGTACAGTATGGTCTTCATTGGTGCATTACATGGAGGACATTGGGATCCAATTTTGAAAACCCAGCCTACCCAGTGAAATCATTAAGAGTAGATGAATCTTCCCCAGACATAATTGTTTACTGCTACATTCCTGTAAGCTGTGTGGGACAAACACTGGATGAAGGGAGGCCAAACTGTCCCTGTGCATTTCTAAGGGCTCTTTGATTCATTGACAGATTACAAAGAAGAGACACATATCAGGACGAGGGAGATAGGGTTGATAAGAGGATCATAAAGGGGAGAGCTGAGGGTCCAGGATTAACCTTTGCTGCACATAGCACTGTGGCTGACATCAAAGTATGAATTCTGGTCACTCTCATGAATCTTGTTGTGGGGTAATCAGTTTCAGAGTTCTGCCACTATGCCAGACATCTTTCAGGAAGAAGGATAAAGGGGAGAGATATCCATTTCAAAGAAGCAGAACCCTAACAAAAAACTTCACATGTTAAGACCCTAAATCATATTTTGTGTCTGGAAAAAAACTATAAGTGGGGGAATGATTCTGAGACCTCATTCATTGTCATCTACTGAACAGCCTTCTAGACTTCCTGCTGGGTGAGGATACATCACTCAGGTAAAACAAGCCAACCTGTCCTGGAGTCTGAAGCACCAGTACATACCTGCTCAGAAAGACTAGTATGCCTGTGAGGGAGAGGAGCGTGCTGGAGGGAGTGAAATTTAGAGGGAAGCCTAGGTGTGTCGGACTCCTGAGCGAGAATGAGGAGCAGTGCTACATTGATCGGGGCCATCACCTGTGTGCAGTGTTGTGAGTTAGGTGACCCCGTAACCCAGGAGGGGCTGTTGTGCACCAAGGACAAGTACTGCATGAATTTGGCCATCACCTGTGTGCACCGTTGTTAAAGTTGGTGACCCCATATGGCACGAGGGGCCACTGTGTGTCAAGGAACTGTATTACATTGTTTGGGCCTTTGCCCATGTGCGGGAAAGTGCTGCAGCCCTGTACGTCAGGAGGGGCTGTGGAGAGGCAGCCTGAGGCCAGTGTGACCTGACAATGTGGTTCGTCGGGGCAACTCTTTATGCCAGGACTAGCTACTTGGTGGTACAAGTCATTGCCTGTGACCAGAAACTACGGCTACATCCAAGACACAGGAGCCTTTGAATCTGAGGAGGCCTGAAGACACAGAAGAGACAGTTGGAACCCCTCTGGAGCAAGGAGACTGCCCCCAACCCTGAGCACAGTAGAAAAAGGACTTACCTCATATGGCTGGAGCCAGAGCAACTCTGATCATCAGGACAGTGGAGAGATCTGGCGCCTGCCAGGAGCTGCAAGTGTGAGCTGGATCACACTGACCCGCAGCCAGGTTTTGTACCGCCAGATAGGGTAAGCTGAAAACTGGGCATATGGGGCCCCCGGGGGATACACCACCTTTGGTTTTTGCAACTCTCCTTGACTCTAAGTGACTGCACTTTTCTAACTGAGTCTGAGAAGGGGATACCAAGTGAACAGGACCTAATGGTTTACCTTCCAGTGATGTTGCCACTTGTAAATGGGCAATCACAGCACACTTGTTACAGTGGAATTAGGTAGCCAAGTAGTGGTCTGATGAAGACTAGTGTGCCTGCCACAAGGGAGGCTATGTTATTGCTCTTTGAATGTTGTGTGCCTTTGCATGTGTGGAACTGGAATAAAATACTTATTTTATTCAAAATAAGTATTTGACTGGACATTTATTTATTGTGTGCAGTACTTGTATGTTCAGTTGTGAGTCGTGTTCACTAATCTGTCTCTACACTTCCCTCCGAGGGACCCTTGACTACTCATTCTACGCTACTAACTGAGAGTCAGGTGCCGAAGTGGGATCTTGGCCCAGTTGAGCAGGGTCCATATTTGGGAGGGCCCTAGGACATCAGAGGTAAAATGCCTCAAACTATGTGTGTCCTATGGCTCCCTGAAAAGTATTCTGACACCGAGAAACAGTTGGTGCTGAGGCCTCGCCGCTGACTGCAAAGAGATGGGATACATCTGGAGTCAAATTGAAGGGAAAGCACAGGAATGAGATGGGTGGAGAGTTCTGGGTGGTGGTCTATACTCCAGGAGGGGCAGTAGGCATATGTAAGTAAGTAAATAAGTATTCCAATTTATGCAAGTGTTTGGTGGCTATCGGTCTAGACAGTCCTGCAGTTGATTTGTCTTTCTCCTTTTTTGAAGTTCATTTTTAATTCTTGCAGTTCGTACCTTCAGATCCAAGAAGGACACTCACTTCTGGCGCTCCACAGAGCTCATCATTGTCTCCTATTTTGCTTAACATATATGTGTATCCTTTGATTTCCTTGATTCATTCATCTGGCTTTCAGAGTATCATATGAACACAACACCCAGCTATTTTTCAGCTTCAGTGGAGGTGGGAGAAATTCAAAATCATCTCAACTACTTTTTTCTGCTGTTCAGTTATGGATGAGCTATAATAAGCTCAAACTGAACTCAGAGGAGAACGATCTTTTAATGGTGAAGCAGAGCATTTGCAAAAGTTATAATGCTCAGTTCATCTGGCCCATCATTCTTTTGGCAAAACAATCTCTTACATCCTTTGGCAAATATTCTCTCATACCACGAACTTTCAATATAATTAATGTCCTAAGGTGGATAAGATGCGGTGCTTATTTTTGGTTGTGAAAGCAAAATCAGGAACATACAGTATTCGTATTCATGGGACCATACAATACACAGTGACCCCATGCAACAACATGCATTTGTGTCCAGTCGTTTCAGCTCTAGGGCACTGTTTTGGTCTAACCATCTTCTGGTTGAATGAGTTGTATCCATACTTAAAGAGATTATTTTTATTTTAGATTTAGCACTCAATGGAGTGCATGTGTTTCCTAGCTATGTTTCCTCATGTGCGCCTTGCTTTTTTACACCCTCTACACAGTGCTGCCCACCCCATCCCCATTCTGACCCCCATGTTTAAATCAGCATTTGAAAACAAAAATGAATTTTACATTTAAAACACAAATTAAATCCTGCTTGTCCTCTTTTCATTTCTGCTATGTTCCCCTCTTCTCCAGTGCTGGCTACCCTGCTCCTCATCACACTTGAATTCAGATGATATCTTTTTCATCAATTGTTATTTATTGTGTCAAAAGCCTGGCCACAGCAGTCTACCACTAAGTGCCTCATTCCCTTTATTGCACATTGCTCATACTTCCTTAGACTTTTTCATTATGTAAATGCACCTTTCTAACATGGTTGCTCTCCATGTTAGAATGGCAAATTAAAAATGGCCACCTGTGTCACTACACATTCAAATTCCTACATCATGACGCACATGTGCACATGCTTCACAACACGTGCCTCACTTGGGACACTAGCACATGCACCACAATACATATTGTCACACATTCACCTAGTTCAGGGATGCTTATCCTCTGAAGCCCCCAGAGAACAGCCCAAGATAAAGGAACTATAAACCTTAAATCATACACTGCCCTCGAGGGAAAGCAGAGTTGGGACAAAATAAGAAAAGATAGACTTGCGCCACCAGTCCTGCTCTGATGACATGCAACACTGTGTAAGAGATTCTGCACTCCCTGGATCTTTTGTGTTGGTGTGGATGTAGTGCATCAGAAATAACAATAACAATAGTTTACTAACAGTTCTCAGCATACAAAAATAAGTAGTTCTTCACAATATTGTACGCATACAGGCTTTGCCACAAGTACTGCATGAGAGCAGGTACACATCAAGATTTCAGGCTGGAGCTTGTGGCACTCCCAAGAAATATTTTACATTCAGTTCTCAAAACTAGTTTGTATGCATAAATAATGTGCTCTACTAAGTCCTCTCGTTCTTAATATAAAAAATTGCCAAGAATTGCTGGTGGGTGGAACTCAGTTCTGATATAATTCAAGATGAGAGCACCCACTGTAAAGGATTTCAGAGGGGTAAAGCTCTTGAAAAAAAAGTAGTGTCCGATTTACAGAAAGTGAGCTTTCTCTATTCAGAACTCAGCTTTATAGATAACTATAGGCTTAATCTAAGGATTAGTGCACACTAATCTGTGATCAAGTACTTGGCCTTGTCTCTCCTACTTAAAACTGTAATCCAGAGGAAGTCTTTGTAGCTGTAGCACAGGGAAGCGAAGATGAAGAGGAATCACCACACTGGAAGTGAAGACAACAGAAGAGCCAATTACATCGGGATCACAGGAGCTGCATGGAGTCTTGGGCTAAGGAAGACTAGAGCTCTGGAGATATCCTGTCAACTCAGGAAGTGAGTGCAGGATGATGCTTGCTCAGTAAGGCAATAAGGGCAAGCATTGACTCAGGTTTTTGGTGCAGTTTAAATACTCTATGGGTGTGGCTGACTCCTGAAATGCACATGACTCACATGGGAAACAGGAAAGTTCCAATGGGCCCTGGGAGAGAACATCTATCAGTCTAATGGTTTTGACCTTTAATGCAAGTGGGCGCAATTAATTAACATTAGCAGGTAGAGTCAAAAGGCCATGGCAATTGCAACCAACAAACATAGGCAGGTAGAATCAATTAGCCTTAGCAGGTACAGTCAATAGGTCATGACAGCTGGAACCAATAAACAGTAGCAGGCGGAAGAAAATAACATGGTCAGGTGGAGTCCATAGGTCTAGGCAATAGGAACTAATAAACAGGAAAGACATGTCTATTCCTCGCAAGTCTGCAAACCAAAAACATATTAAACAATGCTACTTAAATGTTCTAATGGTCTGGGAAGGGGCCTGCCAAGGTGTTAAGTGTAGTGGGACATGAGGGGTGTGTATCCTGGTATCATAAGAGGCCATGAGTGCCACAGGGGAAACACAGCTTCAGTGCCAGACCCAGTGTACAGAGGATGCAAGAAGAGGTTGGGACTGTTCCCCCCCACAAGGAATGACTTGTGGTACATGGTTCGTTGCGTGATGAGCATGGAAGGAATGGATCAGGAGATGGGAATGAACATTCCAGCTGGTTCCCAAACCAGTTCTTCATGGGCCATAGCCTTTCCAATCAATAAAATAAAACAAACTGCCATTAAAATATTTTCAGTCTAGGATTCTCTGTACCTCAAATTCCAAATGGCCATCCAGTGTTATAGGTGGTGGATGTGGAGCGGGAATGGTTGATGCATCATACATTTTCAGGAGGAATATATGAAAAAATGGGTGAATGAGTAGATCTTCTGGCAGCTTTAATGTGACTGTTACTGGGTTAATGATTCATTTTATTAGAAAGAAACCTACAGATATGGGTTGTAATTTATGTGGACCCTGTAGTCTCAGGTTTTTTGTGGCCACCCAAACCTGGTTTCCAATTCTACAGTGCAGTTGTTGATATGGGTCTTTGTTAGCATATTTCTCCATACTCGCTTTAGCCTGATGTAAGTGTGTTAAGACCTGTTGTTGTGAGTTTGATATGTTGTAAAAAGTGTTGCATGGGAGGTACATTTTCTCTTAAACATGTGGATGGGTGTCTGTTTCACAATAAAAGGGGTATACCCCAGTGACAGAATGCTGTGAGTAATGGTACGCAAATTCAGCAAATGGTAATAAGGATAACTACCTTTGTGGAGTAGAAGTTAGAAGACATTGCTTTGTCTGTTCCAAAACCCGAGTCATCCATTCAGCCTGCCTATCAGTTTGGGGGTGACAAACAGACAAGCATCTAGTGTCAGTGTCCAAGGATGTGCAAAGACTGCTCCAAAACTGGGAAATGAATTGCATGCCTCTGTCCAAAATGATGACAGAGGGAAGACCGTGTAACCGCATGATGTTTTTGACAAATAACATGGCAAAAGTCTTGGCAGTGAGTATCTGTTCACAGGCAATAAAGTGTCCCATTTTAGAAAGGAAATGTACTACTTACCAACTAATATTATAGCCACTGGAGTTGGGTAAGTCTGTGATAAAATCCATACTAATCCTATGCCAGGGATGTGGGGGCACAGGAAAGGTTCATAAGTGACCCTGAGGAGCAGAATAAGATGCCTTGTTTTGTGAACATGTAGGACAAGTCTGAACAAAATCATGCACATCTTTAGACAATGTTGCCCACCAAGATCATCTTGCACAGCTAGAGTTCTGTGAATTCCAGGGTCTCCAGCTAGCGGGATATCATGACACCAGGTTAATGCTTCTTGTTTCAATTCTTCTGTGTGAACATATAAGGTGGTTCCATGGTAGAGAAGTTCATTATGTGTATGATTATCTTTTCCAGCCACCAAGCCACCAATGAGGCCATGTCATCCTGATTCATGCTCTGCTAACTCTGTTTAGAAATTATTCGTTTTTCGCAATTCCTATGTTATTTTCTGGGGCTATGATGTTTTCTGTGGTATCTATTCTGAGAGCCCTGACTTGTGTAACTCCAATTAGGTAGCATATCAGCCTTGATCGGTTGTGTGCCTGGTTGATAGGTGATGATAAAATTGTATTCACTGAAAAACAATAACCACCTTATTTGTCTAGGGGTCAATGCTTTTAATGACCTAAGGAATTGGAGATTCTTATGATCAGAGTATAAAGTAATGATGTTTGAGCACCTAGTAAATACTCCCACCACTCTTAGAAACATCGGGCCTGATTTAGATCTTGGCAGAATTGGTTCCTCCATCATTTTTCTGTTGGTTAATCTGTCAGCTGACTAAGGGGTCCAAATGCTTTATTTAGATACCGGCGGGCCCATAGACGAAAGTCATTCGGCAAACTTCCATTCCTGCCATAACTTTACACCCGCATCCACGGCACTAAGGGCAAAATGGCAGGACCACAGTCAGTTTCACTGCTGAGTCAACCAAGATGTGCCTTACCACTGATGTAAATGTGGCAGCTAAGCCTCCACATCGGAGTTGGCAAATTGGAAGAGATAAACGTTTGAAACTTATCTTTTTTCTTCTTTTCACTTCCCTTGCTGTCATGGACCAGATAATACAATTCCTGCCTTTGCTGCTGATACTGGACCATGATGTAAATTAAGTCAGTCAGTGCCGGAACCGAAGATGAGTGACTGTTGTACCTGTTACCATTGGAATTGTCTGTTCACATGAGCTCTGGACTTGTGCATTTATAAAAATATTACCTGCAAGCAATAGTACAATAATGTCCAGTACATACGTGTGTAATGTGGTAGTTTAAGAAAGTAAAAGAAGCTCACCTGTATATTTCACATACCTTCACCAATTTGGCCCAAGCTGCCTTCATGCTAATTGACACCTACACAAAAAGTCACAATCAAATAAAAATCAAAATGTGTCCATACAGGTGTGTTTAATCATTTTTCCTAAACTACCAAATCAGACACATATGCTTTACACATTATTTGAACTCCATAATCTAATAAGATGTAGTAAGTGTACTACACAATGCAACAAGTGGGTTTCAAGAAATGGACATTCAATATCACCTCTAAACCTCAATCATTTCAAATATGTATAAATTTCACATTTTCCCTTGTCTAGTGCATTTTATATTAATCTTTACATTTCATTTAATTCTGAAGTGTTTTTGTATATGTAATACATATGTGTTTATTATTAACACTTATAATTTTTAGAGAAACACACCTGGATTCACAAGTTACAAAAATATAAACATCTCTAATTTTGGTGTAAGTGTACAATATGATGATGGATGTTTGCACCAAAGTAAACATGTCCATTGCATAATCCACAATGTATGCACTATACAAATAAGTAAACAATACAAACTGTTTAGGTCAGTGACATTAAATAAATTAAGTTCATGTTGTTCCTTGAATGCAGATTTACCTTAAAAAAATGAGATACAAGAGGCGTTTGGCAAATCAGGAACAGTTGGTTTCGTTAAACGCAGCGGCCTGGAGACTGCAGTACTGAGTGGGGGTCTGATGATTGTCTCTCAAAGTTACAGAGTTTTGAGTGTTCTCTTAAAAGGTTCTTGAAGGTTTGTAAAACAATTATATATAGGCCTAGACACAAGGCCGTAAATCTGACCATCTGATGAAGTGCTCAGGTGGGCCATGACCTTGCATGGACATTGTGTGGACTAGTAGTTAGCATGTCCAGATGTCCAGCATGGGGAGCACATTATCACTGCATGTATTGTGTGTGCTGTGTTCTGATTTGCTGAGTGTTCCTAACTTTATGTGGCATCTAACTTTGTGGTGTTTTGGGAACACCCACCTCTCCAGCCAAATGCATTTTATTGTGGACCAATTTCAAAGAACCTTTGTGGCGCTGCTGCCCATCTGGGGAATTGCTCTGGGTTTTTCCTGTTTGTGCGTTTGTCTATGGGCTACATGTCAACCCACCTGTGATCGGTCAATCAGTTGCCTCAAGTGTAGGTCACAGGGCTTGCCTAACCACATACTTTTGACTGCGGGGTTGATAGGGAGGTCATGTTGGGTGGAATTGACACTAGTAATCCAAGTTTATTGTTATACTGTTATACTGGCACATAACATGGTGTACATTGACATTGTTTCTGTGCATATTAATGATTAATCACATTTGCATGAATAACATTGTCATCAATCTATTAGTTTTAATTAAATATAATGTCATGACAGAATATTTGGAAAGAAATGATACTTTATTTACAAATTAGATACTTCTCTCATAATAACATTTTGTAACATTAAATAATAAATGTCCAGAAAATAGGTAGGGATGCACAAGTTGTGTTTCTGACACAGAACTTGCCTCCTAATGACACTGCCAAGAGACAACCTCCTCAGTAAGGGCCATCTAGTGGGCAGAGCAGGGACCTCAATGATCTTTCTTGGGAGGGGTAGGTTTTGGTTTCTTAGGGGTCAGGGACAGGTAAGTAGTAAAAGTGGGTGAAGCAAAAAGGGAAGAAGAGGTGGGAGAGGATTGGGTTTGGGAGGTAGAGGGAGGTAGAGTGGGTGTTATGTGTTTGTCTCTTTTGCAGGTGCTTGAGGGTCTGATATATATTTGGATGTGTGTTTCTTTGAAGGTGTGTGGTGTTTAGGTGAGTGTGTGCATTTGCGTTTGGTGGGTGTTGGTGTGTGTGTGCTTTTCTGTGAGTGTGTTTGTTTGGATGAGTGTGCTGCTAAGGTGGTTGGTGTGGTTGTGGTACATGTCATAGGACTCTTACTTTTGGGGTAAGACTGCTTATTTTATGGTGGCAGCACCACTGAGTGTGGGTTACTGAATAGATTCCACACCGACTGGAAGCTGTCAGCCTGACTTTGTTGGCTTGCTAGCAGCATCTCACCCAAACCTAGAAAGTAAAGATAATTTGTGGCAGCCCAGAGAAATGACACTCTGATTACTTGGGAAGTTGCTGTGGAATAGATTATGCCCCTTTCTCTCTGTTGCACAAAGTCTCACACATGCTAAGGCAGACTAAGAGATGCAGGATGTTTAAATATAGTTATTGAAGCAATTGCATACAATTATGAAAAGCATGAGCTGTGATTATTAGGCAGATGAATCACAACAAAATGATGATTGTGAACATAAGAGTAAAACATGTGAATAGTCTCACCATCATGATCTAATCATAAGATCTAGTCATACCTACCTATACCATAATATCTAAATTTGAGAGCAGAGGTGTTTTAGCCCTTCTGGCTATTTCAGCCTATGGGAGGAGACCCAACCCTATACCTGAAAAGCAGGCAAGGGTCTGCCTGCTGTCTGCTGGCAATACTCCTGGTTTACTGGAAAGACAAGGCCAGGATCAGCCAAGCTGTCTATGAAATTGTGTACACCCTCAGACAGGCATGGCTGTAAGGACCCCACCCTCTTTAGGCCTTTGTGGTGCTTATATAACAAAACATGTTGTGCTCTAAGAACAGGCCTGAAGTGATAAAATGTCAATGGTTGAGGGTTAGCTCCACAACTCTAGGAGTGACAATACTAGGTAAACTATTGTGTACAGAACATAACAGCCTTGAGCAGGGCACAAAATGAAATGTGTGCTAAGGACTGATAAGTGATCAACTGTTCCTTATCTGAAAGGCAGCTGATGAAATATAAAACAAGCTGAAAAGTGAGCTGTGCTAAAATATAATACAATGAATAAAATGTGTATGCATGTTAAAGACACAGGCTCTGGGGCTAGAGCTAATATAAGGGTGACCAATCTTGGCACTAACTGGAACCCACAACATGTCTGTTTCTGTTGTTGATGTGTGTCTGGTGTATGTGTGGATGTGTGTGGTTTTGTATGTCTTTTGTATTCAGGTTATTGTAATTATGTGGGATTGGTGGGTGTTGTTTTGCATGTAGGTGTCTGTGACTGTGTTTGGATGAGTGTGATGTTGAGGTGGAAATTGTGGTTATGGTACGTCTGGGTTCACTGGTGGTTGTGTATGTGGTGGCAGTTGTGGTCGTACATGTGTCAGTGGTGGTGGGTGGTGGGTATTGTGGTTGTGGGTTTGGAGGTTGTGGCTGTGGGTGTGGTGGTAGTACTTGTGTGTGTGGTTGTAGTGGTTGTTGTGGTATCTGTGAGTATAGTTTCAGTATAGTTTCAGTTGTGTATGTCTGTTGGATAGGCGTATGGTTGTGTTTCTTGGTATGTTTGTGTTTATGTGTGGGTGTGGGAGTGCTGCTTTTGTCTGTTAGAGTGGGTGCATACAAAGAAGTGAGTGTGCTTGGGGTTGGGGTGGATCGTGGGATTTGGGATGAGGAAGGGACCGGAGTAGGGGCACAAGGTTGGGCTGGGTGGAAAGCTCTGGTTGGTGCAGAGGCTATTTTCACTAAAAATCCCTGCATACCAGACATTGGACCATGAATGGCATCCAGGAATGTAACCAGCTATTGCACTTGGAAAGCAAGCCCCTGGATGCCATTCACAATCACTGTCTGGCTTACAGAGATGCAGCATAAGAGATAAATAGCCTCTTCACTGAATGCACCTGGAGGTACAGGGGCAGGGGGGAGGTGTTTGCGGCAAAGGAAAGCCCAGCCCTTTTAGGGGGCGTAGGTTTGGCCAATTAGCTCCAATACATGCCAGGGAACAGGTCTTCCATAATCGAAAGAATTTCTATTTAATCAATGTGCAAGTTGTCTGTTTACCTTATTTGTACATATCAAGCGTTTGTGCCCCTTTTCCACGGTCAACACGTGATTCCTTTGTACTACAGAACGGCATGAAGTACTAGAGATTTTCATTCTCAGGGTAATATAACAAAGAACTTGGCAAAGAAGCTGAAATATGAAAAGACATCTTTATTAAACTCAAATGAGTGAGACTACGTCTCCCAGAAGCTGACCTATAGCAACTGAAAGAGGCAGTCTCCCGAAATGGTCTTAGCTCAGACCTTTTATATCATTTATTATGCCCTAGGCATTCAAGGGGGCTGTACCAGTCACATTCCTAAACAAATGAGAAAAGCTAGAGAGGCAACATGTGAGTAGCCTTTGGGGTTTTAACAGGATTACAGTTGACCATTCACATATTTCACTACAAACGACAAAAACAGAGCCATGATGATGTTCCCACACTTCAGCTAGGACAGCCTCCAATTATTTACCCACGAGGGTTCAGATATCAGCAGACCCCAATAAAACCGGGAACCTCCTCCTCGTAAAGCAAGCCATAAAGCAGGAAACAGGGACAGGTGTGTGTAAGATTAGGCATGGTTTGTGTGTGATGAAAGGTTTATGATGTGTTGTGCCTTGATACTAATCTCATTCGGCCACTGGGAAAGAAACTGTCCGAACAGGTTTGGCTTCAGGCAGTGGAGTCAGCTTGCCCAGGTCACAGAGGAGTCAGCAAAGATGTACGTGTCCTTCAGACTCGTTTTCAGCATTAGACATTGGCCTATGTGAGGCCAATCATAAAATGGCTGTTTTTTAAATGGAACAATATGCTGTATCATATACAAGGTCATTCCATTGATGAAACGCAATAAAAACACTCGTACATATCGTATTTGCCATTTGCGGCTCTCTGATACTAAAATCGGCATGATAGGGCCATGCCTCCAGTGTGGTTCCGAAATTTAAAGTACCACAGACCCTCCTTTTGCCCTTACATAGGCAACAACTATACTCATACTAATCTGAGTCCAGGTCTATATTCATAACGCCATGGAGATGTTGCTGGAGAAAAATTCTAGTACTTGGTAACTCTCTTCCGGACAGGTCTCCTCGAACATGAAGTAGCACAAACGGCCACATATGGCAGGACAAAATAAGGAATACCTCTATCTGCAGTAGGTGGCATAAGATCACACACCCAACAATTAGTGATGTTCACTACTAACTAGTGTTGATGCAGAAGCTGTACAAAAGAATTGCTTACGAATTCTGATCTTCTAACCTGCTCATGTTCAGGAAAAGGGTGAAAAGAGTGCAAAGAAACAATAGTAGGAAAAGACATAGGTTGGGAAGTGGGTGCAGAAGTCAATTGAGTAGAGAAAAACAATCCCACCCATAAATGACAACGTCATGTTTAAAAGACACTAGAAAACACGTTATTAAGAACACATAGACAACGGGAGAAAGTAGTGACCACTATTACAAATGAAATAATAATTTTTCACAACCCTAACCAAAAAGCAAATCCTAAAATTATCTAGTAACATTTTTAGGGCTCCTCTGCATTTCAGTAATTTTTGTATGTTCAGGTGGAACAGTGGTGACTCTCATCAATGCTCTAAGGTGAAAAGGGGGTACTCTTTCCGCAGAAAATGGACTTTATTCTGCTTTTACTCAACAGAATAGTACTTTAAAACAATGCCAGCAAAACAATCAGTCTCCTAACACCTAGTCTATACAATCACACGGAAACCTCTTGTGAAACCAACTATGCCCAGAGTCCGTTCAAAAAGCCTCTCTGGCAGGCTTCTATTGTCCATCAAATGTTCTTTTGTTGTTTTCTTTCGCATGGGCCTCTCAATTCAGGCCTCTTCGTGAGAAAAGTACTGCTTAGTTGGAGTGCCCTCCTGGCAAACACCCACAGCTCACTCGAAAGTCTCAATGTCTTAAAGCAATGCACCAGTGTCTCTCCTCTGTGGCAGACACTACAAACAATGTGCTCTTCATTGATCAAGGGCACAAATCATCTCGTGCAGACCCAAGCACCATTAATTGGGAAATAGCTCAAGCTCAGCAGCACTTTCAGACTCCAACACTCATTATTTAGTGTCAGAGGACGCTCAAGCTGCTCTTTCATGGGCACCACAATATAGTGCCTTTTTCCAAACTTGAAATCTCCGGTGCACTGCCCTTCTTCCGTTGGAGCAAAGAAAAGGGGGGGGGCTGGCCAAAACTCAGGCCAAGGGGCTCAAGGGATTGCACACTGTCAGAGGTTACCAGCACATGACAGGTAGAGAAATGAAACCTCAAAACAGCTCTGCCATCAACAACAGGAATCCTTCTCTTTAGCTCTTTTACACTGAAACTTTGGTTTTGTGATGTCCAGCGCCATCTGATGGAGCAAGTACGATACCCTGCGCTGGCGATCGCTGTCCAGCTTTGCTACTTTCTGGGTGCTGAGACTGTAGGGCCAAGACGTCCGTCTTTCATCTGTAGCTGTCACTGATGGGAATTAGGCTTAAATCAATGTCCTGCAGGTTATTATGACTTGATACCCGCAGAATCTAGTGATGTAGGAAATGTGCCACAGTTGTTAGTTTCCTTCAATTTAGTACAAAAACAGTTCATGGTTTTTAACAAGGGGACTGCAAGCAGGTGGTCTGCAATCTTCAAAGGAGTAGCCATACACCATGGGCATAAAATACAAAGACAAAGGCAGAAGGGCAAAACAGGGTCTCTAGCATCTTTAATTGGGTTCTTTCCATTATTCTCTGCCATCTATAGCTACATGAGAATTCTATCTGAATGGATTTCCTCACACAGTGGCATTGTCTAATGGGGTAAACACATATTTTCCTCAATGATTAAGTCTAGGTGTTCCTCCTTATCTTAAAACATCTCAATAGAGAAATCACATGATACCGATTATCAGGGACATGTAGAAACCTTCCTTTAAAAACTGTGCATCAGGTGCACTATGCAATACACAGGCTAATAGTCAAATGTGCAAACAAAAAGACAAGAACTAGAGGGTCCTGATATTTGCATGATTAGGACACATCTGATCCCACCAAAAATTAAAGTAGCAGGAACAGAAGGGAACCGAAAACCAAATTAAAATAGACATTGAAAATTTGTCATGTTCAAAAAGGTAAACATAAGATATCTCCTATTGAGATGGAAAACTTGTCTTACTATAATATTGAGTCAGTTAACCAGTCTATCGCTACCCTGACAGTCAGGCTGGAAAACATTGAAGCAGGCCTAAGGCAAATTCTAGAAAACCAGTCTGGTCATACCAAAGGGAATTATACATAACATGGGGATCCCTGGTACATCACTGCAGTCTGGAAATGTGAACCTGAACAATACATCAATAATAATAAAAGGGCTGACTGGTGAAAGGAATTCGAAAAAGAGAAATGGGACTAGGACATAGCTAAAATCTCAATAACTAAGCATGATGCGACATTGGTCAGGGGAAGTAACAAAAGAAAAAATCTATAGGAAGAACAAAAAATTATTTGGGTGATAGTCAGGCATGTGACACAACACCGAGAGTACGGGTGATACACAAAGGCCAAAGTTACACAAATTTTAACTCTACCGTTGGCGACTACACCATATACGGTACTCCTAGCTAATGTTTCAGTTCCTTCTTCAGGAAAAAATGAAAACCTGGTTTTCTTTTAAGGAACAAAAGCCATATGCTACTTAGGAAACAGAACATCATTAACTAATGTAATATAGAAATTAGGCCACCTTGAGTCACAGATCTATAATTTCATCCTTAGGTCCAATCAAGGCTACATAAATGTAGGGCTGCCTTTTCCTTTAAGGGAAGGGGCAGTAACGTGACTAACTGCAGGTGACGCACTTTGATCCTGTATATCTCTTTTTATTTTCCTTCAATACCATTATAGCCAAATAGCCATGCACTGGTGAAGTGTTGTCTCTTATGTTCACAGCATGAAATATCATTATCTGTGGAATTTAGTAACCAGAACAAGTTCAACCAACTGTTGCGTAGCGATGGGCATCGTCATGACCATCCCCTCACAACACAGGGGAGCTTGTAATAGTATCAAAAGCAGCAACAAACATGCAAAAAACAAATAAAAAATAATAAAAACGCACAAAACGTCAAGCCATCAGATATACTTGCTGTGTATCAAGCACAAAAAGCATAGACAAAACAATAGCATGTGTGAATAAGCGGTGACACACAACACCATGTCATGTACTTTATGCACTGTAAACCTGCAGCCCAAAACCCAATATTTGGGCCTGTTTAATTTGTCAGGTTTAAAATCCTTACCCTCCTTTTGACAGTAGATCACCAGGCAATGGAAATCTGCTGTCAAATATAACTTTACTGTTTCTCTTCTAACATACAGGACCAGCAAGAACAATTCATGATAGGACCAAATACACGAAAATAAATTTCCATTACTTAACTGTTACCCTCTTGTCAGTTACTTCGCAACATCAAGCCACCTTAGTTTTACCTTTCTAAAAGTAAAAATTGTTACACTGACACTCCCAATTAATTTGGCACCTACAATTTCCACTGTGAAAAATAAGTCTTAATTGGCAAATCGTTCTCATTAAGCATGTAGCCTTTAAAATTTTAGAAAAGGGCTGCATCTTATTTTCTGTCTAAGACTTAATGCAACACTTCGTTTTCTGTCAAATAAAAGCAACTAGCAGGCATCATTTTATTTTTTTAGAGCGGAGACACAAATGTATCAGTTCTGCAGAGCATTTAACATGATGTTGGGACCTTAGAAGAAACCCCTTTTTTTTATATTTTCCCTTTGGAATTAAGTTCTTTAATTGTATTGATGTTCTTCTGGAGAAACCAGAAATCCCACTTTTAGAGGCCCTAGGGTCATTCTGCATTTCACAGAGACAAGGCCCTAATTTAAAAGGTCACAAGTGTCAACATGACAGCCTCCTCCATTGTTTATGGGAAAACTAAAGATAGCATCTCAGCAGCATGACTTGAGCCAGCCTCTGTAGCTCTCCTAGCCTCTGCCACGCTGAATCTGTCAAAGACAGTAGGCCTTCCTATTTTCCTTCTAACCTGCAATAATTCACTCTATTTAAAAAAAAATTTTTTCCTTTTTAGGCGCTAAACTTTTTTATCTCTATTTCCAGATTATTAAACTACATTTACTGTGAATAATTCACAAACCTTAATAACACACATACCAGTTGTTAGAATAAATGCTTGTTGCAATCCCATGCAATGGTAGATATTTCATCAACCTCGAATGAATGAACGTCTCAGTAGGCCCAGCTGAAGTTAGAACCTTCAACCTTGATATTAAAACAAGCCTTTGTACTGGCACATTGACTCATTGAATCATAAGAAGGCACAACCTGCAAATATATATCAAACCTAAATGTATGCATTTACTGAAGCCTGAGACACTTTAAAAAGTACTCCGAATGAAAGAAAATGCAGTTTAAACAGTGCTTTTGCCCAAAATCGACTTTGATATTTTAGGCATTAAAAAATCAATATCCTACAATTTTCTTGCATAATATGCATTACCAGAATGTCTATTACACAATCCATGAGTCAGCCATTAAAAATATTAACTTGTACTTTATAGAAATGAGCTTGTTTGCTCCTGCGCCAAGGGAAAATTGCACATACAAATGTCATTTTAGCGGTGCAACATAACTTAAATTAAATTTTAATGCTAGGAGGTCATAGTATAGGTATTAAGCTTTATAAATATTAAAAAACGATTTTGAAAGGCACTTATTTTTTTAAATAATTTTTCCATAATTAATAATTTTTTCTTTTAAAAAAAACCCAATTATTCTTTTTTTTGTGATAATTCCACATATAAAAGCAAGCTGCATCCCTTGCCTATTATTTGGGATACATTAACTCACAAGCCTAAGCGCATAAGCCTAACTTGAAATGCGTCACATTTTTGCGCCACTTTCATTTAAAAGGAAGGTTATGCAAAATTCCACCCGTGTTTAACTGGGAAAGTGCTGGCTGAATTGAACATTCCTATCAAATATACTGCAGCTGAAAAGTTTGCTTGTGAACATCTAATACAATGCATCTAAGAAAAATGCTGTAAATGTATTTATTTTTTTGCAAAAATAGATAATTTTGTTTTGTTTTTTTTGGGGCCCTATTTATATCTATTGAATGTGTTTTCTAATTTATTATGCATTTAACGGCAGTTTTGTATATGTGCACAATTGCTCATTCTATAAATTAAAGAGCAACATATAGCTATGTTAGCACATCACATGGTTCATTTCTGGATTTTTTCTAAGTTTCTACTTAATATTAATTAACCAACATTTTACTTAACAAACTGAAAACATCAAGAAGACCCACAAACACACATTGAGCTCATTTCAGATATAAACAGAAAACACTCAGGACACACAATACAGCGCGCTTTAGCCATTTTTCATAAATAGCGCCGTAGCAATTTACTTACAGAACCGTTTGCAGATCCTAGTTGTAAGTCATATTTACAAGAGAAAAGAAAACTTTTCTCAATAGTGTTCCAAAAAACTGCAAAAACAGCCTCACAGACATTTATTTCCAAGAATAGCGGACCCATACTTTATTAAACGTGATGGGGCCCATGCCGTGTTTAAAATAGAACTCATAAGTTGGAGTTCCAATCGGAGGTATCAGACATGAATCCTCCAATCGGGAATCCCTGTTGCCACCAAAAACCAAACCAAGTACCAAATTTGCTACGATTAGGCATCTTCGCTCACTAACCGAAACTTCAAACTTCAAGGGGCTATCTCTATCGATACACTCGCAAATGTACGAGACCCTTGGTTTTTGAAAATTGCAATCTTCAAATAAAACTAAGGACCAATACTAAGAACCAAGAACCAAAAACTAAGAACCAAAGGACCAAAGAACTAAGGACTGGGAGCGACCCACTTATACTTCAACTAAAGCAGATGGAGAAAAAGTCTCTTCATTACCTGCCTACACAAATTGCAATTCGCGTATACAAACCTATACAAACCTATCAAAGCTATACCAAACAAATAGTTGTCCAAATTCTAATTGCCAAGTTCTAAATGACCTAACAGTCTTTTTTTTTTTTTTTTTACTTACGCCAAAAAGGTTCTCAGTCAGGGGTGACCTCATGTGGAGGATCAAAATCAGGAAGATCAGAAATATACTGGGCTGCATAATCAAAGAATCTCCAGAATCCCTGCGCACAGAGTACCTTCTTGGTAGAATCCTGTTCTGTCCTCCTCAGTAGATTTCAGTCTCCTGACAAGATCACTCCCACAGAAAGTCACTTCTCTGATGAGCCCCGCGTTGGCTGCGCCATTTGAAGTACTAGAGATTTTCATTCTCAGGGTAATATAACAAAGAACTTGGCAAAGAAGCTGAAATATGAAAAGACATCTTTATTAAACTCAAATGAGTGAGACTACGTCTCCCAGAAGCTGACCTATAGCAACTGAAAGAGGCAGTCTCCCGAAATGGTCTTAGCTCAGACCTTTTATATCATTTATTATGCCCTAGGCATGCAAGGGGGCTGTACCAGTCACATTCCTAAACAAATGAGAAAACCTAGAGAGGCAACATGTGAGTAGCCTTTGGGGTTTTAACAGGATTACAGTTGACCATTCACATATTTCACTACAAACGACAAAAACAGAGCCATGATGATGTTCCCACACTTCAGCTAGGACAGCCTCCAATTATTTACCCACGAGGGTTCAGATATCAGCAGACCCCAATAAAACCGGGCACCTCCTCCTCGTAAAGCAAGCCATAAAGCAGGAAACAGGGACAGGTGTGTGTAAGATTAGGCATGGTTTGTGTGTGATGAAAGGTTTATGATGTGTTGTGCCTTGATACTAATCTCATTCGGCCACTGGGAAAGAAACTGGCCGAACAGGTTTGGCTTCAGGCACTGGAGTCAGCTTGCCCAGGTCACAGAGGAGTCAGCAAAGATGTACGTGTCCTTCAGACTCGTTTTCAGCATTAGACATTGGCCTATGTGAGGGCAATCATAAAATGGCTGTCGTTTAAATGGAACAATATGCAGTATCATATACAAGGTCATTCCATTGATGAAACGCGATAAAAACACTCGTACATATCGTATTTGCCATTTGCGGCTCTCTGATACTAAAATCGGCATGATAGGGCCATGCCTCCAGTGTGGTTCCGAAATTTAAAGTACAACAGGCAGCATAGACCTGCAAATGTCATAACGTGGACCTGAGAGGGCCTAGATTGTTAGCAAGTGTAATCTGTCAATATGATTATTTACTTGATTTCTAGTTTAAGAATGTACAATGGGATTAGTCAGTTTTGCTCCATATATTTTTTATTTTAGATAGGAGAGTCAGCTTATCCTAAATGACTGTGGTTGTTAGCGCTGCTGAAGAATCCATCAAGGCCAGGGAAAGTCTGCTTCAATGAGGCCAATGAAAGAACACAGAGGCCAGTGGAGCAGGTTTTGGGCTCCTAAAGGTCAGATTTCACTGTCTGGATAAAACAGGTGGAGCTCTCCTCTACTCGTCCTATATGGTGTGCAAAATCACCATGGTCTGCTGCATGTTGCCCAACAGAGCCCTGCAACTGAATATCCCATACATTAATGAGGATGGAGAACATGATGAGCCACTGGGTGAGGATCTTGAAATGCCAAATTAAGATGATAGTAGTGAAGAGGAAGGAGCTCATGTACGTCAAGGTGTCACTGACAACGTCTTCACCTGAGTGCAAGTATATCTCTACCTAATGTTACATTCAAAGTCCAAAGAACTTGTAATATAAAGAGGATATCAGTCTGCATAGGACATATTTTTAGGAAGGGTTAATATAGGAAATTCTAGGGCAAAAATGTTTGTTGATGACATTACTGACACATTGACTACTGTGTTAATTTACATTGTTTATCTTTGATTGTCCTGAGTAAATGTGTCATCATTATTTGTAATTTGTCTATTTTGCCGTGCAAATTAATACATTTCTTTCTGTTTCTTTGTTTTAGTATCATTTCCCATGTCATCTTCATCTGTACATTCCAAAGTCATATCATCTGCTGTTATATGTTGCTGTTGCAAAGTACAAAGGGAACATGGGTTGGTCCTGTAAAAAACACATTCACTTTGGATGTACATAACTTGTACAAAGACACCTTGCAGAGCGATTGAAAAGAAGTTTAGCTTGTTTTCTGATGAATGTTGCCACCACAGCAACAGGTGCTGCTTAACTTCCTCTCACTATCTTTGAAGTTGACCCATAGCATACTCAGCTCCATTCCCATTTCAAAATCCTCATTTTGTGTTAAGTGAATGAAGCTGTTGATGTGTCTCATCATTCTAAAAATAATGTTTTCTAGTACACCACTCAAAGTTGGTTGTAACATACCACCAGACACTGAAAATAATGATGTAAAGAAGAAATAAAAAAGTAAATACCACAGGAAATACAACACCAGTCCTTGACTTTGTGTTTTTAGAATTTATTTTTACAAACACAAACTGATACAGCATGTATACTAAATGACAAAGTGGAAAACCAGAAAAAGAGTCAATCATGGTGAATGAAACTATTATTTTAGGGCACAATTGTTTGAAGTCCAATGTACATAATACAACTGGCATCTAAAAGGTAAATGTGTCTAGAATCTAGTCCACCGAGTGAATAGTAGTTACACCCTGGAGGAAATTAGGTTCTTCGTCTCTTGCTGGTGGAGGTCTTGCCATCCTCTTCTGTTGGTTTGGGTGAATGTCCCCTCCAGAGTTTCAGGGACTGAGGTGGTTGCAGGAGTTTGTACTTATGGCATAGCCTCCCTTTCTGTGGCTGAGGGAGATGTATTGGGCCTAGATGGTGTAGGGCCACAGAAAGGGGTTGTTGGTGATGGGAAAGCCCCGCACATATGGTGATAAATGACAAACACCACCCCAGTAAGGGAGTTCATCTTTCAGATTAGAGTCTACATCTCTACATTTTGCTCCCTCTGCAACTGCTTGATGTCTTGGAGTTCCAAATGGACCTTGACCATAATTTCTCAGGACTGATAGAAGGATCGCAAGATTGCTCAGTTGTGGTCTGGGCAGCAGCCTCATGTTGTTGGCCCAAGATTCCCTCCCTTGT
This sequence comes from Pleurodeles waltl, assembly GCF_031143425.1. Taxonomy (NCBI): domain Eukaryota; kingdom Metazoa; phylum Chordata; class Amphibia; order Caudata; family Salamandridae; genus Pleurodeles; species Pleurodeles waltl. The sequence continues at coordinate 271,852,288 of NC_090436.1, read as the reverse complement.
ACTCTATCCCCACTACCCTTGTCCCTTGAGCCAGTGTGCCCCATCCCGATGGGTTCTGGCTGAACTGGAGGTGGTGGTGATTGTTCAACAGCAGGCAGGACTGGGGGACACAAGATTGGTGGTGATGTTCCTTTGGACACAAGAAGTTGAGGTGTCCATAAGCTGAGTTGTTGTAACAGCTGCCATGGGAGGTATAGGCGTGGGCCAAGTGAGATTCACTGAAGCAGTCTGCCCAGACAGACCAGATGGACCAGGCTGCTCCTCACCATCTGTACTTGAAGGAGAGGAGTCTTCACTGAAGACTTGATCCTGGTCCGGAGTGGAGGTATTCTCAATGGCAGATCGTTGTCCATGTACTCTGGGTGTAGGACATAATATGAATTACAAGAAAAAAATTGTCAGAGTCTGGATGCATCAAATGTGTTTTCAGCTACGAATGTCTCAAACTCAAATGAATAAATTAGTATTTATAGTAGATTTAGACCTTTCAGTAGTTTTTGGTTTTTAACCAATCATTATAAATTACACACATGAAAATTTAAAACAAAAAGTATGTGAAGAGATGTCCTGAAAAGAAAAAAAGATTGCTTAGGAAGTATACATAAATAAAACCAAATATTCAACCCAACTCAGAATAGAGGAGAAATGAGAAGTTAACCATTCCAAGGCCTAACAGGCAAAAATTCAGACTATTATGCAGCTTAGTAGGATTAATGGGATTAGTGATCAAATGGACTATACAAACTAAAGTTATTTTCATTGCTACTTATATTCTGCATACAACATACAATTATATAAAATCTTTACGTCAACATACTTTCAGTTGTGAAACCAATTACATATATTTAAAGAAATGACACTAAATTGACAACAGGCAAAATTACATGAATGAATATACCTTTTAATCATTTCATAAAATGTGGTTTGAGAAGTGCTTGACAACTTGACATATGTGCATATATGCAAGTAAAGAGGGAAAGACCAGTATCACATTGAAAACATATGTTCCAGATGGAAAAAACAAGGCACCATTAGGTAGTATTAGTCCTTTCAATTTGACATTGCCAACACTAGGAAAATTGTAAGTTGAACATTTCTAGTAAAACATATGCAGTGAGGATGTACACACATTTTCAACATTATGACATATGTGAAATTTGTTAAAAGGTGAAAACAGACTTACAAGCACCATACCTGGTGGATGGGGTTTTGAACCTGTTATCTTAACTGCAACAAAATACATTCAAGCAAACAATCAGATACAAGAAATGATCAGTGAAGAGCAACACATATATTGATCACTCATACTGACCAGTAGTAAAAGGAGTGATGGTGCTATAATCCTAATAATTAGATGATGAAAATAGATTTGTGATTTTAAAAAGTGTACTTATATGTTTTACAAAGTAGGAATATACATTATGTACAGCTAATGTAAGAGCAAAAGCTACTTTTATGTCTAGTGAGACATACATTAGTCTACCTTCAAAGCAAGTGAATGCACTCTCTCCCACAGGTCACTCCACCTCTTCATAATTGTCTCCTGCGTGCAAAGGTTGTTTGTTACAGCATTCACTCTGCCAACTATTCTGGCCTACCTTTTCTTTTTCTGAGACATATTTGTATTTTTTACTTGGGCTACTCTATTGACTTCACCCACCATGACTAGCATTTCTTCCTCTAGGAATGTTTCCTCCCTGCCTTTATGAGTAACTCTAAATAATTGAAATAGTGTGCCACAACTTAATGAAAAGCATTACAAAATGAGACAAAGGAAAACTAACAGAGGGGCTAGAAATTATAAAATAACTTGACTTCTGAGTGGCAAATTCAGCAGCAAAATGGTATTCTGCAGTAGAATGGCAAAGGATCATGGTCTAAAATGGAGTATATTTTATAGTGTGGTATGCAGATGTTCACAATTGGCCAATGTACATCAAGAGTGTGCTGCATGCATCCATCCAATGGCCACAGACATTGCACAATGTTGAGGTGGTCCCGCAATGGACTTCCGCTATCAGGTATCAGCTGCCAGAACAATGCTGCATGACTGTGAAATGTGCCCAGTTGTGCAATTGTGTTGCAACAGAATACCTCCAACTGTTACCTGAGAGGCATCTGCCTCTTCAAAGTAAGGCTGTATGGGAACTGTATGTCTGGGTATCAGGCCATGTTAATTCTTTCTCTAAGTAGATTGAATCCATCATTGGCTTCCTGGGACCACACAAACAGTATCTTTTTTCTTAAAAGTATAGTAATTTGACTTACAATGTCAGAACAAATGAGTGACAAATTGTCTGTAAAATTTTGAAAAACCCATGAAACTTTGTACCTCCTTAACTGTGGTTGGTGTGGGCCATTCTAATATTGTCTGACCCTTCTTTCTATCCATTGTTACCCTTTCTGGAGCCAAGATGTATCCCAGGAATTCTACAGATTAATTATGAAATTTTATTTTTCCAACTTAACAAAAAGAGTGTGTACCTGGAGTCTTTGTAGTACTTCGGTGACATGACCATGGGTTCTGTTATGTTTTGTGAACACATTAGGATGTCATCAATGTATACAACTTTACAACTATCCAATACATCTTGCAGAACTTTGTTTATAAATTACTGGAATGCTGTTGGGGCATTAGATAACGCAAATGGCATGCCTGTGTATTCCAATAGTCTGCACTTGGCTCAGAAGGCCATTTTCCACTCATCATCCTCTATTGGTGAATAAGATGGTGTGCACCATGCAGGTCCAATTTAGTGTACATAATGGACTTCGATACCGGGGTCAAGCAAGACAAGGATTAGAGGTAAAAGAGTTGAGAGTGCTAAAGCTGTTGAAACAAAGGTAGTGTGTGAGTTTCAAAAGGCAAACATTCTCTATTCAGTACTAGCTCTTGTAGATAGTTTTAGGCTTAAAATAAGGATTAGTGCCTACTAACCTGTGATCAAGTACTTAGCCTTGTCTCTCCTAATTAAAACTGGAATGATGAGGAAGTCTTTGTAGCTGCAGCACAGGGAGCTGAAGAGGAATCACCACAATTGAAGCAAATATGACCAAAGCATCAATGGCGTCATGATCACAGGAGCTGCAGTGAGGCTTAGGCCGAAGAAGACTAGAGTGCTGGAGGAATCCTGTCGACTGAAGAGGTGCGTGCAGGAATGATGATTGCTCTGGCCAGGAACGAGGCCAAGCAACAACTCATGATTTGGGTGTGGTTTAAATATTCTATAGGTGTTTTTGTCTCCTCAAAGGCACGTGGCTCATATGGAAGACAAAAAAGGTTCCAATGGTTTTGACTTTTAATGCAAGCAGATGCAATCGATTAACATTAGCAGGTGGAGTCAATAGGTCATAGCAGTAGGAAACAATAAACAGAAGCAGGTGGCATCAATTAATAGTAGCAGGAGAAGTCAATAGTGCATAGCAATTTGAACCAACGAACAGGAAACATATGTCTATTTGATGCATGTGTGCAAACCGAAAAACAAACAATGTTACCAGAATGTTTTACTGGTCTGGGAAGGGGTCTGCCAAGGAGTTTGAGTGTAGTGGGACCATGAGGCATGAGGGGTGTTTATAATGGTTTGCAGGAGGCCATGAAATGCCACAGGGGAAATAAAACATGAGCCCTGTGCTCTAGACCCACTGTCCAGAGGGAGCAAGAGGGGGTCATGACACATATGTGCACACCAGCACCCATCCTGGAATGGGATGTGTTTAGATAGTAAACCCATTGTTTTAGCTGGTAACACATTTCATGATTGTTAGCAATGTATACTTATGCTTTAAAAAAAAAAAACTGGCAAACCCAAAGGATTCTAGAGCCAAAGCCAAATGGCTTTGTCAACACCTGTCTATTTTACCCACAATATTGGTTTTCTAGTGACTGGTAGAATGCCTCAGTGCAGTGACTTAAAATATATGCTTGTGGTCCCCCTCCCCTGGCCACTTTTGGCCCCAGGGAACCCATCCTTCAAGGTCTGGTGTATTTTTGACGGGGTGTGTTGCAACTGTTCTCCATCCCCAGGCTACATTTTGCCCCAGGGATCCCATTCTTATGTTTGGCATATTTCTTACCAGAGGCTGAATAGTATCCCTCCCCAAGCCTCTAAAAGTCCTGGGGAACCCACCCCAGGGGCTGCAAAATGAAAGTCAAGGAAGGGGGCCATGCAGCTCCCTCCCTGACCCCACCCCCCTATGCCGACTCGCAAGCTATGTCCTGGAGAGAGCACCTGAAGAACACAACTATTTCCCTGCCCACAGTGGAGCATTTTTAGAACTTATGACAAGCAGGAACAACCACTAAGGGGGTGATTCTAACTTTGGCGGGCGGCGGAGGCCACCCGCCAAAGTTCCCCCAACAGAATACCGCTACGCGGTCAGAAGACCGCTGCGGTTATTCTGTGTTTCCCCCTGGGCTGGCGGGCGACCGCCAGAAGGCTGCCCGCCAGCCCAGCGGGAAACCCCTTCCCACGAGGAAGCCGGCTCCGAATGGAGCCGGCGGAGTGGGAAGAGTGCGACGGGTGCAGTAGCACCCGTCGCGATTTTCAGTGTCTGCAATGCAGACACTGAAAATCTTTTAGGGGCCCTCTTACGGGGCCCCTGCAGTGCCCATGCCATTGGCATGGGCACTGCAGGGGCCCCCCAGGGGCCCCAGGACACCCCTCACCGCCATCCTGTTCCTGGCGGTCACGACCGCCAGGAACAGGATGGCGGTGAGGGGGTCGGAATCCCCATGGCGGCGCAGCAAGCTGCGCCGCCATGGAGGATTCCTCAGGGCAGCGGAAAACCAGCGGGAGACCGCCGGTTTTCCGTTTCTGACCGCGGCTGTACCGCCACGGTCAGAATGCCCTTGGGAGCACCGCCAGCCTGTTGGCGGTGCTCCCGCGGTCCCCGGCCCTGGCGGTCAATGACCGCCAGGGTCGGAATGACCGCCTAAGTCCACTCCCAGCTGGCTGTAGCTTTAAAAAATGCTCCCATTGGGAGTGACTTTAGATCTATTTACTTGCCCGTAGTCATGGAGTGATCTAAATATTTTTCCCTCCCGCTGGGAGTAGCATTAGGAACTGGTACCTGTGGGAGGGAGCAGTGCTGGCTCAAGCTGCATGCACAGAGCCTTCTGGGGTTGGAGGAGGCTTGAGGCTTCCCAGTGACCCCTAAAGACAGTACGGTGGGTGCCTTGCCTAGGTATCAGGGCACCCACAGTTAAAGGTTGAGGGCCCTCGCAACTGGGTCCCCAAAGCCAAAAGCAGACCAGAGAGTGAGGCCACATGACCCCACCCCGGCAATATGCACTGGCTCCTAAGGGATGGGGTTATCAGGGCAGAAATCAGCCCCAAGGAGCGCTTGTCCCCTTCCATTTATTTAAAAAATTAGCCCTGGGGGACAGGGTCCCCTAGGTTTATGGAGGAGGGCCACTTGGCCCATTCCCTTTAAAATATGCAAGCCCCTGGGGGATATGGTACCCAGGGCCTAAGGAGGCTCAGGTAAGGGGCCATATGGCCCACCTCCCCTTTAAAATATACATGGCCCTGGGGATACAATCTCAAAGGTCAGAATAGGTTTGGGGGGGGCACACAACCTCCCTCCTCTTTTTTAAAAAAAGGCCCTGGGCAATGTGGTCTCCAGGATCAGGACATGAGCCAACCTCCTGCACACACAGCCAAAGGCCATGTGCAGAGTGGGCTTGGCTGCCTTTGGTGGGAAGGCAAGAGGGCCCTGACCACAGTCCAGGCCTTCTGGCCAGCCCCATCACTGTGCCCAGCCAAATGTTATGCATGTGTGGGGATTGGTGTAGGCCTTGTGGCTAACCACCGCCATGTACAACTGAACTCCCTGTGCAGTGTGGTATTGGCCGCCTTTACAGATGTTGACTGAAAGTGGGGGGTTGGCTGCAGGGCCTAGCCGAAGGCCACACCCAGCAGACAACCCCCACCACACATAGCCGGAAGTCATGCTTAGTGGGGAGTTTGATTTACGTATGGTAATTAAATATTACTTTACGTTAAAAAAAACCTTAGAAATTCACTGGAAAAAAAACAAAGGTTGAAATAACATTATTGTTAGGGGAAATGTTCAGTAACAAAGTTACGTTTTAAACTCTAAAAAATACTCACATTTACCAGCAGAGTTAGAGTTATCTTAAGTAAAAATAACTTGTGCATTAATGTGATTACATATTATATTACTCAGAACATCTTCTATGACATTATTAATGTTACAACTGCAACATTTGCTGTAAAATTATTGATGTGAAAACTCAGTAGATATATATATGTATATATATATATTCATATAAAATGGGTTGTAGTTAATGATTAAGAACATAGAAAGGTATAATACTGGTATCAAGCTCCACTTCGGATGAAATTGGGTCGAAGATTGGGATATGCACTCACTTAGAGATGAAGATTTGCAGGAGGTAAAATAAATAAAGAGATATGTTTTGAGAGTGCACAGGTACAATATGGGGGTCATTCTAACCCTGGCGGTAAAAACCGCCAGGGCGAATGACCGCGGTAGCACCGCCAACAGGCTGGCGGTGCACCGCTGGGCATTCTGACCGCGGCGGTTCAGCCGCGGCCAGAAACGGAAAGTCGGCGGTGTACCGCCGACTTTCCGCTGCCCGTGAGAATCCTCCATGGCGGCGGAGCGTGCTCCGCCGCCATGGGGATTCTGACACCCCCTACCGCCATCCTGTTCCTGGCGGGTCTCCCGCCAGGAACAGGATGGCGGTAGGGGGTGCCGCGGGCCCCCGTAAGAGGGCCCGAAAAGAATTTCAGTGTCTGCCTAGCAGACACTGAAATTCGCGACGGGTGCTACTGCACCCGTCACACTCCAGCAACTCCGCCGGCTCCATTCGGAGCCGGCTTCATCGTTGCTGGGTCTTTCCCGCTGTGCTGGCGGGCGGCCTTTTGGCGGTCGCCCGCCAGCACAGCGGGAAAGCCAGAATGGCCGCCGCGGTCTTGTGACCGCGGTGCGGTCATTTGGCGGTAACCGCATGGCGGGCGGCGGCGGTTAGAATCACCGCCTATGTGTTTAAGGAGCCTACTCACACCCTTACAGACAATCTCACACACTTACCAAGAGGAGATGGACAATCAAGAGCTCATCCATGCCAACTCTTCCAGTAACAGTCAAACTGGAGGCAATGGATAAAGCAGGAAGCACTGTCAAGCCCTCGGATGCAATAAGTTTTATTTTAGTTTTTAGCCCATATAGTGTGGAGTGCAATAATGGCAACATGTTTCCGCTGGAGCCTTCAACTGGCTGTAGAGTTTTCATTTACAAACATGAAACTGCCCATACCTACCACCATCATCTTAAAAGACTAGACTGCAACCTTTTGCAGGCATTGTGCTCCATTATTGTCACCATTTTCATTCATTATAAAAACAATAATCATCATCAAAAACTTTGAAGCATGAAACATGCAAACACATAACATTCTAGAGAGCTGATATATTGGTAAAGTACTGGAAACAATAATATCCAATAAAGTAACAACAGAGCAGAACAGTTTTCAATAACCAAATGTTTCATAACACAAATGTAAAAAATCACAGCACATAATTCTGTAAAGGCTGCCTGAACCACCTTGTACAATTTGATGCAAATGATGTTCATATTGTGATATATCATTTTCTAAGGGTGACCATATCATGTGTTGTTTTCATCCCTAATGTTCATTATGCACTAACATTCCTTCTTTGACTTGCAAATCTGAGTTCTTAGTAACAACATCTTTATCTTAATAACAATATATTTATTCTGCATGTTGTCATATTTCTATTCACTGTCAAAGTTCTTGTGCTCAATACCATCTGTGTATGATCAGAGATTGCATTTGAAAAAAATGCACAGAGTACAACTAACACTGGGTAAGGATATTTGTACCTCAGCCCTGAAGTGAGAAGTTAAGCAAATCTCACATATTACGTTCACTGAACACCATTATCATTCAAAAGGTTTGAAAAAGTGCAGGTGCTTTGTTCAATCCTGGGGATTGCAGAGAATGCATCTGAACAGATGATGAAAATGCCTGGTAAGGTAACCCTGTAAGTAAATGCTTAAGCTCATAATATTTCATACAGAGCCACGTTGGTTAGCACAGACAAAATGGATGGCTGATGCATTGTTTATAAATCACTTGTTTTACCCTACACATCTGTTCCCAAAGTTCTATTTCAAAATGTTAAAAATTATGGAAAACAGACATTTCTGAGCATTTCGAATACCTCCAATGGCTGATGTTAAACACAAATCACAGTGTGCAGAAACAGCAAGGATAAAGTGATGGTACTTGTATAGTTACTGAATGAGCAACCCAAGCACTTCCAAGGGTGGATGTTAAATCACAGAGCCCATTGTGCAAAAGTCAAAAAGATAAAGTGCTGGTGTTTATATGGTTGCTAAAGATACATCCACATAGTTAAAATCACAGGTAAAAATGCCTCTGTATGTAAATATTTAATTTTTTTCAATTTCAAGCAAAGCATGACCTCTTCCCTGCTGTCATTAAAGTGTCTAATGCGTCATCGCTAAAGCACTTATTTTTACCCTGCCAATTCAGTCCCTTCCAGACTGTCCAGCCCAATTGTGAGGTTTATACAGTGCATCTGCCTATGTGCAAATTGTGTGTTACAAAGTGCTAATAATAGGCACTTATGTGGAAATTGCACACTACAAATGTGCAAAGTAAATTAATGGTGTACATAGAGACTACAGGGCCGATTATGACTTCGAAGGACAGGTCTACTTGAGAGTATCATCCATTAACAACAATTTCCAATTCTTTTAGGAGTTCCTTACTTTGTTGGCTGGTTTGTTGGCCAGGGGCATCAAATTGCATTGTATATCTCTTTTGGCTTCAATTGTTGAGCTTGGGTTTTTGGGTACTAACAGTACCTCTCATTTATACTTTCTAGCTCTCATTAGGGTGTCATCTAATAAAGATTTGGGGTAGCCTCTATGAATAAATCTTGTGTACATGTCTTCAGCCGGTACTTCATTTGTGTTGTCCTCAAAACAGATGCACCAGGCTCTCAAGAGTACACCATATGGTACACTCCACTTGACTGCGTGTGGATGTCCACTGTTTGCATGAAAGATACTGTTGCAACTGGTTGGTTTTCTATAAATCTTAGTACATGTTTAGCCATTTTCTATATAAGTGCCATCATCCAAATAGTTTATCTTGTTGCATTTATTTTGTGGGTACGTTTAAGTTTTTGTGGGTTGTTGTTGAGTAAGGAGATAAACAGTTTCAAGACTCTTTGATCTCCTTCCCAGATGGAAAACAGGTCTTCAATGTACTGTACCCATAAAATTGCACGTTCCCGAATCACCGAGTTCTCTTCTGTCCATACAGTCTCTGCCTCTCAACCCCATTGTCCCACCTACACAAGTGAGGTATCATTTTTACCGGGAGACTGCGGGGAACGTTGGGTGGTAGAAACTTTGTCCTGGTGTGGTGATCCCACACAGAAATGTGAGAAAAATTAGCTTTTCGGCTTAATTTGAGGTTTGCTGAGGATTCTGGGCAAGAAAACATTAGGGGATCCACGCAAGTCACACCTCCCAGGACTCCATTGCGTATCTAGTTTTCAGAAATGTCTGGGTTTGGTAGGTTTCCCTATATGGCTGCTGAGCCCAGGGCCAAAAACACAGGTGCCCCACGCAAAAACAGGTAGTTTTGTATTTGATCATTTTGATGTGTCCAGATAGTGTTTTGGAGCATTTCCTTTCACGGGCACTAGGCTTACCCGTACAAGTGCAGTACCATTTTTATCGGGAGACTTGGGGGACATTGGGTGGAAGTAAATTTGTTGCTCCTCTCATGTTCCAGAACTTTCTGTCACAGAAATGTGAGGAAAAAGTGTTTTTTTGCCGAATTTTCAGGTTTGAGCCCCACAAGTCACCACATCCTGGCTTCCCCTATCTAGTTTTAAAAAATGCACAGGTTTGGTAGGGTTCCTTAGGTGCTGGCTGAGCTAGAGGCCAAACCCCACAGTTTGGCTCTTTGCAAAAAACAGCTCTGTTTTCTTTGGGAAAATGTGATGTGTCCACATGTGGTTTTGGGGCATTTTGTTTCGCGGGCACTAGGCCTACCCACACAAGTGAGGTACCATTTTTATTGGGAGACTTGGGGGAACGCTGTGTGGAAGGAAATGTGTGGCTCCTCTCAGATTCCAGAACTTTCTACCACGGAAATATGAGTAAAACGTGGTTTTGCGGCCAAATTTTGAGGTTTGCAAAGGATTCTGGGTAACATTACCTGGTGAGAGCCCCAAAAGTCACCCCATTTTGGATTCCCCTTAGTGTATAGTTTAAAAAAATTCACAGGTTTGGTAGGTTTCTCTAGGTGCCGGCTGAGCTAGAGGCCAAAATCTACAGCTAGGCACTTTGCAAAAAACACGTCAGATTTCAATGTAAAAATGCGATGTGTCCATGTTGCCTTTTCCTGTCGCGAGCATTTGGCCTACTCACGCAAGTGAGGTATAATTTTCATCAGGAGACTTGGGGGAACACAGAATAGCAAAACAAGTGTTATTGTCCCTTGTCTTTCACTTCATATTTTCCTTTCAAATGTTAAGCCGGGTGTAAAAAAGAAGTCTATTTGAGAAATGCCCTGTAATTCACATGCTAGTATCGGCACCCCGAAATTCAGAGATGTGCAAATATCCACTTCTTATCAACACCTTATCTTGTGCCCATTTGGGAAATACAAAGGTTTTCTTGATACCTAATTTTCACTCTTTATATTTCAGCAAATGAATTGCTGTATACCCGGTATAGGATAAAACCCCATTGCAAGGTGCAGCTAATTTATTGGCTCTGGGTTCCTAGGGTTCTTAATGAACCTACAAGCCCTATATCTCCCAGCAACCAGAAGAGTCCAGCAGACGTAACGGTATATTGCTTTCAAACATCTGACCTGGAAGGAAAATGTTACAGAGTAAAACGTTGAGGAAAATGGCTGAGTTTTTCACCTCTGTTTCAATATTTTTTTATTTTAGCTGTTATTTTCTGTAGGAAAACCTTGTAGGATCTACACAAATTACCCCTTGCTGAATTCAGAATTATTTCTACTTTTCATAAATGTTTAGCTTTCTGGGATCCAGCACTAGTTTCACACATATCACTAACTGGAAGGAGACTGAAAGCACACAACATTGTAAAAATGTGGTATGTCCCAGTAAAATGCCAAAATTGTGTTGGAAATGGGGTTTCTGATGCAAGTCTGCCTGTTCCTGAAAGCTGGGAAGCAGGTGATTTTAGCAATGCAAACCCTTTGTTGATTCCATTTTCAGGGGGAAAAAAACACAAGTCTTTTTCACTGTATTTTGGCCTATGTCTTGGTCTCCTTCAGGAGAACCCACAAAGTCTGTGTACCTCTAGAATACCTAGGATGTTGGATAAAAGGGATGCAAATTTGGCATGGGTAGCTTTTGTGGACAAAAAGTTATGAGTGCCTAAGCAAGAACTGCCCCAAATAGCCAAAAAAAGGCCTGGCTCCTGATGTGAAAAGGCCTGGCAGCGAAGGGGTTAAGATGTATTTTGTTTGTTATTTATGTGTTTATAGGTTTCCATTAGCATTTGACCATAAATGGGTCTTTCAGTTTGTCATGTAGTATATCTTAAACTTTACATATGCAGTTTAATTTCTATTTTGGGCTCCATTGCTATTTATAGTAGGATTGTGCTACATATGAAGGCCAAAGTGAATGAAACACAATCATTCCTATTGTTAGAGAAATTGAGAATATTTTTTTTTTTCTAGTGGCCAATACTCAGGGCTCCCAAATACTAGTTAGGATTTCTTTTCTTTTGTTTAAGTAAAAACACGCTTTTGCCTGGAGTCACGGCTCATTGTTTTTTATCGCGGGATTTATATCTTGTGGTGTTTGGACAATGTTTAAAGGATATATGTATATATATATATATATATATATATATATATATTTATATATATATATATATATATATATATATACATAATCCAAAGAAAAACCGCTGTACTTTATTGTATAATAAATTCCATTTATTGATTTAGCAATATGCTGCAACGTGTTTCACCAATCCATCTTTATCAAGTGGTTTCAGCTGTCGTTCACCATTAATTGCTGTCGTCAAGGTTTATATATGCATTGAGGCGTTGAATTGGTCAAAGAAGCGATGCACTCACACTGCTGGTGCCAGCGATAGAGTTGAGATCACAACCCTCGTAATATGTAATCCAAGGCGAAACCGCTGCACTCCCTGAGCTTGTATAATAAACTCCATTTATTGGTTTAACAGCATGCCATGACGCGTTTCGACAATCCATCTTTTTCAATCGGTTTCAGCTGTCATTCTCCATTTATTGCTGTCGTCATGGTTTATATATGCATTGAGGCATTGACCAATTTGCTTTGACATATATATATATGTATATATATATATATATATATATATATACAAAACCTACTGGTGGTCACCCGTAGGCTGTTATAGCTAGGACTATATTTGCATAGGAAAAGAGTTTTTCCACTTTCTTATATCTTTGCCATCGTTTGATGAATCTTCACAACATTTTCCCAAAAAAGTGTTGTGGTGATCTTGTTGTGCATGGAAAGGTTCTGGGTTGATCCATCAGGCAGGGACAGAGAAAAAGGGGGCTCAAAAAAGGTTGTGTTTCTCATGTTACTTTCTGTAGGATTCTTTAGACACGACTACTGGTTGAACCACTGAACAGAATAACACCAAATTTGGCAGAAAGTTAGCTATCGGAATGCAATCACACTTTTGGTTATTTGGTCTGAATCTGTTCAGTAGTTATTGAGATATTTAAAGAAAATGTAAAGAAAACTAAATTAGTATATCTCTGGCCGCTGCAACTTTACAACTATTTTATTGAGACCCTGAAGTATTTGCGAATATGCGTGCCCGAGGGAGTTCTCTGATTGGCTGGCTGCAACCTGACCAGAATGTTATGGCCACCATTTTATATACTGGGGCACAGTCCCTGGGGCTAAGAAAGTGGTTTTGAAAATTCAAATAATGGATAATGGAGAGTGGAGTTAGTCTGACCTCTGGGCCATAATATGGAAGTGTTTGTAGGTGAAGTTATTATGTGATAAAATGTTTTTGGGGATGCCATGCAATATTTGCAAATATGTTGTGATGCTCAGCTTGCCCCTGTGTAACGTCACAACAAATTCACAAATAACGGCGACAACAATAAAAAAATTGTGAAGTGTCAAATAGTTTTGTTTAGTGATAGCAGTAGTGAGACACTTATGCTTGCCCTCACAGATGTACTCAGATACTGATCCTCACAATGGGAGACACACTAAGACCCTGATGCAGTGAGTCACAGATTGAGTCAGACCCTCAAGCACTCACTCACAGACTGTATAAGATGATCATGCACTCACTCAGACACTCACTAATACCCGTATGCACTGAAGGATAGACGCACTTAGACTTTTACACACTCACTCACACACTGATTCAGCAGCTCATGCCCTCTCTCAGAAACCCACTCACAGGGCCTCATTATGAATTTGGCAGTCTTTACGGAAGACTGCAGTCAAAACTCACATCAGACATAACACCACACAACATTGGATAGTCTGAATATCCTACACCTGACACACATCCACACACCTGGCAAACCTACGCACTGCACTATAAAACATACCTCCCACAACCCACAATCCTTTGCAAACAAAACATCACACACATAATCAGGGAAGCCAAAAAAGATAGATATAGCACTATTACACCGTAGGTGCACATGCACATCTCACTCAGCACACACCACACACCAGCACAACTAACACATTGCACACATAATGAGCACACACACACAATACACCACAAGTCTCACCCTCACAATGCACCACCCACACCTCACCAATTACCCAACACTGCACTCTTACATTCACAACACCCCCCACACCGTCTACACAACCACCACCATGTCCCCATAAAAACATCCACGTTTCCCTGTTGAGGATTTGAGGGTCATGGTGAATGAAATTGTCAGGGTAGAGTCACAACTGTTTGGAGCACAGGTCCAAGAAACATAGCTTTCCATGAAAATGGAGTTGTGGCAAAGGATAGTCGACAGGGTCAACTCAGCAGACAGACAGCCATGCCAAAGGGATGAAATCAGGAAGAGATAGAATGCCCTACTGGGGATTCCATGGCATCACGCCACCAGATACCTGTGCACAAGACTAGTGGTTGGCGGTGGGCCCCCACCTCCTTCTGCACAGTTCACATCAAGAAGGAGAAGGTTTTGGACATACTACATCCTGAGGACCTGACTGGAATACCTGGTGGACTGGAGTCTGGTAAGTACCCACAACAGTCATGCCACACAACTGTAGTGTCCTGCATGACTCCTCACCACCCAAATACTCCTTAATTAACTAAATTCCCCAATGGTCCTCCCACCTATTCACCTAATTCTCCTCTTGTACATGCCACCACTCCACCCAGCCCAATTGCCCCACAGCCCTTGGCAATGACAGGTTAACGACTGGCAAATCAAATCACTGCGGCTCCCAGTATGCACTAACACAACTTTTTGAATATCTTGAATCTGCACAACACATCACATTTCATGTATGTACAACTAAAGTACTAGCTACGCCATCTAGATTGACCTAGTGAGGACAAGTACGTGGCAATGACAGAAATGCAATGGCACACTCACACTAGCACACAAAACAACATACAGCTACAGCTGAGTGACCATTCCTAATAGCCACAGAACAAATATCCCAAGCCAGGAATAGACTGACCTGGGGTGGAAAGTAAGATGTCTGATCCGATGCACATGCATAACATCTAGCATACTCACATACTGTGTTCCCACTAGGACACAATTGTGCATTGTACAGCTATAATTTGTGACATCTAGCAAGCCTCATACATGACTAGGTAACAAAGGTGAACAGTAATGTCAATGATCAGACAATAACTGAACACATCTGCAGTGCAATCTGTACCAAACCTGATTGAGAGCTCCCAACATGGAGTATGGCAATCAAGTCACAGAGTAGTATGTATAACAAAGTTATGCTGTGCAGCATCTGTCAATGTGATTGCAGGGAATCATCTAGAGCCACTGTCATGTATGTCATTAAGAGGTAATCAAACACACATTCCAACCTGCACTCTGTGTTTCACTCCCTCCACAGGTAACCCGGCCATTGCCACCATGGAGAGGATACCAGACACTGCCAGCCCCCCTGCAGGAAGAAGGCCCCAACAACCTGGCCCATTTGGGACACCTGGTCAGTCAACTACTCCTTGCCTCCCCCTGCCCACATCAACATACCCCATCCCTGGTACAACCACATCAAAAGCAACCATTTACCCCCAAACATGTGTACAAAGGTCTGTTCAATCTATTGTGTGCCCCACAGTACAGGGACCTGACTTGAACCTTGACATCCCTGACAATGATGGCCCTGCAACCACTGGGAGTAGACCCACCATGCCAGGGGCACAGGCAGCTGGGGCTAGGGTCCATGGGAGAGATGCTGTGGGCCAGAGGATGGAGTCTCAAAGGGATTCCACTGACCAAGAAACTATCACCTAAGTCCTGGGAGCATATCAAAGTTTCCAGGACAGGATCCGCCAAATTATCACCCTGTTGGGGAGAATCAAAGGCTGTACAGGGAATACCACCAGGATGTCATGCAGCAGTGGAAGGCACATAATGTCACTATGGTTACCAGTGAAGGGGGCAGGAGGGACATCAATGACACCTTCATTGGTTCCTCAACACACCATCAGGCCCCTTACACTAGCAACCTGACAGCTTCCCCATATACATCTGTGGCAGCTAGTGGAATGGAGGCCCTGCCAGGGGAACCACAAGCCTCAGACACCCCTCCCTCTGTAGCTGAATAACCCACCCCCGCAAATATGGACATCCACCCAGACATCTGGCTGGAGCAGATGCCAAGAAGTGAACCTCTCCTGATATGTCACTCTTGTGTGCCACTGAGACAACCTGTAGACTGTTCTGAGACATGACTCAATTTTCCCATGGTACAAGGACAGTGGACCTGTGTAATCAACTTGTATAGCTGCTACTCTTATGAATCCATCTACCATGACCCAACTCATCACCCCTTTTCTTTTTTAACCACTTTGATTTTGACCTTATTCGTCATGATATGCACAATAAATCACAATTCAGCACAGCTACTGTATATGTGCCTTTAATAATGCATCAATAATTGCCATGTTTGCCAAATGTTGCAATCCACACCAACACCATAATATAGTCAGTATTTCAATCTGCAAATAGAGCATGACAGAGAGTACTATCAGGATGAAAGGCTTGGTCACACACAATGCACAAATACAGGTAGCAGAAGTCATGGCAACCCACCTACAAAGCAGGGGACCCACTAGATTAGCCATACACAAACATTGAGCCTATACCTGGAGTAACGTTCTTACTGCTTTATTACTATACAGTTATCTGCACCTTGGACAACAATTTCAGAATACAAACACAGCTAGGCCCCATGGTCATCACAAGTTATTCTACCCACTGTGTAGCCAGAGGCCATGATCCATTCTTCAAACCAGTGCCACATACTTTAACTGACCTAAATTATACCATTTAACATCTCCCCAACCCCACTGGTAAAAGGAAAGGACAAAGCTGTCACATTTCATCATTATTGAAAGGAGTAGAAACAAGTATTAATCCCACTATAACCATATCAAATGTACCTGCTATCTGTGCTTAACTCTCATGTCTGTCATCTACTACCATTGCCTACTGAAAATGAATACCTCAAGCCATAGGTTGCAGAGGAAAACTGGAAATTGCAATTGCAATGAGTAGAAGGAAAAGAGGATAGGAGAATGCAAGAAACATATCTCAATATTAAACAGTCTTTTCCAGAAGTGAACATTAGGATCAAATGTTACAATACATGTTTGAGCTGATCCTCTATTACTGTAAACCTTGCAATCTACCAATCTGCCTCCATAACTCACATATAGGCATTGGAGCTCATTACACCACCACTAATGAATCAGGCCAGGAGGTGTTATAGAAGCCATCAAACATCAAATTTTGTAGATTCAACAGTAGTAAAGGTCCACTTCACATGATTGATGAGGTCTGTCCCAGAGTCAGCTGTTCCTTCTTCCCCTGGCTCTTCATCACTTGCCATATCAGCATTACTGGCCACTGGTCCAGCTGCCTCCCCCTCATCTGCTATCAATGGATTCTGACATCTAAGGGTTACATTGTGGAGCATGCAGCTGGCAACAATTATTTGGCATACCTTGTGAGATGAGTAGAGGAGTGCACCTCCAGAAAGGTCCAGACCCCTGAATCTTGCCTTCAGGAGCCAGAATGTTTGCTTGATTACATGCCTTATCCTCCTGTGGACCTCGTTGAAACTGAGTTCCTATGGCATGGCTGGGTAACTCACTGGTGTCAACAGCCAATGAAGGTTTGGATAGCCAGAGTCACCTGTGAACACAATGGTAGAACAAAACATAAATAGCTTCAGCGGCTGGCTATTATGTGATGACAGGTGACGTAACACTGAAACACACAATGCAATGCATACTTACCAAGCAGTCAGGCCCTCTCTGTTTGTAGTTGTACCATCAGATGGGGGACATTGCTGTTCCGCATCATTTAGGAATCATGCACTGATGCAGGAAACTTGGCTGTGACTTGTGAGATGTACTGGTCTGCCAGACAAACCACTTGTATGTTGATTGAGTGGTAGTTCTTCCTGTTCCTATACACCTGTTCATTCGCACTTGGAATGCCATCAATGGCTACATGGCTCCGACCACATGAGGAATGTGTCCCTTCTCATAAAAGTCTGCCTTCACAAACACCAAATCCTCCCTTTGGGGGAACCTGACATATGTGTCCAGATAATTCAACAATGCACACATTTCATACTTCAACACCAAACTGAAGATTGGCTGAGACATCCCTGATGTCAAGGTGGCAGTATTCTGAAAGGACCCTGTGAAAAAGAAGTGTAGCACTGACAATACTTGAACGGAAAGAGGATTGCAAATGGCTGGCATCAGATCTGGCTCCAACTGTGTACACAGATCCATGATGGTATGACAATTCAGACGAGAAGTCTGGATGACATTTCTGTCCTCCATGGTTGCCAGGTCAACTAGTGGACAGTACACTGGTGATTGTCTCACTCTCATGACAAAATAACTATGTTGAGAGGAGAGAATGTACAATGTGTTATGCAGTATGCACACATCACCAACACATTCTGTATTACCTGACACCTAACATCTGTAGAGGTGGCATAGGACTATTGACATCTAAAATACAAATAATAGATATTTACCTAATGCACCCTTATTGCTCCACATTGGCTTACATGCAAATTGGAATGTACATATGAAACATATATCATCGTACATGTGCGGGTGACTTTGCTGTCATGGACTCATTACACATATGTTTTGGTTTCTACCTATACCTACCCCTAGCTGTTGCCTATGTACCTCAGAGTCACTTTACTTAGTACTCAACATATAGACAGCCTGAACACGTCATTGTGTAATGATTGTGACATTTTGTTGCATAACCAGGATGTTTCAATATACGGTTACACTGAAAATAGGGGGAGAAAGTGACTGACGCTGATATTTTAGCACATCCATTGATTACATGTGCGCAAAATGGCAGGTACCTGACCTACTGTAGTGGACAGTTGGAAGTGACTAAGTCCACTGGCGGAAGTCCTCATGGTGGTAGCCAGTCGTAACCAGCGTGCAACTTCACATTGGTTAACATTGCTGCCTTTGGCGGACTGGGGCCAATGGGCATGGCAATCGGCAGTGACGGTCCGGTAGGTGGTGTCCATGACCGCCGTTTTCTGCAGTTTTGCTCACTTTACTCCTGACACTGTTGCCAGAAAGACCTACACAATGTGAGGTACTGTGTACTTCCTCTCAGAGCCCTCATGGCATGCCCTGCAGGGGATAGGGCCCCTGCCTTCACCCTTGAAGAACTAGATAAGCTAGTGGAGAAGGTCTTACCCTTGTATGGACAACTGTATGGGACACCAGAGAAGCAGGTAAGTTCAATGACCTAGCCATGTGTGATAGGTGCTGTGTGTGACATTTATTTGGGCATATGAACTGGATAGGGTGTAGATGCATGCAGATGGCATATTATGAAGGTATGTGAGCAGAGAGGATAGGTATGTGTGCCTACTTGCAATGACAGATGTGTAGTGACCACTCCTATTGGTATGGTGCATATATCCATGCCTTTTGTCTGTGTCATCCATGCAGGTCAAAGAAGGGTATCTGGCATGCCATTGCCAAGCAAGTGCAGACCCTGGTGGTCCACAGCTGGTGGAGCACCCATTGTCCCAAGCAGTGGGAGGACCTTAGATGCTGGGCCCGGAAGACCTCAGAGGCCCAGCTGGTGATGTCCTCCCAATGAGGCAGGAGTGTTCGTTGGACCCTATCCTGAGGTGGATGGGTGTTTGAGGGCAGCACAGCAGCCCCAAGGGGGTAAGTACTGACTGTATCCTTGTACTTGGCTCTGGTTGTATGTTGTTTGCAGTGACACTGTAGCAGCTGTGAGAGTGTTGTAGGTGCTACATGTATGTCGATTAGTGGGAATACGTAGTATCCACATTACCTGACTATTAGATGTAGATATGGCATTCATGTTTTGCTATGTGTACGTTTAGATCTCCTGTTTCAAGACATAGATATGACTGCATGTGGAGATGCACAGATGAATGCAACATGTGTGACTCCATCCAGACATATTTATGGATGTGAGCTGCTGTTTCATCCTACCCATAGAGTATGTCCTGTTCCATCCATCAGCAAATGTGCTTTAGTAGCCCTAAGGTGTCTGGGCACTCCCATCTGTCTTGATCACCTGTATTTGCAACTGGGGTCTGGGTGTTTAACAGGGGCGATGTAACATTTGTCCTGGTACAGTTATTGACTCCATGTGAGAAAGGCATCTCAATCACTCCACAAATTTGGCCAGTGTAGGACAGTACGTATAGGTTTGTAGATGTATTCCCATTGTCCCATCATCTTCATACAATGGGGTATGTGAAGGTAGCTAAGCTACTTTGGGTGTTTAGTTTTGTCTATTTGTCATTTTCATGCATTTCAATCACATTGTCATATAGGCAAATCCCAATTATCCCAATGGATTTGTTCTTTAGGTGGTGAGAGGCTAGGCAGAGCTACCCTTTAACAATATGCAATTTCCATGCTATGAGTGCCAATGGCCTACCAAATAACAGTGACACATATGTTATTATCTGCCTACATCATGTCTCAATGGTTACTTGGGGGCACATGTAATAGAGTGGGTCAGTCATTGCTACCCTTAGCCTAGCTGATGTGGGCAGTTTGGACTGCAATTGTTATTGAATGACTTCTAATTTCAGATTTTAATGTTTTAGCTGTACTGCCCTTTCAGATATAGGTGTTGGTGTGGGATATGTTGACACTGCAATGGCAGTTGTGCGGTTCCATGTGTACATCATGTGTGCATATCTTTTCAGTGGAGTATGTGTGTTGTCTAGACATGGGTATAGGTAATCATTTGTCAGGAAAGGTGATGCATTACTCATGTAGTCATGTGGTAGAACTGTACCAGCATGTCAGGTGGAATGTTAGATGTCCTATGATGTATTTCGTGGCTGGCTAATGTTTAGGTGTTCTTACACTTCACTCAGTGATTGCCAGCGGATATCTCATGTGTGCTATTTAGCCCACTGTAGCAGCACATGCATGTACAACGTGATGTGGTGTATCTGTGTTCAGTGTCTGCAGATGTTCCTCTGGGATTTGGTACATGTAGTGACATTGCTGTTTTCCAGACATGTCTTCAACACATCAGATGTCACCTGTAATGAAGTGCCTCATGTTGTTGCAACATCAGTGATTGTATCCATTATGGCATATATGTACAGAGGGTTCAGCAAGACATGTGATTATAATGGCAGGTGCTGTGTGGCCTGTGAATTGATTTTTCTTAACTTTCATGGGACATTACTTATGGACATGGACTGGTCAGGTGTAGATTAGTACATGCATCTTATGTTGTGACCAGTCAACTGCTTTTCCTAAAAGTTATAGGAGTATGGAGAGTTATGATACTGATTAGGACAGATTTTCTGCTTCAGCCAGGGCATGATGAGCATGCTGACATAGCTTTACAGGTGAATTTTTGGAATGCTCCAGTCATACTACCTTCATTGGATCATGATGTGAGTGAGAGGGAAGACATTAGGGGTGGATAGGAGTAACATGCTGTGACATGATGTACGTTATGTGGATGGCTAAATGGCATGGCCTAGCCAGGAGATGTATACCTACAGTTGGGCATGTTATAATGTGTGTATGTGAAGAATGTGATGACACTCTCCCTCCCTCTCTTCTTCTCCCTTCCTCTCTCTCTATTTGTGTGCATCAGCATCAGCAGGCGAAGGAGACAGTGCAGAGGTGAGTGGAGATGCTGCTGGCCACGGGACCTGGAGTGCTGATACCACCGATAGCGAGGGACCCAGTGGCCCAGATGACGAGGGGAGTGCCATGGGGGAGACTAGATCAGCATCATCATCTTCAGAATCCTTCTCCAGTGGGCACTCCCTGGTGGTGGTGGACCCTTCTGGAACCACCCCAGAACCACAATTGTCCACTCCCACCCCCTTCCCTGTAGCTGACCACCCAGTTGTCCGTGCCCACTCACCCAGGAGGGTGGGCATCTCCTTCACTGCATGCACCGCTGCCCCTGTGCCTGTCAGCCCTGCTACCCTCAGTGAGGAGGCTATTGACCACCTGAGGTGATCTCTGTTGGTCAGTCGACCATTGGGAATGCCATACAGGGACTGGCAACTCAAGTCCAGCAGACCAATACATTCCTTGAGGGCATTCACGGTGAACTGGCTGGCATACACAACTCTTTTCAGGCTCTGGCCTCCACATTGATGGCAGCCAGTCACCATTTGTCTTCCATCCCCCCTCCCCCCTCCACCTTCCTCTTCCCAATCTCATACCCCTCTTCTTCATCTGAGCCAAAGCATCCATCTCAACATCCAAGGGTAGCTCTGACAGACAAAAGCACCACAAGACCCACCACCGGCATGCACAAAACAACACCCACCTGCAGACACACCAACACTCACTCTTTGCACTGACTCCCCCAGCACCCCTAACTGCACAGACACCACACCAACATTCACCGATATAGCTACAACTCCTATCCTACCCATAGACACCACAATAGCAGACCTGCAGACATCCACCCCAATCACCACATCTACAGATACCACAGCCACAGACAGGCCTGCATGCAGCACATCCACCATACCTGCAGTCACCACCCCAACATTCACCCATCGACCACGGCATATTCCAGCACCTCTGCCCCTCCTCCTCCCAAGACACATAAACGCCCACACTCACCCACTCAACAGACACCCAGCACACATAAGCATACCTCGCACACACATGCACCCAAGACATCCACCAAAACACCTCTTAAAACCACTTCCTCTCTCTCCACTCCCAAACCCTTTTGCCATGACCGTGCCCATGTGTCAAATACATTTTTCCTCTCTGAGTTGTCCCTTTTCCCCACTCCTCTCCCACCTCGTTTGACCCCCAAAAGATCTGTGTCCCTCCCTTTCCACCTCCAAGTCCTCCCCAGGCCCTCAGCAGGTAGCCATGCCCTTCCCCCGCCAGTAAGTCAACCCCTCCCAAGAGTTCCCAGCCATCCCCTAAGCCTCGACCTAAGCCTTCCCTCCCAAGCCCAAAGATCTACCTCCCAAACCCAAACCAAACCCCCTTTCTATCCCCCCATTGCTTGCGGTTCCTGTCTGCCCTCTTGATGCCCCTACCTGTGGAGGTTGTATTGCAGTAAGGAGTCAAGTAGGGGCACTGGAATGTGCCATTTGTGCCTGAAGAACATATGTGTTTGTACTGGCCTATGGCCTCCTATACACAGTTCTACAAATCTATTTCTTTATTTATTGCCATACATTTGGGCCAACATGTTGTTGGTTCCAAAGTTACATTGTTGTCCTGCCCTTCATTTTTTATGGCTGTTTAGGTCTTGGCTGCTTTAGTGTTTGTGTGAGTACATTTCATGACTGGTGGTTGTGCTACTAGTGTCATGCCAGCATGTGTGGGTGTGTGCATTGCTTTTGTCCAGATGTGATGGCTGTGTATTGTGTGATGGGCATGTATGTGTTCTTGGAGTGTTGTGTGCCCTTGTGTAGTTGTACTGTGTGTGTGTGTCTTGTAATTGGTATGTCAGATCTGTTGTGTTGTGTGTTGATGGGGTATGATGTATGCCTTGGTGTATGGATGTGTAATTGTGTGTGTTGGTTCTCTGGTGTTTTAAGTTTGTGGTGTATGTATGATTTGTCCAGTGGAGGTATGTATTGTGGATGAATGACAGTGCTTTTGAGGTATTGTGGTTATAGTATTGCTGTGTCATCTGGTTGTGTTGTGTGTTATAGTGTTTGACTGTGCCAGTGCTGTGTATCTGGGTGTTGGTGTGTGTTTTTGTAGTGTGTGTGTGTGTGTGTTGGCTGGAGTGTGTGTAGTATGTATGTGTGTGTCAGTATGAGGGTACATGTGTGCACCATCGCCACACGTTTAGGATGTATATGTTGTATGTTCTTAGATACATTGTCATTGTGCAAAGGTGACAGGTAGGTGTGCGTACTCACGGTTGCTGTCGTCGTCGGTGGTTCCGGAATCATTGGGCAAGCAGGAGCAGCGGGAAGATGTGCAGCTCAGGTTCCACGGCAGCTCGAGACTGGTATGTGTTCCTGAATGTGAGTGTCTCCTTTTATAGAGTCGGTTTCCACCATGGTTTCCGTGGTGGTGCGACCGCCGCTGAAACATTTGTGGTATGCAGCCTTGTAATCTGTCCAGCGGGAACATGGTCTCTGCTGGCCTGAAGGTGCCTACTGTCGTCTGTGGCAGCCTGCCAGCACTGGCGGTACCAGTGGTGGATTGGCTGTATTCTGTTGGGGAGACCGCTATGTCATAATTTGGCAGTCTCCCCTGCCAGACTGTTGGCGGTACAACCACGAACATGTCGGTCATGAGACTGTCAAACTTGTTTGCACACATTCAAAGACTGATTCAGAGTCTCATGTGTTCACTCGCCTATCCACTCAGACCCTAATGGACTGAGTGAGAGACTCACTGACACCTTTATGTACTCACTCATACAACCAGTGAATCTCTCAAGCACTAACTCACAAACCCACCAAGATGATTACTTACTCTCTCACAAACCCAGAGTGTTATGCACTCACTCATAGTCTCACTGACACTGTTGCACACTCACCGAGAGACCTAATCAGACTGTTGCACACTAACTCCCTCTCAAAGATGCAGTGAGAGTGACATGGAGTAAGTGACACACCCATTCAGACCCTCATGTACTTACTCAGAAACAAACCTACATTGTTACACACTCGCTCACAGACCCAATCATACTTCCATGCAGTCACTCAGAAAACCACTCAGTGCCATGCACATAGTCACAGTCACACAGAAGTTCTGATGCACTATCTTGTAGATCAGCTGAGACACTCTATTACAGGACCAGGGGGACTCTCATGCACTCAGTCAAAGATGTAGGCATTTACATACAAAAGTCAGAACTACAGTCACTTTATATAGTATACAAAATAGTTACTTTAAACCTATGTATATGTAGTGTTAGAAATGTATATTTCTCTCTGTTGACTATCTTAGAATGTTAAACTGCATGTCTGATTGTCAATTTTTTTTAAATATATAGTTATTATTTTTAAAGGGCTGGTGTGCATTGAAATCCTGCTTTTGTTTTCCGTTGTTGAGGCGTAGATGCAAATAACGTGATGTCTTCGCGAGTATTATGATTTTTTTTTTAAAATGATTAAGAAAATTAACAAGAGTTTTGGGCAATAGGGTGGCCCTGTCAAGAGCCTTTGAATCTATAGTAACTGTTTTTTTTGTTACCTGTAAGTATGCATGCACAGTTTTAGGTTGGAAAGAAAAACTCTGTTGCCTTAATCTGTAAAATATACACCATTAGTCCTATATAAAATACTCATATGAAAGCGCAGATTATTGTTAAATATACAGCCCATGCTATGGTCCCTAAGGAATGCAGAAACATCTTTATAAACATGTTTCCTGGCTTTGTCAATCTGAGGACAGAATTGATTTGACCACTTCTATTTTTGTCTTTGTCATATGTTGGAATGAACAAAGACAGTGTGAGGGGAAAGTCTAATCAATTGTGCAAAGGTATCCTTCATTATGATTTCCAGTCTGACACTAGTCAGTTTGCCTATATCATTTCCTCCAAAGTGCACAATCATGAGGTCAGATGGTTGAAAATGTGTAATGCTTTAAACCAAAGGCAGCAATTGATTCCACTTTAACCCTCTCTGGCCAATCAACTTAATCTCCCATTAGGCAAACCCAATTCCTGTCAATTCCACTCTTTCTAGCAGCCTGCCTAGCCCAAAACACATAGCTGTGCCCAATAATCCACACTCTAACCATTGTGAAGGGAAGCAGCAGTAGCAGGGAGGAGAAGGCTGGAGCTGATTGAACAGATTTAAAAATGGAATGCAGTTAAAATGGAGCTCTGCTGCTTAGTAAAAAAAAAAAAAACTTTTGAGTGGGTACTGTACATATGCTTGTTACTGAATTTATGTTGTATCTTGAAATTAAAAATAGGTAGATGTTTCATTGGCTATGGTAAAATGTATATGTGTTCCTCAGAGGTTCATGTGCTTTGGAATCTGTACAGTAAAACACCAGTTACAGCTCTTTGTGTAAAATGTATGGTCCTTCTAGAATGTGCATGGAACTTGTGACCCTGTGGGTCTAGTGGGTAGCTACGCAGACTGTGCTAAGACTGTATTTGGGAAAGGCTGTAAAAGAGAAAGTTGTGGATTGGTAAAAACTGAAATGCTTTGTATTGCCTATTTTACAATAAAGATTGTTTTTCCTACTACGGGTTAGGTGATAATGTTAAATATAATCTTCAAGTGATAAAACTAGCAACACAAAGGCCCTCATTATGACCCTGGCGGACGGCGGTATTTTGGAGAAAAGTACTGCCAACTGGCTGGTGGTAGTACTCCCAAAAATATGCACCACTCCGTCTGCCAGGGTGCTAACAGCCGCCGGGCTGGAGACTTCAGTCTCCAGCCAGGCAGCCGTCACTGTCCCACCCACAGGTTTATGATCCCACCTACTGCCATGTTTTTCGTGCCTTCCTGACCGTCACAAAAACCATGGCGGTAGGCACTAACAGTGAGAGGGAATTCCTTCCCTTTCACTGACAGGGCTCCCCTCCGCCCCCCCCCCAGAGTCCTCCCCCACCCTCACCCTCAAACTCCAGACTCCCCCACGACATAAACGCATATTCACACACCAACATAGACATGCATACACACACTTATATCCACATTCACCCACGCATGCATACATCCATTCACACAGACATCCACACCCACTGACATACATACAAGCACACACGCATTCACACAACACAACATACAGGCACACTTACAACCATGCATGCACACATGCATTCCACATGCCACACACCCGCATGCACGCACACAGAAACATACACCCACCCTCCCACACACACACAACACACCCACCCCTGTCGGAGCACCCGACTTACCTGCTTGCAGGGGGTCCTCGGGCAGGAGACGGGACGTAGCGCTGCCCACCAGCAGAACACCGCCAGGCCGTATCATGGGTCATGATACAGTCTGTGGGTGTCTACTGGTGTGGCGCTGCTGCTGGCAGCAGCTCAACCTTACTGCTGTCCGCCACCATGACCGCATCCGGAATTCCGCCAGCCTTCTGGCAGAATTCCAGCTACGGTCATAATATGGCAGACGGTAGGTAGCCGCGGCGACGGTGTTTTGGCGGCTGTCACCGCAGCGGTAGGCAGTCATTACCACCATTGACATAATGACGGCCAATGTGTTTTATGACACCTGTTTTTTTTTCACGAGTATTCATCATAATTGTAGTTAATCCAGAATCATGAAAAAGAAGCCTACCATACTTAGCTTCTTTAGAAAAGTACATGAATGGTTTAATGCATAGTAGCCATTCAGAACTTGTCTGGCAAAAGAAAAAAATGAAAGGCATACTTTTATTTGCTATAATGTGCAATATCACATGGTGCAAAGTGCAAAAGGTTGCCACTCAAGGTTGCTAAGTGTAAGAGTATTGATCTTTTTTATACTTAGTTTTCCCAGTTCAAGGAAATATTGAAACTATCAGACAAGAGATAAGAAGAAGACATCTGGAATATAATTATTTTTCAGGTATGTTAATTGTATTTGAAAGTGACTAAAAATATTTTTTAACATTAATAAATATAGAAAATGACATTAAACTAGATAAAATGATTGATGAGTAGCAGGTTTGTATGTGGGTTGATTGACCGATTAAAGTGCTAACGATTTATATGTGTAGTAGTAGTATAGTACTGCACATATTATAATATGTAGTGTATGAATCTGGCTCAGGTTTTCTGGTAGTGACTCTATTTATAGTATAATACTGCCATCTTGTCATATGATGTGACGCTATTTGTAAACTACAAATGATATGATTTTTCACATTTTACTGATCTCAAAGATATGGGGTAGCATTTTAATTTAAAACATGGGACTTTTTGGGATTTGGACAATAGATGTTTATTTAGATATATATGTTAGTAGTGACAGAATGTTTTCATTTATGTAGTGGAATACTGGTTTTTGGAATGGTGACAGTTGGCAATGCAGGCACAGTTTCTGATGTGATGTGCAGGGAAATATTTCTATAGAATGCTGTCGCAATTGGAATGTATGTTTTACTACAGGTTTGTCAAGCTCTAAAGTGATGCAGGTGTTTCATAAAGTGTCCTGTAATGTGGTTAAGTGATTTGGAAATGTGTTTTGTCACGTTTGGACATTTACTGTTGTACAAATACAACTTTTAACCAAGAACTACATAGAGTCTAGTAGTCAGCAACGGACTGATATTCATGTTTTTGGTACATGCATGCTGTGCTTCAGCTGTATGCTATGCTGCAGCCATAGATAGAGGAAAACAGACACTTTTATAGTATGTTTCATAATCCAAAAGCACTGATATAACCAGCAATAAGAAAGGCAATTGCAGCTACACATATATCTGCCTGCGTATTTTAAGAGAGGTACTGAGGTATTATTTCAGGCACTCAGAATGTCTGAGGTTTCTGATATGGTGTATGTATTTTATGAACCATGCTGCAATGTGCTTAACTGTTTAGAAAATGCAGTTTTCACTTTTGTTTACTGTTGATCTCTCATATTCCTTATGGAAGTCCTAATGCTGCTGAAATTAGAGTTTTAGGCACCATATACAGTATAGTAAAAAACAAGGAAGTGATATTCATGTTAGCAGGGCCTGTATGCTGTGTTCTATCTAGTGACAGAGAAACAGAACCACTTTTTATTTGCTTATGTACTAAGAGAGCAAATATAAATGCAGCAATCACAAAGAGAATTTCAGATATGGTCAAGTACCCTTTTATTTCCTAGATACATCTTGAAACTTTTATGTATTCATTTGCAAAGTTATACAGGTTCTAAAAGAGGCTATCACTTATTAATAAACTGAATAAAATATATTATGAATATTTTAGAGGTAGATATCTACATTAAGTAAACGATATACACAACTACTGACACAATGTTTTCATGCATACATAGAAATACTGGTTTTGTGAAATTTGAGGCCTAGTACTATAGAGGTTCTCTGTGCTTCCTCATTGGGCACTAAAATTTGACTATAAAATTGGTTTATAAAATTTTGCGTTAACCTTTTTGTGCAAATCTGTTATATTTGAGAATTGGTGTAGGTATGCAAGGGAGCATGCTGAAATGTGTTTAAGTAACTAGGAGACATAGGTCCATAATTATGGAAAGTGGTGCATTAGCTCTGATGCACCACTTTTTCTGCACCCTCTGCAGCATCTAACAACACCAAGGCAGTGCTGTGTTTAAAATATGGTGTATCATGACAGTATGTACAACAGTAGTGTCAAAATATATGTGATGCTATTGTGGCACTTTCCTATGCTAGTGTCAAACATTTTGACAGTAGTACTGAAAAGTGCAAAGATGCTCATTGATTTTAATGGCTGCGGAAAAATGGTGCATTGGAAACTGTTCAATTTCAATGTGCCATTTCTTTGGGCCTCCTAGCTTCGGAACACCCCACTTGCATACTTTATATGTGGTGCAGGCATAATGTGAAGCAACAGGTTACAAAGTGGCACAATGCATGGTTTGTGCCAATTTTTAAATATGGCGTACGGGAAATTCCAGCTTAACACCACATTTCAGTAAAAAAAATGATACAAATATGGTTCTAGGTGGTTGTATGTTCTTCTTAAAACTGGGCTACAGTTTTCAGTTTTAGGTACACAATGATACAGTTTGAGGCCCAGAAGCTACCCAGTTGATAGACTATAATACTCATCAAGGAATTAATATATTTTTATTTAGAGCAAGAATGGTATAATGTAGGAAGTGATAGCAAACCACAGACACTTATATGGTATCTAAGATACTGAGGAGCAATTTATATCTGTAGCGATAACAATGGTAATAGCAGTTATAGAAACATTTCCCTCTGTTCTTTAACAGAGGCACTGAAATATGTTTACTCACTTATATACAGAATACCAGAGTCATACAGTCACATAGCAATGGGTGTATTACAGCACCTTGTGGTGGTATAAAATTTAGATAGCTACATGCATTAACATATGTAGGCAACTAGTGTCAAAATATTTTCATAAATCCAGAAACAATTATTTTTTGAAAGGTGAGGCCTAGTTGTACACAGCGTCTGTGCTTCATTATTGATACTGAAATTGGCCTCTAAAACTGATTTCAGAAATCTTGAAGTCACATTGGCCTATAAAACTGATTTGAGAAACCTGAAGTCACATTTTAGTGCAAATGACTCACCTTTGTGATATGGTTTGGATATGTAATAAAGCATGTTCCAGTCTCCTAAAGTGGTTTGGAAATGTAGAACTCAGTTTAAGAAAGTTACTGATAACTTTTCAGATTCTCTAATGCAAGCACTTCTTTGAGTACAGTACTTACTATGTAACACATATTTATGTTTCTAGAATAGAAATGGTGTGTCTGAGCTACTGACAAAAAAATAGAGACACTGTGTAATACACTGAAAGATTTACAGAGTAATACAGGTTCTAAAACTGGCAGTCTAATACTAGCAAGTGTAGTAAAGTATGCTGTATCACTAATACGTCTACAGAGCTACATTCACTAAGATATATAGACAAGTTCTGACAACTTTTTCATGTCTTCAAATAAATATTATTTTTCGAAGAGTGAGGTGTAGCAAAGTAGGCCCTGAGTATGGTCTTCCACTAACCACTGAAATGGGCCTATCAAACTGATCTGTCAAGATTGAAAGTTACCTTTTACTGGAAATGTATCGGTTTTGTGATATACTGTAGGTATGCTGTGAAATATTCTGGCCTTTAGTACTACAATGTCCTAATAGCCCTTCATAGCTGACCTATAGCAGCAATTACAGTTGCACTCAGAGTGGGCCTTTAACATTACAGTGGGCCTTTAATGGTTGTGATTGCCTGCAACAGTGGGTCGATGGCCATATTATAATGTTATGTATGCATATAAATATATATATACACACATATACATATATATATATATATATATATATATATATATGTATATTAGAAACTATAATATTGTAATTGTTTATATTGTATTTAAGAAAGACGTAAAACATTTAAAGTTAAATAAACACTTTCATTAGCTTTCAGATGGAAAATTTTACTTTAATACAAAGACTTACAATGCCGTCAAGCAGTGAGCCACATAGAACTGTGAAACAAAGGGAACAGAATGCTGGAAACGTTTCAAAGGAACAAAAACCTGTTGGCAAGAGGACAAGGACATTTCTTAAAATACTATGTGGTAAACATGAGAAACAGGAGAGTGAGGTATACAAGAGAAAGACGTCTAAATCAAGTAAGAAGCAAGTAAAAGCACATGATGTCAGAAAACAAATGTATTTTTATCTACAAGACAGCATCAGTTTAAGCAAATAAGAGTTAGGATGTTTCATAGCAAAGCATGGAAGCACACTTCTAGCAGTGAACCTTTCTTTAACACAGAAAGCTATTTGCAAGATAACAGACTAGTGCATGCAGTTGATCAACACAGACTGTGTAATGAAGTTAAAGATGGATATCATATTGAGAAAGAGGTAATGGTACCTAGAAATGTGGAGGAAGTTATAGCTAAAGAGGTTCAGGCTAGGCATTGACAGGCCCCTGTTTACAATTGTAATTGTAGCAGTATTTGTAGTGTTTGACAGCAATCAATTGACATAGTGAAAAATTTCTCATGTATGTTTCCATGCAGAAGTCTTAAACAACAAAATTCAACTCTGCAAGCATTAGATCCATGTAAAGTAAGGAAATATACAAATCTAGAAGGACATTCTTTAGCATGTTTATCAAAGAAAGTGTGTCAAATCACTTTTCATCATTTTAGAATACTAACAGTGCACCGCTCATGTATGCAAACTTTAGTTAGAACATTTTGGTGGTCAATACAACCCTGACAGACGGTGTTAAAGCGGCGGTAAGACCGCCAACAGGCTGGCGGTAAAAAAATTGCAATTACGACCGTGGCGGAAACCGCCAACAAAGACAGCCACTTTAACACTCCGACCGCCACGGCGGTACAAACAAAAAGTGAG
This sequence comes from Pleurodeles waltl, assembly GCF_031143425.1. Classification (NCBI taxonomy): domain Eukaryota; kingdom Metazoa; phylum Chordata; class Amphibia; order Caudata; family Salamandridae; genus Pleurodeles; species Pleurodeles waltl. The sequence goes on along the minus strand of NC_090436.1, from coordinate 271,820,428 downwards.
GCGGTCACCGCCAACAGACAGGCAGGAGACAATGTACCGCCCACACTATTATGACAGGCCAATCTGCCACCTTTTCCGGGGCAGATTCACTGCGGATAAAAACACGGCGGAAACAGGAATTCCGAAGGGAAAACTCTCACCTCTACACACCCCACGAGGAACAAGGACACCATGGAACCGGAACTCCAAATTCTACCTGCAATAGTCTTCCTGCTCCTCTACCAGGAGCATAAACGCCGGCAGCGAAGACCACGGTGAGTACTGCACCTACGACACAGGGGGGGTAGGCAAAAAACAGGGACACACACACGCAACACCCCCACCCCCACCCTCACCCACTACAACACACACACTAATGCATATCAATACATCACAGTTACACCCCCCAAGCCCACCAGAAGAATGCAAAGACAAAAGGAAATGAGTGTAACCATTGTAATCTATTAAAATCCAGTACTCAAAAATATATATACACTATAAACAGATATACACACCAATAATACAAGTCCAGGTATTGCACCATTTATAGTCCGTGGACCACTGGGCCCAAAATGCATGGGAGAGGCCCACACTCGATACCCGATCAAAACACAGAGAACACTGCAGGGACCTCAGATAGAAATACAACAGGCACCTCAGGGGGAAGGGAAGGTGGGGCACCTCGGCCGGATGAGTGCATGACGCCAGATCCACGAGGGGGCTCAATGTCCACTGTTCAATCCTGGGGAGTGCAAAGCCACAGTCGCTCAAGTCTCTACAGTGGGTGGTTTGCCCACTGCCATATCCTGGGGAGTGCAAAGCCACAGTCTCTCAAGTCTCTACAGTGGGTGGTTTGCCCACTGTTCAATCCTGGGGAGTGCAAAGCCACAGTCTCTCAAGTCTCTACAGTGGGTGGTTTGCCCACTGTTCAATCCTGGGGAGTGCAAAGCCACAGTCTCTCAAGTCTCTACAGTGGGTGGGTTGCCCACTGTTCAATCCTGGGGAGTGCAAAGCCACAGTTTCTCAAGTCTCTACAGTGGGTGGGTTGCCCACATTTTTCAATCCTGGGGAGTGCAAAGCCGCAGTCCCTCAAGTCTCTCCAGTGGGTGGTTTGCCCACTGCATTATCCTGGGGAGTGCAAAGCCACCGTCTCTCAAGTGGATAACAGTCTCCACTGGTTCTGGAGGGGGACTGGTGCCCAGAGTGCTTCATCCTGTGAAGGACAGAGGTAGTGGATGGATGTCTCCACTGGTTCTGGAGGGGGACTGGTGCCCAGAGTGCTTCATCCTGTGAAGGACAGAGGTAGTGGATGGATCTCTCCACTGGTTCTGGAGGGGAACTGGTGCCCAGAGTGCATCACTCAACCCGTGACGGACCCAGTTGCGTCAGTGCCCCTGCCGCTCATCGGCTAGTGGTGCTTGAGACGGCGGTGCCCTGTTCAGCGGTGCTTGAGTTGGCGGTGCCCTGTTCAGCGGTGCTTGATTTGGCGGTGCCCTGTTCAGCAGTGCTTGAGTTGGCGGTGCCCTGTTCAGCGGTGCTTGATTTGGCGGTGCCCTGTTCAGCGGTGCATGAGTTGGCGGTGCCCGGCCCAGCGGTGCTTGAGACGGCAGTGCCCTGTTCAGCAGTACTTGAGTTGGCGGTGCCCTGTTCAGCGGTGCTTGATTTGGCAGTGCCCTGTTCAGCGGTGATTGAGTTGGCGGTGCCCTGTTCAGTGGTGCTTGATTTGGCGGTGCCCTGTTCAGCGGTGCATGAGTTGGCGGTGCCCGGCCCAGCGGTGCTTGAGACGGCAGTGCCCTGTTCAGCGGTGCTTGAGTTGGCGGTGCCCTGTTCAGCGGTGCTTGATTTGGCGGTGCCCTGTTCAGCGGTGCTTGAGTTGGTGGTGCCTGGTTCAGCGGTGCTTGAGTTGGCAGTGCCCTGTTCAGCGGTGCTTGATTTGCCAGTGCCCGGCCCAGCGGTGCCTGTGCTGGTGGTCCTTCATGGCCCAGCCGGTGCTTGTGCTGGCGGTCCTTCATCGCCCAGCGGAGCTTGTGCTGGCGGTCCTTCATGGCCCAGCGGGGCTTGTGCTGGCGGTCCTTCATGGCCCAGCGGGGCTCGTGCTGATGGTCCTTCATGGCCCAGCGGGGCTTGTGCTGGCGGTGGCCTCCTGGGCAGCTGGGCTGGGGCTGGCGGTGGCCTCCTGGGCAGATGGGCTGGGGCTGGCAGGGCCCTCCTGGGCTGCTGGGCTGGGGCTGGCAGGGTCCTCCTGGGCGGCTGGGCTGGGGCTGGCGGGGCCCTCCTGGGCAGCGGGGATGATGGCGGTCTTCTCCGCCATGCAGCGCTTCCCAGACTTGCCGGGTTTCTTGTGGCCCTTCCCCACCTTATGAGGTGTAACAGCTGACTCCACACTCCCACCGGGACCCCTGGGAGTGGCTTTGGTGGCTGGAGTCTTCCCCCTCTCCCGCCGGGCACTGGCCAACTTCTGATGCTTCACAGGGGGGGGACTGGCTGTGCTGTGGCTCCGTGCCACACTGGCTGTCCTGGTGGCCAGTGCACTCCACATACCTGTGACAACAGGCACCACTGGTTCCGTAGATGTTGTGGCTGAGGTGCTACTTCAGGACCTTTGAGATGGACGGGGTGGGGGAGGTGTGGGAAAAAGGTCAAGGCTGGACAGGAAAATTCTTTTGGACACACTGGGACGGGTAGCTGGAGGGAGTTTGGGAGTGGAGGAAGAGGTGGTGGTAGTAGGAGGTGTACGTTTGGTGACTTTAGGTGCAGGTGCATGCGCTGGAGGCTGTCGTGGGGTGGATGGCTGTTGGGTGGGTGTGTGCCTGCGTTTGTGTATCTTGGGAGTGGGCATCACAGAAACACTGGGAGAGGACACAGGGGACGTGTGAATGGTAGTGGGGGTGGTGACTGCACATGAGCAGGGTGTGCTGGTGGCTGTGCTGGTGAGGGACGTAGTGGCTGTAGAGGTAGTGCATGCAGGTGTGAGTGTAGACGAGACTGGGAGGGAGGAGGGAGACGAGGAGGAGGGAGACACAGTGGAGGCAGTGGATGTTGGTGTGTCTGCATGTGTGTGATGCTTGCGTGTGTGCCTGTGGGATGTGTGGTGCTTATGTTTGCCTGAGCTTCCCTTATGTGGTGAGGTGTGTGCAGGCTGGTCTGATGGTGTGCTTGGGATAGGCAGAGGTACAGGGGATTGGGTTTGGGTGGAGGAAGTTGGAGGGGGGAGGCTAGAGACGGGGACAATGGCTGCCATCAGTGCTGAGGCCAGAGTATGAAAAGCTTGGTGAAGGGCAGCCAGACCAGAATGAATGCCCTCCAGGAATGCATTAGTTTGTTGCAACTGCCTTTCTACACCCTGGATGGCATTCAAAATGGTAGACTGCCCAACAGTGAGTGACCTGAGGAGGTCAATGGCCTCCTCACTGAGGGCAGCAGGGGTGACTGGGGCAGGGGCTGAGGTGCCTGGGGTGAAGGTGATGCCCACCCTCCTGGGTGAGCAGGCACGGGGCGAAGGCTGAGGGGCTGCTGGGAGGGCGGTGCTGGTAGGGGGGGTTGCGGCTGTACCTGTAGATGTGGGGGGCACAGATGTTCCCACCACCACAAGGGAGCTCCCATCAGAGGACGAGTCTGTGTCGCTGGTGTCAGGTCCTGTCCCCGCCGTGGAGCTCCCACTGGTGTATTCGGAGTCCGTAGTCTCGCCCTCCAGGGCCATGTGGGATGCAGCTCCCGCGTGTTCCGGTGGCACTGCTCCTCCGCCTGATGATGCTAATGCAGAAAAGAACAGGAAGACCACAAAAAGTGGGGGACACCCCCTTGTGTCTGCTGTGATGCCCTCAAGCGCCCATCCAACTCCAGGTAGGCCACCGCCAGGATCCTGAACATGGTTCATGGTTCGACGGGCACCCCTCCCACGTTGGGAGGCCATCCCCAGCTGAGCCTCGGCCGTCTTCTTGCTCCAGCGGTGAATTTCCTCCCATCTTTTCCAGCAGTGGGTGCTCCGTCTGTGGTAGACCCCCAGGGTCCGGACGTCCTTGGCGATGGCACGCCAAATATCTTTCTTCTGGTGGGTGCTGACCTACATGAAATGTACAAGGGAAGAAAAGAAGTCATTACCAACTGCACCGTCAAAGTGAGTGGCCCCCATCCCTACCCTTGCCATGCACTCACCGTCTTACATGCATGCAGCACTCTGCCCCCTTCCTTCTTACATCCAGCCCTCTCCACACAGGCATACCCCATACAACATGCTCCCTGTGTACTTACCTGTTTGTCTGGAGGACCGTAGAGTAGCGTGTACTGGGGGAGGACCCCATCAACGAGCTTCTTCAACTCCTCCGATGTGAGGGCAGGGGCCCTTTCCCCAGCCGCACGAGCCATTGTCTCTTCCAGACTGAGGTCACAGCAGCACTTGCAGTGTAGGTCCTCTCCTGTCGAAGATCAGATATTGAGTGATTAAAGTGATAGAAAATGGCGGTCAAGTCCGCGGCGGTCACGTCCGCGGCGGTGTGTACCATCACCGCCGGCGTACATCGTCATTGGCTCCTGGGACCATAGGGTCCAATGTTAACCAATGCAGCATTGCGCCGCGGTCTCCGACCGACTACCGCGACGATGTACAACGTCAGCGCAGTTAGCTCACATCCCATTGTCCCACTTTAGAGGTCAGGCAGCCGCCATTTCAGGGGCCCGCATGGCCTCATTTTCAACTATGTCACACATACCTAGGCCTAGTCTCAACACACATACAGGCCCCCTTTTGTGTATGATTGGTATTCTGTGTAAACTGTGGGTACGTACCTCTGAGTTGTTTGACTCTGTGGTCGCTGTTGTCCTTCATAGGCACCGTCCGCTGTGACATGTGAGGAGATGGCGGCATCCTCCGGTGTACCGACCGTTGGTGGACCTGTCGACAATGGAGGAGCGACATTTGATAATCACCTACAGGTTTGACCGTGCCACAATCCAGGAACTGTGTACCCAGTTGGAGCCAGACCTGATGTCAGCTATCCGCCATCCCACAGGAATCCCCCCTCAAGTGCAAGTGCTGTCAGTGCTCCATTTCCTTGCAAGTGACTCTTTTCAAATAACTGTGGCCATGGCATCAGGGATGTCCCAGCCTATGTTTTCCAACGTATTGTCCAGAGTGTTGTCTGCCCTTCTGAAACACATGCGGAGCTACATCGTTTTTCCTCAGGTGGAGGGTTTGCCCACAGTGAAAGGTGATTTCTATGCCCTGGGACATATTCTCAACATAATAGGTGCCATTGATGGGACCCATGTGGCTTTGGTCCCCCCCACAGGAGTGAACAGGTGTACAGAAACCGGAAGAGTTATCATTCCATGAATGTACAGATGGTATGTTTGGCAGACCAGTACATCTCCCATGTGAATGCCATGCTCCCTGGCTCAGTGCATGACGCCTACATCCTGCGGAATAGCAGCATCCCTTATGTGATAGGTCAACTCCAGAGGCACAGTGTGTGGCTATCAGGTGAACCCCTGGAAGCAAGACAGTGGGAATGGTTGTCTGGGGTTATCCCTACAGGTTAGTGTGTGTCTAACAGTTGTCCCTCGCCATTTGCAGGTGACTCTGGGTACCCCAACCTGTCATGGCTACTGACCCCAGTGAGGAATCCCAGGACCAGGGCAGAGGAATGCTACAATGAGGCCCATGGGCGAACTAGGAGGGTGATCGAGCGGACCTTCGGCCTCCTGAAGGCCAGGTTCAGGTGCTTCCACATGACAGGTGGATCGCTATTCTACTCACCAAAGAAGGTGTGCCAGATCATCGTGGCCTGCTGTATGCTTCACAACTTGGCTTTGCGACGACAGGTGCCTTTTCTGCAGGAGGATGGCCCAGACGGCGGTGTTGTGGCAGCTGTGGAGCCTGTGGACAGTGATGAGGAGGAAGCTGAGGAAGCAGACATGCAGAACAGGGACTCAGTGATCCAGCAATATTTCCAGTCAAACAGAGGTGAGAATACAATCCTGCCTACTACATGTACTTTTACACTACAATCTCTATCCTGTCTGTCGTTTTCACCCAGTGTATGGTCACTGAGTTGTCACTTTCCTTTACGGTTTCACAGATGTGGGTCCCACTGTGTGTCATCTGCTTAAATTCCTCATGGACTAGAGCTGTGTGACATAGGTATGTTGGCATTACTATTTCAAAAACATTTTGTCACTGTAATTGCAAATACACCATTTTGAAATCACAGACAGACTCCAGATCATTTTGTGCTTTGGGTGTGTTTATTTAAATGCAAAATATTGGAGGGGGAAGTTAAATGGTGTGGGGTGATGGCGGAGGAATGTCCATGGCAGAGTCCAGTCTATTAGCCTCACAGGTGCATTGCCCATATGGGCATAGGAAGTGGAGCTGGGGCAGTTTAATTATGGACAGGGTGACAAAGTGGGACAGTAGGATGACAATCAGGGTGGTCTCATTTCTTGGCGGGGTCTTGGCATCGTTCTCTGTCTTGTTCCTGGATTTCAGGGACTATTTGTGGGGTGGTTCTCTGTCTGCAGGGGGTGGGGTGCAGGTGTGGTGGTCCTGTGGCGGGGCGTCCTGTCCACTAGCGCCGGCGGAGGTGGTGGGCAGTTCATCGTCCATGCTAGTGTCAGGGGCCCCTTGTAGTGCTACAGTGTCCCTCCCAGGGTGGAGCTGATGGTTCTGAGTTCCTCCCTGAAGCCCAAATACTGTTCCTCCTGCATGCTCTGGGTCTCCTGAAACTTGGCCAGTACTGTTGCCATCGTCTCCTGGGAGTGGTGGTATGCTCCCATGATGGAGTAGAGGGCCTCTTGGAGAGTGGGTTCCCTTGGCCTGTCCGCCCCCTGTCGCACGGCAGCCCTCCCAGTTCCCCTGTGTTCCTGGGCCTCCGTCCCCTGGACCGTGTGCCCACTGCCACTGCCCCCAGGTCCCTGTTGTTGTTGGGGTGGTGGGTTATCCTGGGTTCCCTGGGGTGGTGGACACACAGCTTATTGACGTGTCCTGGGGATGGAGGTATAGGCCCGCTGGGTGGGTGCTGTGCTGGTGTTTCCAGAGGGGGCAATGTCTGTGGTGGCCTGTGCCTGTGTGAGGGGAACTGACTGTCCAGACTGTCCAGACTGCCCCAATGGTCCGGGCTGGTCATCTAGATCCAGTTGGACAGAGCTGCTGTCATCACTGTGGGCCTCTTCTGTGGGTGGAGTGGACATGTCTGGACCCTCTTGTCTGGTGACGTTGGGTAGGGTCCTGCAGGGGTGGAAAGGCATGATTATTGCCTCTGTGTGTGCCATGGTGTGCAATGGGTGGGTGACCGTGTACCCCAGTGCTGGCATTCCTGTGTGGGAGCTTGTGTGATGATGGTTTAGGGTGGTGTATGGCTATGTGCAGTGTGCAGGCTTTGGTGATGGGTGTCCATGCTTTGTTGTTGCATGCAGGGCTTGGTGTTGGGATAGGTGGTTTGTGATATTGGTACATTTGTGAGGAGTTGGTGTGATGGGGGTGAGGGCGAGGGTGGGGGTATGTGATAGCATGCAGGTAGGGTGGGGGATGTAATAGTAAAGCTTTGACTTACCAGAGTCCATTCGTCCAGCTACTCCTGCGAGGCCCTCAGGATGCAGAATCACCAAGACCTGCTCCTCCCATGTTGTTAGTTGTGGGAGAGGAGGTGGGGTTCCACCCACAGTCCGCTGAACTGCTGAACTGCCAGGTGGTGTCTTGAGACCACAGAACGCACCTTCCCCCGTAGGTCGTTCCACCTTTTCCTGATGTCTTCCCGATTTCTTGGTTGTTGTCCCACTGCGTTGACCCTGTCCACTATTCTTCGCCATAGCTCCATCTTCCTAGCTATGGAGGTGTGCTGTGGCTCTACCTGGACGATTTCCTCCACCATGACCCTGAGCTCCTCCTCCGAGAACCTGGGGTGTCTTTGCCGTGCCATGGGGTGGTGTAGGTGATGTGTGGGGTGGAGTGTGTGGTGATAAGTGTGGTGATACGTAGTGGTGTGTTGTGTGAGGTGCGTGGAAGTTGTGTGGGTGATGGTGTTATGTGCCTGTGGATGCTAGTGTTGTTGATGGTGGTGTCTCACTCTGGCCTTCGTTCGTGATTTGTGGTCGTAAGGGTTTGTGGGTGTGTGTTTTATATTGTAATGGGTGTGTGGGAGTGGTGTGTGTATGTGTCTCAGGTGTGTGTATTTTGAATCGTCCAATGTGGGGATGTTTTGTAGAAGCGTGTGTATTTTGAGCGCGGCGGTGTGTACCGCCAATGGAATACCACGGTTGAAAGACCTCCGCGTGGATTCGTGTGTTGTGATAGTGTGGGCGTATTTCTGTTGGCGTGACGGTGGAGGTTTTGTTTTCACCAGTTTATCACTGACCTTTGGTGTGGCGGACTTGTGTGGGTGTCTGAGTTTTGGCGGATTCCGAGATGTGGGTCATAATAGCTGTGGCGGAATTCTGCGGCCACGGCGATGTGTTGGCGGTCTTCTGCACGGCGGTAAGAGGCTTTTACCGCCAATGTTGAAATGAGGGCCTTTATCACTTGAAGACTCCTGCAATACCTTTAGAGGAAATTAATAAAGCTGTTTTAATGGAATCCTAGCAGAAGTACAAGCAGTTTGTGATGAGGTTACAGTTTCAAGTTTTTGAATGAGAAGAGGAATCTGGAGAAAATGTTGAGTTACAATCTGCAAATACAGCAGAGGAAGAGTTTAGTGTTTCTGTAGATGACCTTGGCAAAGAAGTTAGAAAGTTTAAATCAGTCTGTTCAGGGAAACCAGACTGCACATGTGTATGTTGCAGACACACTCACTACAAAAACCAAGCACAACATGTTATAGTTTCTTCAGAAACTGGAGAAAAGAATTATATTTAGGTACTGTTATTAAACATTACAGGATAACAAAATGTCAGCTAGAGCATCATATAATAATTTCGAATTCGTTTTTATTCCACCTAAATTGCAAGATGTGAACGTGTATGCGTCTATACTTATACAATGTGTACATCCATTTTAAGCAATTGTGCGTATGGAACCAAAAACAGGCAAGTTGCCTCCAACTGAGCTCCAAAAGGGTCTGAAAGGTAGAGTTGTTTACTTGCCATTAGATTTTAAGCACAATGTTCAAACTGTTGGTGTAGAAAGAGATTTTGAAGAAGGACTTATAATTCTAGTGAATGGTGTACCTACTAAGAATAAAAAGATTTGGCAAGAGTTAGTTGATGTTAGCAAAGTTAAGAAGACAGCATTATGGCCCTCATTCGGACCTTGGCGGGCGGCGGAGGCCGCCCGCCAAAGTCCCGCCGTCAGGTTACCGTTCCGCGGTCGAAAGACCGCGGCGGTAATTCTGACTTTCCCGCTGGGCTGGCGGGCGGCCGCCTTCAGGCCGCCCGCCAGCCCAGCGGGAAAGAGGCTTCCACGATGAAGCCGGCTCGGAATCGAGCCGGCGGAGTGGAAGCTGTGCGACGGGTGCAGTTGCACCCGTCGTGTATTTCACTGTCTGCGCAGCAGACAGTGAAATACATTTAGGGGCCCTCTTACGGGGGCCCCTGCAGTGCCCATGCCAGTGGCATGGGCACTGCAGGGGCCCCCAGGGGCCCCGCGACCCCCCCCTACTGACATCCGGTTTCCGGCGGGAGAACCGCCGGGAACTGGATGGCGGTAGGGGGGGTCGGAATCCCCTCGGCGGCGCAGCTAGCTGCGCCGCCTTGGAGGATTCCAATGGGCGGCGGTACACTGGCGGGAGCCCGCCAGTGTTGCCGGTCCGACCGCGGCTTTACCGCCGCGGTCGGAATGCCCATTGGAGCACCGCCGGCCTGTCGGCGATGCTCCCGCGGTCCTCCAACCCGGCGGTCATGGACCGCCAGGGTTGGAATGACCACCTATATCTGGTACAACATAACATTTATTATAAAGATTTAGACTATCTACAAGATATTTCACATATAGATGATAATAATACAGCGGAATCAAGAGGTCAAGTGGAAAAAGTGGATTAATCAAAAACTGAACAAATTTATGAACACTACAGTATTCATCCTCTCCATTCTAAAGAACTTACCGGAGGTGCTATTGATTTATTTCAAATGAAGAAAGCACAAGGAAGTCCAATGCTTGTGTGGGAAAAAAGTTTAAAAGCCTGATGTTTCCCAAACCTGTTTCCTACAGGAGTAGGAGGAAGACATGATGAACGTACTCTACAAATACAAACATCTGACTACAGATCAAGCAGACTATATTCAGAGGATCCTAGATTTTATCAGAGTATTCCTTATACATTTCATCTACTTTTTGAGAGTGATTTGTCTGGATTATCCTATGTAGTAAATCGCATTCTAAAAACAGGAGTATAACTCCAGAAACTGACAGCAAGGGAATTTGTTGATAAAGTTCATGGAAAAGATGAACACCTTGAGTACAACTTAATTAATGTGATGGCATGTCAACGTGGTACTAATGAATATAGGTATCATTGCCTTGGTGACCTGAAATGCATGTTGAGGAATCTAGGGTTGCCCACTTGGTTTGTAACACTAAGTTGTGCAGAGTATAAATGGGATGATCTCCTTGATTTTTTAAGACAGGAAAACTCAAACTTAAGAGATATCAATCTGAAAACACCAGGAGAACTGTATTCATTGGATCCTGAAAATGTTTGAAGATACTTTAATCATCGATTTCAAGCAATGATGGCTTTCATATACAACAAAACAAATCCACTTCTTGGCAAAGTCACTGATTTATTTTGGTGTAAAGAGTACCAAGCTAGAGGTTCTCCACATATTGAAATGCTGCTGATAAAAGATCCTCCAAAATTTGGAAGAGAAACTGACAAGTCTGTATTGACTTATGACACATGTTCAGTACCAAAATAAAATTCTGATAAAGGGTTAAGACAAAAAGTTCTCAGATTTCAAACCTCTAGGTGTGGTAAATACTGTCAACGAAAATACAGATCAAAGACAAAACCTTATACGTGATGTCACTTTGGATTCCCTCAACCTGTCATCTTAGAAGAAAGAGTAAATGGCTTTTTGTCTGCAGTGAGGCACACCTTGACACGGAAATCACCCAAGAATACATACAACCTTAAAAGAACTGAAGCATCAAAATATATCAACAACTACAAGCCTGTCATTTTACAAATGTGGAATGCAAATATGGACATCCAATTTGTTGCAGATAACTCTATTGCTGTAGCTTGTTATGTTACTTCTTCCATAACAAAAGCAGAGAAAAGCGAAATGAAAGAGATGTGGGAAGACAATTCAGCAGAAAAGAGTATCACTAGGAAATTGTACAATTTCAGTTTCAAAATGTTTTCACACAGGAAAATTGGATCTTATGAATTGGCAGGCATATTGAGCTCTGCAAGTTTGTTCTCATAATCATGAGAAGTTGTGTGGGTAAGCTTAGGCCTTGCTACTAGTCATAATAGAGTATTAAAGAGTTTTCCAGAAATACAGTATCTTGCTAAAGTTGATCCTGACAGTACAGATATTTTGAAGAGTTTCATGCTGGATACATACTACCCTAGAAGCAGTGTCCATCTTGGAAATGTGTGTCTTTATAAAATACTTCAACATAACACATATAGAAGCAATGCTACTGAGAACATTGAAGAAGGATGATTTTCAGTTACTGGATGTGATGGTTGTTTGGTATGACATGACAAGGGAAATCTAGTCAATCATAGGAAGCTTAATTGTCAAACTCCAGACAAGGAAGAATTGTTTTCACCTAGTCCTTTTTCAACTGTTTAAACCCTGGCAAAATGAATCAGAACTACTTGGTCAGTATGACTGTCATGAAGATTTGTTCAATGTTGTAAAAGATACCATTAAGTGTTCAATATTTCCTACATATTGGCAGATGTTAAAAGATGAGATTGCACAAGAATAAATTATTACTGCTGAAATGGCTAAGGACAATTCACAAAGCAGTCAAAGCTCTACCCTAGGAAGTCAAGATCCTCCTGGAGAACCAGTAATTCAAAATGAAGCAGCCATTGCAATGAATGAAGTGGAGATTGCCATGCAGCAGGCAAGAAAGGAAATTGTTAGAACAGTTAGCACTACAATCCAACAATGAACAAAGAAATATTTACAACAAAGTTAAAAATAAAATCGAACATGGATTTCTTCATGACAAAAAATTGTGTGAGTGTTTTACATATAAACCAATTTTATTGTACATCAGCGGACAAGCTGGTACGGGAAAAAGCTTTCTAATTAAAGTTCTTACTACTTTTCTCCAAAAGATGATTCAAACTTGTCATGTGTTGTAACAGCTCCAATAGGCTTAGCTGCTCACAACATTAAAGAAATTATATTACATTGACTACTTATGCTTCCTGTTAAATACAATAATAAACTTGAATATCAGAATTTATATGGAGATGCCTGTGATGAGGTATCAAGAGTATTAAAAATGATGACTCTTCTTATTATTGATGAAGTCAGTAGGGTATCAAACATAAGGCTTGCTTTTATGCATTTAAGGACAAACTATGATGTGCTCTTTAGAGGAAAACACGTAATTGTGTTTGGAGACCTACTCCAACTCACACCTGTAAAAAGATAACCAATTTTTTAAACACTTCTGCGTAATGACACAAGGAAGTCTCTTTGAAGTATTGGAAATGTAAATATTTGGCTACATTTTGAATACAAAATTAGTTTAAAATATGCAGCAAGCCTCAGACATACTATATGGAGAAATATTGAAAGACATTCAAGCAGGATTTTTCATAGAAGCGGGAAAACATGCTTCAGAAAGTTGGCTGATCAGAAATCTATTTCCATCTGGTATAACTGCAGCATAGTTAATGTTCAATTTTATAAAAGAAAACAAATCTATAGTTTGTATATTAGCAACACTTGTAGACTGTGCAAAGTTTAATAAAAATGTACTGCAGCTGTAAAAAGAAGAAATTTTGGAAATTACAGCTATAGGTAAAATGGAACACCAAGGAGTGACTATACTGTTCACAGACAAACTTCAAGCAAAATTGGATTTTTTGAAGAAATCTGTATCAGGATTAGAAAAGTGTTTCTGTGTCTGGAAAAACTGGCCCATTATTTTATGTTGCAATTTGAATATTGAAGAAGGCTTAGTCAATGGTGCAATGAGTAAAGTTGTGCAGTTTATTCATTCTCCAAATAGAGATGAGGTGGAATTCTTAAGTATAAAATTTGATCACATATCTGATGTAAAGAAGATTGGCAGATGTGCTGCTGAGTTTTTACTTGTAAAAGACTTATACATCTGAAGGCAACAGTTTCCACTGTCTTTAGCGTATGCAGTAACCATCCATACATTTCAAGGCTTAAGTGTAGATTCAGCTTTGGTTAGTGTTGGCACTTCTGTATTTAATGAAGGAATGTCATATATAGCACTCTAATGAATTAGAACTTTGTCCAGATTGTTCTTGATTGAGCTTGATAATAGTAAAGTTAGAGCTGACAATGCCTGTGTAAAATAATCTAATCAGTTATGATCTCTATATACTGCTCACTTAGAGCAGTATCCAGTTTATGAAAAAAAAATTGTCTGTCCAAAACAAAATATTACTAAACAATCTACAGATGTTGAAGAAAATAAAGAACAGAAAGACAATATAGAGAGAGGAAAGAAGAGGAAACTTGAAAATAACAGTGAAATTGTAGGATATCAATTGGAAAATAGTTTAGGTGTCAACTCATATATCAATGTTGTTCTCAATGAACTATTCCATTTACCACATTTAGTAAATGAAACTGAACAGAAGATGGATAAAAGAATGTGTTAAACACTATATAACCTGCCGCAACATTTAAAAAAGACAGAGCTGCACTACACTCAGCTTCTGGTGTCCGTGATCTTATAGATCTATGCTGTTTGCTCTGAACACTCAACAAGAAGTCCTAGAATTCATTATGGTGTTGCTTGGAGTCTTAGAAGAAGGGCAAGCTAATATTGATGATATTTTTGGAATTAATGACATATGAAATCATGACTGTGAAGACTGTCCTTTAACATCCAATACTAGCATCCTCTCTGAGAGATTTCCATGCCTAATTTTACCTTACTGCATAATTGTATATTTTGAAAAACTGTCCATCAATGCTATCCAAAGTACGACCTGCCAAAACTGTGGATCAGAATAGCTGTCTACACTATTTCTACAAAGATAAGGAAAATATATAATAGTAATGCAAAAATGGTGCAGACCAGATGGTACAAGATTGGAAACTCAAATTAGAAATACCTCTATCAGGAAGAACTTTTACAACTTTAGCTATCATCTTTTATGAAGGAGTTGCTACCACATCTAGACACTGCATTGGATGTTTAAAAAGTAAGACTGGATGGACAGAATACAATGATATTAACCTTACATACAAACAAAAGCTTCCCTTCAAACTACCAAACTCATATATTATTTTTCTTCAAAGTTGGAACATCAGTGTTTCTCAAACAATGGAAACTAGTCCACTTTTGTTTCTGCAACATAAATTTTACATCCACATTCAAGAAAAGCCTACAGATTCAAAAATGGTATATATGGGTAATGAACACCCCGTACATCATTTGGCCTACCAGGAATGATGTTTTTTGTAAAGAACTCTGAATTAGAAAAATATTTGTTATTTATTGGTGATATTGTACCAGATATTGTTGCTCAAGAATTATATTAAAATTTAATTCTTTACATTACTATAGTTAGTAAAGAAAAAGCATATAGTATAAGAAACATAGTGAGTGCAATGCATAGCCTCGCTTATTTAGAGTGTTGTACTGTGCATATTTAGGCTTTGTTTGCAACCCATTGATTGTTTTTTCCCCACTGTTTGAAGATGGAACTTTATTCAAACCATCATTTTACAGTGAAGAAGTAAAAATGTTGAGAACAGTGAAAAATATAAAAATTGATATACTAAATCATTGTATAGATATGTATCAGAAATGATTCATTATTATTATGTTTTTTACCTAAAAAGAGTGCATTCTAACATCTGTTTCTGTTTTTCTTTTTTCCTAACAGTTGTTCGAGTTCATGATTGAAATGAATGAGAAAAGACTTATTCAAGCACATTAATATTGCTAAGAGACACTATCTAAACAGGTTTTTTAACAAAAAATACTTGTACTAAACCTTTGTTTAACTTTTTTTCTACCTATTTACTGTACAAAATATTTTAATTAATCCAATGATGTTTCCTTTAAAAGAACTGTATAAATTGTATATCATGTAAACAGTCATATAGGTATTAAGATACAAAAAACCAAGCAAGCATTCACTCAGTCAGTCACGTATGTACTTTGTCAATCGTATATAGAGTACACATATAGTAACTGAAAGAATTATATCAATCCTCGTATAAAGTAGTACTGATGCATTCTAATTCATGTTTCATCTTACTTACTCATTAATCACTCATGCATTCTCTCACTAATCCACTGAAGCAATCATGCACTCATTCAGTTACCTATACACAACTTAAACACTCTCTCATTCACTTATACAGATGCTCATCCACTCAGTCAGTTCTGTAGCACTCATGCCCACACTCATTAACACATATCCTATCCATAAATCCATACATACAGCTCACTTGCACTAAGTTACCCACACAGCACCCATACACTGAATGCCTTACTCATACATTACTCATACATATAGTTCAATCATTAATATGTAGATTAATGTACTCATTCAAGCTTCTAAGAAACCACTCACAAACTCAGTTACTTACCCATACAACCATGTACATACTAACATATTCCCTTACACACAATAGATGGATTCAGTTATTTATCCACAGAAACACTAATCCACTCAGTGAATCACTTATGGACCACTTACACACTGCCTCCCTGATCTATACATGAATTCATACACACAAGACACCCATGTCCTATTTGTACCCTCATCTACTTATCTGTAGACCAGCCATACATTCAGTAAATGACACATACAGCACTCTTGCAGACAGCTACACGTTCATATAGCGGCGTCGGTCCGAAGCTGTCCGAAGTCGATTTCCTTGGATTTCCACCAGCTTTCCTTTCAAGGGACCAGGGACTGGATAGGGCACCACTTGTCAGAGAAGGAGTCTCTCAGATACTCCAGGTGCTGGCAGAGAGAAGTTGTTGCTGTCCCTGAGACTTCAAACAACAGGAGGCAACTCTAAATCAAGCCCTTGGAGATTTCTTCACAAGATGGAAGGCACACAAAGTCCAGTCTTTGCTCTCTTACCCTGGCAGAAGCAGCAACTGCAGGACAGCTCCACAAAGCACAGTCACAGGCAGGGCAGCACTTCTCCTCAGCTGTTCTCCAGGCAGAGGTTCCTCTTGATGTCGAGAAGTGATCTAAAGTCTGTGGTTTTGGGTGCCCTTCTTATACCTAATTTCTCCTTTGAAGTAGGCCTACTTCAAAGTAAAGTCTCTTTTGAATGTGAAATCCTGTCTTGCCCAGGCCAGGCCCCAGACACTTACCAGGGGGTCGGAGACTGCATTGTGTGAGAACAGGCACAGCCCTTTCAGGTGTAAGTGACCACTCCTCCCCTCCCTCCTAGCACAGATGGCTCATCAGGAAATGCAGACTACACCCCAGCTCCTTTTGCGTCACTGTCTAGTGTGAGGTGCAATCAGCCCAACTGTCAAACTGACCCAGACAGGGAATTTTCAAACACACAATTTTAAAATCAACTTTACTAAAATATGTATTTTTAAATTGTGAGCTCAGAGACCCCAAACTCCACATGTCCATCCGCTGCCAAAGGGAATCTACACTTTACTCAGATTTAAAGGTAGCCCCCATGTTAACCTATGAGAGGGACAGGCCTTGCAACAGTGAAAAATGAATTTAGCAATATTTCACTGTCAGGACATAAAAAAACACATAATACGCACCGTACACTGCACCCTGCCCTTGGGGCTACCTAGGGCTTACCCTAGGGGTGCCTCACATGTAAGAAAAGGGAAGGTTTAGGCCTGGCAAAGTGGGTACACTTCGAATTTACAGTTAAAACTGCACACACAGACACTGCAGTGGCAGGTCTGAGACATGATTACAGAGCTACTTATGTGGGTGGCACAACCAGTGCTGCAGGCCCACTAGTAGAATTGATTTACAGGCCCTGGCACCTCTAGTGCACTTAACTAGGGACTTACTAGTAAATCAAATATGCCAATCATAGATAAACCAATCACATACAATTTACACAGAGAGCAGATGTACTTTAGCAGTGGTAAAGTGGTCAGAGTTCAAAAGCCAACAGCAACAGGTCAGAAAAAATTAGGCGGCAGGAGGCAAAAAGATTGGGGATGATCCTGCATAAGCAAAAAAGTCCAACATGCACTCACTTACTCATGCATACTTAATCTTACATTGCCCACATACCATTTTATGGTCTGTTTTTAACTGTGAAATGTGGTTCTTAGAAGAACCTCTTTTTTAAGAAATAGTTTTTAGTTTTTTTTAATTGTTATAAAATGTTGTTCGTTTTTTTGCTGTTTATTAAAAAAAATGGCAAAATGGTAGAAATTCATTGCATCCAGCAACCGAACAATACACCATGACATTTTTTTTCATTTAGGCTGATCTGCAGCTTGAATAATATTTTTCAAATCGTGTTCACCTGCTGTGAGACAGGTATTGTAATCTAGGCAGTTTGTGCCAAGGCGCCTAAATTGGGGACTTAAATCAGGACAATGCTTCTCCAAGTCTGAAGGTATTTTTCACCAGGGACAGATGATGTTACTTGAAATGTTGAAGGCATGTCACTTTTTCTTACTCTCCTTGCTCTTCACAAACTGTTCTCATGATACGTTTTAAGATAATAAAGCATGGAGGTGGTACTACAAGAATACGTTTTGTTTGTACCTCTTGACATTTTCTTCTCATACAAGTTGCATTTAACAAAACGAGCAACAGTCTTGGATTCTCCAGACGGAATCGAGCTAAAAAGCCATGCAATACTTTCTTTTCTCTGCGCTGGCTGTGCCTGAACTTCAAGGCCTTCATCCACCTCATGATCATCTTTCATATTATGCTCTTCTCTCCTTTCTTTGTGATCTTGATTTGCTGCCAATTCTTTTTTAAATAACCAAAAAAATCCTAGATACCGGACAACTCCCAAAAGCACGCCTGTTCTATCTGCAAGCCAGAATGAAATGGAACATTCAGTAACTCAAAAAATGGGTGGAGGCTTCCTATAGAAATAACTGAAACTGTTTTGTCTAATCTGATTTATGTTTTCAAGGTCAAATGTCGTTTGTGGATAACAAATATATTGCAAAGTTCAACGTGATCGCGAAAACGAAAAAATTATTTTGAAAGTAATTTCTCAGTATAATAATAACAAAATAATTAGTTTTAAAACTCTAACATTAACAAACTAGTACCAAACAATGTGTTCAAAATGCCTATACGTGTGTTCTAAACTTCAATGAGTTGCTATTTTTTTTGTAATTCTATTTCCTAATTATAAAGTCCCTGTAACATTTGTTTTTTTTCAGTGAATTTCTAAGTTTTCTGTAATTCCAATTCCTAACTATAACGTCCATTTAACCTTTGTTTTTTTCAGTATTGAACAGCAATGGGACTTGCATTGACCCACATTGGCCAAGTCACAACTTCATTAAAACCAATGGCAGCTAAGCCCTCTGCCATAGGATAAAGACAAACATAGACAATCATTGTGATAAACACAAGGCTTGTTTATCCAAGTAAGTAATGTGCCTCATTGCTGTTTAAGATGCTATTCTTAGTAGAAATTCTCTGATTGTGCCAAAGATTAACCTGTCCATCACAAGCATTACAATTTTCAGTCATTAAATTATGTAATGATTGGAAAAGCTCCCATGAAATGTCATCCTCGTGGTAAATGCATTACAGTAGGGTGTTTCCTTGAAATGATCGATTTGTATACATGAAATAGGAGTTTTTTCTTACAAATTTGTGGCGCTCTTTATTTTTTTATTTTTGGCGATCTCAGAACAGACATCACAGACGTACTGATGATAAACCTGCAAACAAAAGAACCTCTGAGGAAAGAGCTAAATGCCTAATCAAAGATAAGTACATGGCAGAAAGACGCTATAAAAATAAAGTCTATATGGATACATATCATGCTCTAAAGAATCAGTGTGCAGGGCCGGCTGTAGCGCTAGTGGCGCCCACAGTGACTATCTTTTTTTGTATCAACTATCTTTTTTTGGTGCCCCCCATGACCTCATCCTTGAATTCCCTCACTACTACCCTGAAAAAGTGACCCTTGTCCCTCCGAAGCTCCTCTCTTACATACATTTCGTTTGTCCTAAAACACTGGTAAAGTCTGACTTTACCAGTCCGCCCAGCTTTCCACATAAAATACAGATCTGTGCATTGCAGCAGACATATTAACCCTTTGATCTACTTTATAGCGAGTCAAAACTGCCACTGGACAAAACTCCAATCCCTCTCTTTAGCAGGAACATTAATCACAGGAGTTATTTTGTCATTTTAAGTGCTGCCTGAGAGCTGGGTGCACAAAGAACTTTGCAGCAGGTGCTTTTGAGTTACATCACAAGTTATTGTTAAACACAGCACAGCCCCTGAAGTCAGTGCTCACCCCTTCAAGTCAGCATCTGGTACACCGCACCTGTCACATTCCCCTAAAGCCGGCCTTGTCCATGTGACTAAATACCAAACCAAAACAAAACAGTTAGCTAAATATGTAATGCCTCATGCACTTTGCCCTCATCACATTAAGCCCAAATCATAACAAAGTTACACCTACTCATACACCAATATTTGTGAATTGAAGACCTTTGGTTTTAACCTTGTAGATGATTGACTGAAATAAACAGATGTTTAGGTCTGCTAAAACAAATCTAGATAAATTCAATAGATAAATGGATAGCACTCCCTTTTCTGATTAGGTTTTTCTCCTCATCTTTCACTCATTCTATAAATACTTGTCCATGAAAATATCTTTTGCTGGTATGGGAACACATTTATGAAAAAAATACAGGAAGATGATAAATATTATCTCTCCTTCTGCTTCCACTCTCCTGTTGAATTAACTCACTATTATTTCATTAATGTAACATCTGCATGTCCTCTGAATTAAGAAATATAAACAGCAGTGGCCATCGCAAATTTCAAGGGGGGGTGGATGAGGGAACAAGTAAAAAAACACTTACCTTTCTCTTCATCGCAGTTCGTCACCTCCTGCCAACTCTTCTGGTGTCCCAACATTCACTGGGACACCAGCACAGGCTCGCCAGCAAATCTGGTGCTGCTTTCATGCTAAAGCTAGCATGAAAGAAGCATCAGGATTTGTTGGAGCAGCTTGGACTGCCACTCAAAGACAACCCTGGGGTCTGTGCAGTTTGAGACAGCCGGCCAAACACACATACGCACTTAGGTACACTCTCACCTGCACCCCCTCTCACCACCAATGACCCAGTCCCACCCCTCCCTGCTGGCTGAGCTAGCGGATGAAAAATAAATTGATAATAAACTATTGGTTTATTTTTCATCACCTGGCTCTTGGTCAGGGGGCGATGCTCCTTTGCCATTGAGGAGGAGCTGCCCCTGAATATAAATCCACACTTTGAGAATAGAGGCCTTTTCTGGGAATATTCACTGAAGCTTTTTTCCAAACTCTCAGTCTTTTGGTATGTAGGTGTACAGTTTTGTTCAAATCATGTGACATTGGGAGACAATATACTTATCTCGTAAACTTCTTCTACCTCCTCTGGCAAGTTATCAGTAGTACTGTGCCTCATTTTTTTCAACCTTGGCTGTAAAGAAAGATTAGTGATGGAGGCATACCCTTCCCATCCAAATTCCTATGTGCAGATAGTCAGAAGTTATTCATACATTGCTTGAGTGTTGTGTGGTTGTGTGTTGTGTACCTCAACAGAAATGCTATGCTCTGGGTGTTTTTTAGAAAATACATCACTGTTTGTTTCCACCTACTTACAGCTTACATTTCCACTTGTTTGCCTCTGCTTACAGTGTTAATTTTTCAAGTAAAGCCCATCGAGGCTATCTTAATAGACTAGGTGGTCCATAGAAACCTATGGGTACTTGCAGTGATAAGCCCCACTAGTGCCCCTTTGGTGCAGCATGACACAAAGCAATTTTTGTGCTATGAAAAGTGCACTTTTCTAGTGCAAAACACCTTTTGTATCGGATAGCAAGAAGCATACACCACACTGTGTTGCATTAGCACTGATGCAAACCCATAGTGAGTGTGACCTGAAGCTTCTCTATTTTACTAATAATGTGGTAATTAGTTGCCAAACTAGATCTAACTACCCAGAAATTGATCATTTACCAGAATTCAGAGTCAGAGGGTTCAAGACATCTCGGGATGCATTAGGGAAGGAGAAGTCAGGATTACAAGGTAATAAATTAAGAGACAAGTAAATTAAAATGACTGTTTAGGAAAAAAGCTAACTACCAAAGCTTTAAATATGTAGTTGACATGGGAGTGGGTAAGAACTTTATACGGATGTGAATTTCTATATGTTCTCTTTGTGTGTGTGTGTGAAAGAATATATACCCAGAGCTTAAATGGTGGATTTTAACAAGGCAACTGGTCTTCCTAAGCCATGACTCTGGCCTTCATTACAGCTTGGCTGTTACATTCCGATATGGGCATCCCAGCTACTGCAAATACCGTAAGTGTGAGGTTTGTGTTACATATCAGCAGGTCAAACCTAGCCAATATTTATCAGGGAAAAGATGTGAGACAAATATGTAGCATGTGGACTTTAAAGAGGTATGCACCAAAGTCTAGTCGCTTTTGTCCTAAAACTCATGATAAGCGATAATTATCACATCTGATATATACAAACACTTCAGTGTCATTTGAGATAAATATCACATACAAAAATTTAATATAAATCTTAAAAGGGGCTTACATCCCAACCCCCTTGCTTTCCTTGCTTTTCATTGGTTCCTGTGTTTGCCACTTACTTTTTATCCATTTCTATTGGTTGTATTACTATTTCTTGCATTTATCAATGCTTTTTCCTGAGTGTTTGCTCTTATCAATGTCCCGAGGCCCAATTACAGTGTTCATCTGCTTTGGTTTCAGATCTTCTTTTCTTACTTGATTTGCTGCTTTACACATAGTGTGAACCCCAAACAAGGTATCGGAGCACTTCACAGGCACAGAAAGATTAAATGGTTTGCACAGAAACACCTGGGGGCATATTTATACTCCGTTTGCGCCAAATTTGCGTCGTTTTTTTCAACGCAAAACTAACGGCATATTTATACTTTGGCGTTAGACGCGTCTAGCGCCAAAGTATGAGGAATGAGCGTCATTTTTTTGCGTGAGCGCCTTCCTTGCGTTAATGAGATGCATGATAGGCGTTCCCATCTAAAAAAATTACTGCGACGCAAATGCGTCGTATTTATACTCCCGGGCAAAAATCACGCCCGGGAGTGGGCGGGGCAAAAAACCCCGCATTTGCACCTCTTTTTAACGCCTGGGTCAGGGCAGGCGTTAAGGGACCTGTGGGCTCAAAATGAGCCCACAGCTGCCCTCCCATGCCCCCAGGGACCCCCCCTGCCACCCTTGCCCACCCCAGGAGGACACCCAAGGATGGAGGGACCCATCCCAGGGACATTCAGGGAAGTTCAGGTAGGTATAATTTTTTTTTTTTTTTTTGGCATAGGGGGGCCTGATTTGTGCCCCCCTACATGCCACAATGCCCAATGACCATGCCCAGGGGACATAAGTCCCCTGGGCATGGCCATTGGGCAAGGGGGCATGACTCCTGTCTTTGCTAAGACAGGAGTCATTTCTATGGGGGTTGGGAGTCGAAAAAAATGGCGCAAATCGGGTGGAGGCGATTTATTTGCCTCAACCTGACTTGCCCCATTTTAAGACGCCCTAACGCCATTTTTCCCTACGCCGGCGCTGCCTGGTGTACGTGGTTTTTTTCCACGCACACCAGGCAGCGCCGGTCTGCTAGCGCCGGCTAACGCCATTCAATAAATACGGCGCCCGCATGGCGCTTCAGAATGGCGTTAGCCGGCACTAATCTTTTTGGCGCAAAACTGCGATAGCGCAGTTTTGCGTCAAAAAGTATAAATATGGCCCTTGGTGTTGTTCCTCCCACTAAGACTCAAACCCTGATCACAACGGCACTCGCCATGCCCCCTGGGCAATGCGCACTCGCAGTTCTCCCTTTTGGTGTGGACGCCAGAGCTTGTTATCGAAACCACGACTGCTCATGACGCAATGAAATATTCATGTTTAAATCATCATATGACTGTTGATCACCACACAATGATGTCCAATGGTATTGATGTTACTGTTGTAGTTTATAATGCTGTTACGTCTGCATGCCGTCATGTTTAGATTTCCTCTTTCTCTGTGTACACATGAGTGTCATCAGTTACAGATGGGTTTGCCATCGTTTGGTTTGTATTACAATCTAATTATTCACTTTGCTTTGGATTACATGGCATTACTTTGTGGCGATTTTTTAATTATTCTTTGCACTTATTATGGCTTCGACGCTGAGCAATGGCCCGTTCATTTTACATGCACAGGAATTCTGGACTATTCTTTCTATCGTCATCACCCATCTCGGTCACTTCCGGGTTAAGTGCTATTCACCAGCTGTATGGTGCATTAAAAAAGCACACTGCACGTTGTCTCATTAAATAATGCATGTCCAGCGTTACATCTGTGGGATGGGCTACATTTCACGGTAAATGGAACATTCAACTCTCTGGCTCCACAGCCTTTTCATTTAGGGCCATATTTATACTTTTTGACGCAAAACTGCGCTATCGCAGTTTTGCGCCAAAAAGATTAGCGCCAGCTAACGCCATTCTGAAGCGCCATGCGGGCGCCGTATTTATTGAATGGCGTTAGCCGGCGCTAGCAGACCGGCGCTGCCTGGTGTGCGTGGAAAAAAAACACGTACACCAGGCAGCGCCGGCGTAGGGAAAAATGGCGTTAGGGCGTCTTAAATTGGGGCAAGTCAGGTTGAGGCAAATAAATCGCCTCCACCCGATTTGCGCCATTTTTAACGACGCCCAGATGCCATTTACATGACTCCTGTCTTAGTAAAGACAGGAGTCATGCCCCCTTGCCCAATGGCCATGCCCAGGGGACTTATGTCCCCTGGGCATGGTCATTGGGCATTGTGGCATGTAGGGGGGCACAAATCAGGCCCCCCTATGCCAAAAAAAATTATTAAAAAAAAAAAAATTATACTTACCTGAACTTACCTGAATGTCCCTGGGATGGGTCCCTCCATCCTTGGGTGTCCTCCTGGGGTGGGCAAGGGTGGCAGGGGGGGTCCCTGGGGGCATGGGAGGGCAGCTGTGGGCTCATTTTGAGCCCACAGGTCCTTTAACGCCTGCCCTGACCCAGGCGTTAAAAAGAGGCGCAAATGCGGGGGGTTTTGCCCCGCCCACTCCCGGGCGTGATTTTTGCCCGGGAGTATAAATACGACGCATTTGCGTCGCAGTCATTTTTTTAGACGGGAACGCCTACCTTGCATCTCATTAACGCAAGGAAGGCGTTCACGCAAAAAAATGACGCTCATTCCTCATACTTTGGCGCTAGACGCGTCTAACGCCAAAGTATAAACATGGCGTTAGTTTTGCGCCGAATTTGCGTAAAAAAAAATGACGCAAATTTGCCGCAAACGGAGTATAAATATGCCCCTTAATCTTCCGGATTAGCAGTTTTAAATACATCTTTCTCCAGTATTTTAGAATCTCGCCGCATTTGCAGTGGTTTAGCATTGCAGAACGCAAAAGTATCGAGACGCATGTGCCCTTATCTGCACACAATCAGCGCATCATTCTTCCTTGGGCGTTAGAGGTAAAACTCTTATTGGACTTGTTTTTGATTCAGCACCTTTGATTTGCTCCATATTTTGCATATCCGATGATTTTTATCTTTCACTCAGAGAGCCTGGTTGTATAGTCCATGCATTTACAGTGCATCATCTGTCACTGTACATGTCAGTGTAATCGGCACCATGGCTTCAGCAGCACTGGTTTCTAAAACTTCGGGCCATATTTATACTTTTTGACGCAAAACTGCGCTAACGCAGTTTTGCGCCAAAAAAATTAGCGCCGGCTAACGCCATTCTGAAGCGCCATGCGGGCGCCGTATTTATTGAATGGCGTTAGCCGGCGTTAGCCGACCGGCGCTGCCTGGTGTGCGTGAAAAAAAAACACGTACACCAGGCAGCGCCGGCGTAGGGAAAAATGGCGTTTGGGTGTCCAAAAATGGGGCAAGTCAGGCTGAGGCAAAAAAATCGGCTTAACCCGATTTGCGCCATTTTTTTGGCGCCCAGACGCCATTAACATGACTCCTGTCTTAGCAAAGACAGGAGTCATGCCCCCTTGCCCAATGGCCATGCCCAGGGGACTTCTGTCCCCTGGGCATGGTCATTGGGCATAGTGGCATGTAGGGGGGCACAAATCAGGCCCCCCTATGCCACAACATTTTTTTTTAAAAAATACTTACCACAACTTACCTTTTCTTCCCTGGGGTGGGTCCCTCCATCCTTGGGTGTCCTACTGGGGTGGGCAAGGGTGGCAGGGTTGTCCCTGGGGGCTTGGAAGGGCACCTCTGGGCTCATTCTGAGCCCACAGGTCCCTTAACGCCTGCCCTGACCCAGGCGCTAAAATCCAGCGCAAATGCGGGTTTTTTAGTCCCGCCCACTCCCGGGCGTCATTTTTGCCCAGGAGTATAAATCCGACGCAATAGCATCGGAGTAATTTTTTACGACGGGAACGCCTACCTTGCATATCATTAACGCAAGGAAGGTGTTTACGCAAAAAAATGACACTAACTCCATGAACTTTGGCGCTAGACGCGTCTAACGCCAAAGTATAAATATGGAGTTAGTTTTGCGTCGAATTTGCGTCGAAAAAAACGACGCAAATTCGGCGCAAACGGAGTATAAATATGCCCCTTCGTTTTTCACCTCTCTCGGTCATTCTACATGCGCCGTTTCTCAATGGCTCATCACTGTTCAATGGGACACAAGTTCATCCAGGTCTTGGCTGTGCATTTGGTACTTTCGTGATTTCACAAGTCACATGAGTGGTTTCACAGTTCGGTGCTTATAATCTTCACTCTGTACTCCTATTTTGCATGTGGCACAGGCATCAATTGTCAAATATTAATCTTAGCTTGTTCCTCATTGTTCAGATGAGCCCATTGTTAGGTTTCGGCTGAACAGTGCCACCCTTCCCCTCCCTCCTTCGATCTCTGGTATTTTTAAAACCCCTGCGCTGCCTGTCCATTTAAAACCCACTCCCCCTCCATCCACTCTCCTTAAACTACCCTCCCACTTTCCTTGTTTCCTAAACCACTTCAGCACCCACCCGCTTTCCTGTTGGATAAGCGTGAGAGCTATGTGAAGCTTTTTCCATGTTTGGTGCTCTCGCAGTGTACTTCACATAGTTATTCTCCTAACACAGACAAGTACACCGAAGGTAACATGCACGTTTCACAGAATTCACACATTTATTCTCCCGTCGAACGTCAGAATTGCAGTCTTGTATGTATTGGCAATAACATCGATTTGCATATTCTATGGCTAGCATGCCTGTGTGTCTTACCCTTTATTTTACAAATAAGGATATGCGCATCTTCAGTGAAACCCTTCCCATTAGCTGTTCCCAAATGTATCTGTTATCACTCCTGAAACAAATACCTGAGCAGATCCTCCAGGCCTGTGTTCTGCTCTCTTAGCCTTGTTTTAATTTTGTGTGTTTTTCTTCTTGTAAAGCTATTTTTCTCATGTGTATATTGGTAGTATCACAAATGAAGTGATACAGTCAGAAAAGGCAGACTGCCATGTAGGGACACTGTTGCCCTACTTTTTGTAAAAAGATAACCATCTACGGACGGTTAATTCCAACAGTTTAAATGCCTCAGGTGAAGTGCCATTGACTGAGTCTCCTCTGCTGGGAAACCAAAGCCAGGCAGACAGCTAAACAAGTCTTCCTGCCAGGGTGCCTGCTTCTTGAAAGAAATGCAAGTGGGAGCTACACAAATGCAAAGGATAATATGGAGCCAGAACTGGCTTTAATTTAGCTAATCGCTCAACGGTTTGAGATGACAAAGATGTATTCTTTTTGAGTGATAGTGGAAAGAGTTAACAACTGGGCTGTGAAGTGCCTTCCTTTAATTGAAAATGTATTTATAATACGCTTAGTACACCTGGAGGTGTTGAAAGCGGTAATGTAGAAAAAACGACATTACTTACACTCTGGGTATTGATAAAATCTATATTTTGGAAGCACCATTTTAGCTTTAAACATTGTATGAAAGTTTAAAATATTGAATTACATATTCACAGTGCTTTCTGTCACATGTTTGTTACTGACTTTGACCTCGGAGCACTAAAAATGGTCACCAAGCAAAATCTTATGACAAAATAAAAAAGATACTAATCACATAGGCGAAACCTAATGTATTTACCAAAGTGTGTTACCTTTAGCCACCCTGCCAAAGGAAACTGAGCTGGGGAAAGGCAAAATTCCTGAGTGTACTGCAGATAAAAAGCCCCCTTCGAACATCCAAAACAGAAGGAACCTGACCATCAACTTACCCAGAAAAATCAGGAAGAACAAACTCTTGGGGATAAAGGCCATATACAACTGCAGAATCACTTATCCGCAGGCTCTGTGTCACCAAAAGAAAGAGCGGAACATCTAAACAGGAAGAAATCTGTGCCCAGCAACTACTTCCTCTTTTTACCTGTCTCCCAGCAACCAAGTCTCACTTACTACGAGGCTTAGGGAGCATAAGATAGGCCTGCCGCCTCCCTCCCCCGCAGCCCTGTATAACATAGACACAGCCTCAGGGTCCGAGTGCTGCCAAGACCATCCCAGCACTTGAAGGGTCCCACAACAGACCGCAGACAACGGGCAACAATGGGCTACTCATAATGAGGGCCTAAGTAATTGCTAGAAAGGCCTCTCCTAGTGCTATTAAGAATAGTAAATGAAACGTATACTCAATGAAAGCATCTGATGTATTTTTCATTTTTGCCCAATACCACATGTTTTTGGTTTGCTGGTTCACTTCACTAATCCCCATGCTCGATTCCCCGTTGGAGTGAATGTGCTTCTGTTTATTGCTGTAGATGCCAATGTCTGCATAGGCGGGGGTGTTTCCAGTGTATGGCCTTTGTCCTCAGGTATGGAGTGTCCCCTTCGAAGCACAACATTGCCTTGACTACACATCCTGTGGAGAGATGTATCCTATATTTCAATATCTGACAGATAATCTGATGGTATTAAGCAAAAAAAAAAAAAACATTTTTGTCCTGATTTCATTCTAAAGGAAACATTTCAGACGAATGTCCTAGAGCTCCCTATTAAAAAGGCTTGCCTACAGAATGTAAAACATTGTTTTGTTCCATTTCATGAACGGGAAATGCAAATGAAATTGCTGTTGTATTTCGTCTGACTGTGGAGAGCATTGTCGAAGGAGATGATTGACCAATTCAAGGGTATTTTGTAAAAAAATATTCAGAGGCAGTGGAATAAAGCGATAGATGGATCCAGTCCATAATCATTAGGAGTTCGGTAGAACCGCTGTTAATGGCGAGGAGGGAACTTGGTGCCAGAGCCGTCCAGGGGTGCTTTATTTAGACTGCTGAAGGTTAATGTTGGAGCAGTTAACATAATTGTATATTGTAGCTGTTCTGTCTTCTTTTTAAAACACAAGTTCTGATAGTCCCCAAAATATTGCAGTGCTGTGCCTCACTCACGAGAACATCTCATTTCGTTCAAACACGGACAAAGCCAATCGGAATACGTAGTGGAGTTTTTGAATTTTGGGGATATCACTTGTGATGGTGTGTGCTTCTTCACTACTGAGGCTGGTTTGTAAAGAGACCCTCGTCACAAAATGCGCAAACGGGTAAATATGTTCTTATGATTGAAAAAACAAAGAGGACGCCCCCTCCTACTGCACGTCGAGAGATCCGAAATAGCTCTACTAGTGGGCAATATGTGACTATCGACTGGGCAGTTGTGAGCACTTTCCCATCGACTAATGGCCCGCAAGAAGGTCAATTAGAGTATATTGCAAAAAAAGGCTCGTTCTGGCTTTTCCAGAACCTCTCCCGTAGCACTTAGCCCCCTTGTATTATCAGAGCTATTATTTTAATTTGAGCATTGGGTGGAAAATGGCTCTAAATAATCAGAGTTAATTATAACATTTAATAATGTTCCTGTACAAGCCAGTTGAGTAAATAACTGATAAAGTTAGACATTTTTAAAATAGAATAATGGCTGTGTATGTCAACTAATTAGAAAATGTTGAAAATATATGTGTAAATAGGAAAAACAGATTGAAAACATACATGCCCTTTTCCCACCAGCCACATGCTTTCTTTTGTGGACCTTTTGCTTGGTCAGCAGCCTGTATATTTTAATTTTAATAGTAGAGAGGTTTCAGCTTAGATGTGAAATTAATTTCTTGGGACCACAAATACCTTAACTGAATGCTGCCTTATACTATAGCCACATAGAACAACCGAGGCAGACCATGAAACACTATCTCAATTTGTATTGGCTGAAGCCGAAATTGAGGGCCAATAAAAAGAGAGAGAGCATTAATAGCCAGTATAGCATGCTGTGTCCTTTCATATTCAGATTTTGATGTACAGTGACACAGCAAAGGCACAGTGTGCCCTAACTCTAATGCCAGCTAGGAAATCCTGTCCCATCCTCTGGTTTAGTAGAATAAAGCAGCCACTAATTGGGGTGAACTTGCCCACTCACACCACTAGGCACCAGTTATGCTGCACCTGTTGTATTATTGATAGCTACAATCTTCATGATACACCTGCAATAAAGTCCTACCATGGGCAGCTCTACAAAGCGAGGTCGCGTTTCAAGGATCTCAGTCGCAATTAGTCCATAGGTGGAATTTCTGCTTTTGTGGCGGCTTTCATTCTCCCCCAAACTAGCAGAGAAAGCTCTGTAATACATGTTTACTAAAATGGTGGATTTTTTTCTTTCATCAATTCTCTAAAAAGCACAGAGTCTGAGGGAACAGCACAGGATCGTTGGGTGGGGGGTGTGGGGTGGGGTAGACCTGACTGTAGAGGGATGGGAAGGTTAGATGATACTAGGACAACAGCATTGCCTCTGAGGAAGCAGTGCATGGCCTATGGGGAAAGTACAGTGTCGAGGTAAAAGAACAGTGCAAGGTAAAGGGAAGAGGTGGGGCTGTACATAGCCTGTTTGTTTGACTTGGTAAACAAATCACTTTTCTGTGAGAAAAGGTACCCGTTTCTCTCGCAGAAAAAAACAGTAGCACTACAATCTAAGATTTGCTCCCTCCGAGAATAGGTACAGAACACGCTACAACAATTATGCAAACTTCTCTTCCTTCACAAACACATTAAAACACGGTATCAGTACAGCACCTTTCTCTTCTTCACAGAATCTGTACATAACAATTGCACTAGACATCAGTAGAACAAACAGGGCTACAAACAGGCTATCAGGTGCATGGTGACATGGGGATGACTCTTCTCAGCAGCACCAATCCCTTTAGACACTGTCATGATAATGGAAGAAAGTGAGGTTCAGGCCAGGATGGAAGTCTAGATTCTGGAAGTAGGGGAGCAGATGCTGCATCACCCTCGAAGTAATCATACTGGAGTTTAGAAGGTGAATTAGCAATAAATATACCTTTGCATTTTGTCACATTTGCTGTGATTTCAAAAGCAGAGGTCAAATGTCAAGCAATAGCTTATAAATTGCTTCTTAATATTTTAACATGGAAATGTGTATTTCCTTTCGTTTCTCTGAGTGCAAAAGTAGCAGATTTTGTAAAATGAACTATCAGACAATCTTGCTGTGGACAGAAAGTAACCTGTAAACTTCGCACTTGTATAGTGCAGTACTCAACCGTTAGGGTCTCAAGTTGCTGTACGCATAGCACTGTGGAACCCCTCCTGGCTTTTCTCAGTGAGGCACCCAATTCCGGACAGCCCCAGGGTGAAGCCAGGCATCCAAGCACTGTTGTGGAGATTAAGCAAGCGATTGCCCAGAGTTAGACCCATTAATTAGATTAGGCACCAAGGCGAAAATTATCTGGTCCAAGCAAAATGAGCCCAAGACCCACAGAGGTGGAAATTGAACCCTGGTCCGGGGTCATATCTCTGCATCAGGGTCTGCTGCTCTAACCATTGTGCCACACTTCTACACTTCTCACACTCAAAAGTGTGAAAGGTTGCAGGATGTCAGCTTTTTCTAAGACACAACACCTTTCAAATACCTTTAAATTATTTGTACAAATATTAAAAAATATATCCAAAGTTAGAAAAACACACAATGAAGCACATTTTCTTGTAATTCAGAATTGTGATGGAAACAAAGGTGGTCATTACAACCCTGACGGTCGGTGTTAAAGCGGCGGTAAAACCGCCAACAGGCCGGCGGTAAAAAATTTGAAATTATGACAGTGGCGGAAACTGCCAACAAAGACAGCCACTTTAAAACTCCGACCGCCACGGCGGTACAGACAAACAGCGCAGCGGTTACCGCCAACAGACAGGCTGAGGACAATGTACCAGCCACAGTATCACAACAGGCCAATCCGCCACCTTTTCCGGGGCAGATTCACCGCCGATAAAAACACGACGGAAACAGGCATTTCAAAGGGAAAACGCTCACCTCTACACACTCCACGAGGAACGACGACACCATGGAGCCGGAACTCCATATTCTTCCAGCAATAGTATTCCTGCTCCTATACGAGGATCAAAAACGCCGGCGGCGAAGACCACTGTGAGTACTGAACCTACGACATAGGGGAGGGGGAGGTAAAAACACAGGGACACACACAACCAACATCACAACCCCCACCCCGACCCTCACCCACTACAACACACACACCAATGCATATCCAAACATTACAGTAACAACCCCCAAACCCCCCAGAAGAATGCAAAGACAAAAGGAAATGAGTTGAACCATTGTAATAAACACCACGATTAGTAGTGCAGGTAATGCACCATTCATTGTCCGTGGACCACTGGGCCCAAAATGCATGGGCGAGGCCCACACAAGATACCCGAACATGACGGAGAGAACACTGCAGGGGCATCAGATAGAAATACAACAGGCACCTCAGGGGGAAGGGAAGGGGGGCACCTCAGCCAGATGAGTGCACCACACCATATCCACGAGGGGGCTCCATGCCCATTGATATATCCTGGGGAGTGCAAAGCCACAGTCTATCAAGTCTCTACAATGGGTGGGTTGCCCACTTTACCATCCTGGGGAGTGCAAAGCCACAGTCTCTCAAGTCTCTACAGTGGGTGGGTTGCCCACTGCCATATCCTGGGGAGTGCAAAGCCACAGTCTCTCACGTCTCTACAGTGGGTTGTTTGCCCACTGTACCATCCTGGGGAGTGCAAAGCCACAGTCTCCTAAGTCTCTACAGTGGGTGGATTCCCCACTGTCATATCCTGGGGAGTGCAAAGCCACAGTCTCTCAAGTCTCTACAGTGGGTGGTTTGCCCACTGTACCATCCTGGGGAGTGCAACGCCACAGTCTCTCAAGTCTCTACAGTGGGTGGGTTGCCCACTGTACCATCCTGGGGAGTGCAAAGCCACAGTCTCTCAAGTCTCTACAGTGGGTGGGTTGCCCACTGCCATATCCTGGGGAGTGCAAAGCCACAGTCTCTCAAGTCTCTACAGTGGGTGGTTTGCCCACTGTACCATCCTGGAGAGTGCAAAGCCACAGTCTCTCAAGTCTCTACAGTGGGTGGGTTGCCCACTGTACCATCCTGGGGAGTGCAAAGCCACAGTCTCTCAAGTGGATGCATGTCTCCACTGGTTCTGGAGGGGGAATGGTGCCCAGAGTGCTTCATCCTGTGCAGGACAGACGGAGATGGATGCATGTCTCCACTGGTTCTGGAGGGGGACTGGTGCCCAGAGTGCTTCATCCTCTGCAGGACAGATTGAGTGGATGCATGTCTCCACTGGTTCTGGAGGGGGACTGGTGCCCAGAGTGCTTCATCCTGTGCAGGACAGACGGAGTGGATGCATGTCTCCACTGGTCCTGGAGGGGGACTGGTGCCCAGAGTGCAGCACTCACCCCATGACGGTCCGAGTTGCGTCACTGCCCCTGCCGCTAATGGGCTATCGGTGCTCTCCTTGGCGGTCTTTGCCCTGTTCGGCAGTGCT
Organism: Pleurodeles waltl; assembly: GCF_031143425.1. NCBI lineage: Eukaryota > Metazoa > Chordata > Amphibia > Caudata > Salamandridae > Pleurodeles > Pleurodeles waltl. The sequence continues at coordinate 271,787,280 of NC_090436.1, read as the reverse complement.
TGAGTTGGCAGTTTCTGACCTGTTCAACGGTGCTTGCTCTGTTCAGCGGTGCATTCCATGGCGGTCTTTGCCCTGTTCAGCGGTGCTTGAGTTGGCAGTTTCTGACCTGTTCAGCAGTGCTTGCCCTGTTCAGCGGTGCATTCCATGGCGGTCCTTGCCCTGTTCCGCGGTGCTTCAGTTGGCAGTTTCTGACCTGTTCATCGGTGCTTGCCATGGCGGTCTTTGCCTTGTTCAGCGGTCCCTGGCCTGTTCAGCGGTGCTTTCCAAGGCGGTCCTTCATTGCCCAGCAGGCCTGTGGCTGGATGTCTTTCATGGGTCAGCTGGGCTGTGGCTTGCGGGGCCCTCCTGGCCAGTGATGATTGGGCTGGCCTCATGGGCAGTGACTCTGGCAGTGGCCTCCTGGCCAGTGACGATTGGGCTGGCCTCCTGGGCAGTGACTCTGGCGGTGGCCTCCTGGCCAGTGACAATTGGGCTGGCCTCCTGGGCAGTGATGATTGGGCTGGCAGTGGCCTCCTGGGCAGTGGGGATGATGGCGGTCTTCTCCGCTGTGCTGCTCCTCCCAGACTTTGGAGATTTCTTCTGCCCCTTCCCCACCTTGGGAGGAGTCACAGCTGAGTCGACACTACCCCCGGGACCCTTGTGAGCGGCATTGCTGGCTGGAGTCTTCCCCCTCTCCGGCCGGGCACTGTCCAACTTCTGGTGCTTCACAGGGGGGGGGCTGGCTGTGCTGTGGCTCCGTGCCACACTGGCTGGCCTGGTGGCTGGTGCACTCCACATACCTGTAACAGGCACCACTGGTCCCGGCGATTTTTTGGCTGAGGTGATAGTACGGGACCTATGAGTTGGAGGGGTGTGGGAAAGAAATCAAGGTTGTCCAGGAAAAGTTTCTTAGGAACACTGGGATGGTTAGCTGGAGGGGGTTTGAGGTGGAAGAAGAGGTAGTGGTTGTAGGAGGTGTACGTTTGGTGACTTTGGGTGAAGGTGCATGGGCTGGAGGCTGTCGTGAGGTGGATGGCTGTTGGGTGGGTGTGTGCCTGTGTTTAAATGGGAGTGGGGGTGGTGACTGCACGTGAGCGGGGTGTGGTGGTGGGTATGCTGGTGCGGGACGTAGTGGCTGTAGTGGTAGTGCATGCAGGTGAGAGTGTAGACGAGACTGGGAGGGAGGAGGGAGACGACGAGGAGGGGGACAAGGTGGAGGCAGTGGATGTTGGTGTGTCTGTATGTGTGTGATGTTTGCGTGAGTTCCTGTGGGATGTGTGGTGCTTATGTTTGCCTGAGCTTCCCTTGTGTGGTAAGGTGTGTGCAGGCTGGTCTGATGGTGTGCTTGGGATAGGCTGGGGTACAGGGGATTGGGTCTGGGTGGAGGAAGTTGGAGGGGGGAGGCTAGAGACAGGGACAATGGCTGCCCTCAGTGCTGAGGCCAGAGTTTGCAGGGTTCGATGAAGGGCAGCCTGACCAGAATGAATGCCCTCCAGGAATGCATTTGTGTGTTGCAATTCCCTTTCTACACCCTGGATGGCATTCAAAATGGTAGACTGCCCAACAGTGAGGGACCTGAGGAGGTCAATGGCCTCCTCACTGAGGGCAGCAGAGGTGACAGGGGCAGGGGCTGAGGTGCCGGGGGCAAAGATGATGCCCACCCTCCTGGGTTAGTGGGCACGAGGCGAAGGCTGAGGGGCTGCTGGGAGGGCGGTGCTGGTAGGGGGGGTAGTGGCTGTACCTGTAGAAGTGGGGGGAACAGATTTTGCCACCACCACAAGGGAGATCCCATCGGAGGACGAGTCCGTGTCGCTGGTTGCTGATCCTGTCCCCGCCGTGAAGCTCCCCTCGCTCTCCGTCCCACTGGTGTATTCCGAGTCCGTGGTGTGGCCCTCCATGGCCATGTGGGATGCAGCTCCCTCGTGCTCCGGTGCCACTGTACTTCCACCTGATGATGCTGATGCACACAAGAACAGGGAGACCACAAAAAGTGGGGGGACGACAGAAGAAAGACAGGTTGAGTGCACGGCTTACTGATACCGTTGGTGGACAATACAGACACAGCAGCCCCCTGCACTACGTCGCGTTGTTGGGCTCTACAGATGCAATTCCTGGGATATGTCCTACATGGCTATGGTCGACATCTGCACACATAGATGACACAGGGGCATGTATACCTGTACTTGGCACTCTACAGAGGTGGGGTGGGGTGCCACATGGCCTGCATTACGGAGGGGCCTAGCCTACGGAACTCGCCCTGGCCTAGAGAAACCCACAGCCCTCCTCCCCCACCCAGACACCTTCACTGCGCGCAAAGTCCGTTGAATTATGTTGTACTCACCCCCTTGTGTCCGTTGTGATGCCCTCAAGCGCCCATCCAACTCAGGGTAGGCCACCGCCAGGATCCGGAACATCAGGGGGGTCATGGTTCGACGGGCACCCCTCCCACGTTGGGAGGCCATCCCCAGCTGAGCCTCCGCCGTCTTCTTGCTCCAGGGGCGAATGCCCTCCCATCTTTTCCGGCAGTGGGTGCTCCGTCTGTGGTGGATCCCCAGGGTCCGGACGTCCTTGGCGATGGCACGCCAAATATCCTTCTTCTGGTGGGCGCTGACCTACATGACATGTACAGGGGAAGAAGAGAAGTCATTACCAACTGCTCCGTCGAAGTGAGTGGCCCCCATCCCTACCCTTGCCATTTGCCACATGTATTCACAGTCCTTCATGCACGCAGAACTGTGCCCCCTTCATTCTTACAACCAGCCCTCTCCACACAGGCATAGCCCATACAACGTGCTCCCTGTGTACTTACATGTTGTTCTGGAGGACCGTAGAGTAGCGTGTACTGGAGGAGGAACCCGTCCACGAGCTTCTCCAACTCCTCTGCAGTGAAGGCAGGGTCCCTTTCCCCAGATGCACGAGCCATTGTCTCTTCCAGACCGAGGTCACAGCAGCACTTGCAGTGTAGGTCCTCTCCTGTCAAAGATCAGGTATCGAGTGATTGAAGAGATAGAAAATGGCGGTCACGTCCGCGGCGGTCATGTCCACGGTGGTGCGTACCATCACCGCCGGCGTACATCGTCATTGGCTCCTGGGACCCATAGGGTCCAATGTTAACCAATGCAGCATACCGCGACGGTGTACAACGTCAGCGCAGTTAGCTCACATCCCATTGTCCCACTTTAGAGGTCAGGCAGCCGCCATTTCAGGGGCCCACATGGCCTAATTACCAACTGCGTCACACAGACCTAGGCCTTGTCGCGCAACACAAATACAGGCCAGATTTTGTGTATGAATATTGTTCTGTGTAGACTGTGGGTACATACCTCTGAGTTGTTTGACTCTGTGGTCGCTGTTGTCATTCCTAGGCACCGTCTGCTGGGACATGTGAGAAGATGCGGAATCCTCCGGTGTACCGACCGCTGGTGGACCTGTCGACAATGGAGGAAAGACATTTGATCATCACCTACAGGTTTGACCGTGCCACAATCCAGGAACTGTGTACCCAGTTGGATCAGACCTGATGTCAGCAATCTGCCATCCCACAGTGATCCCCCCTCAAGTGCAGGTGCTATCAGTGCTCCATTTCCTTGCAAGTGGGTCATTTCAAACAACAGTGGCCATGGCATCAGGGATGTCCCAGCCTATGTTTTCCAACGTGTTGTCCAGAGTGTTGTCTGCCCTGCTGAAACACATGCAGAGCTACATCGTTTTCCCTCAGGTGGAGGATTTGCCTACAGTTGAAGGTGACTTCTATGCCCTTGGACATATCCCCAACATCATAGGTGCCATTGATGGGACCCATGTAGCTCTGGTCCCCCCCCACAGGAGTGAACAGGTGTACAGGAACCGGAAGACTTATCATTTGATGACTGTACAGATGGTATGTTTGGCAGACCAGTACATCTCCCAGGTAAATGCTATGTTCCCTGGCTCTGTGCATGACGCCTACATCCTGCGGAATAGCAGCATCCCTTATGTGATGGGTCAACTCCAGAGGCACCGGGTGTGGCTTTTAGGGGACTCTGGTTACCCCAACCTGTCATGGCTACTGACCCCAGTGAGGAATCCCAGGACCAGGGCAGAGGAACGCTACAATGAGGCCCATGGGCGGACTAGGAGGGTGATCGAACGCACCTTCGGCCTCCTGAAGGCCAGGTTCAGGTGTCTCCATATGACAGGTTCCCTATTCTACTCACCAAGGAAGGTGTGCCAGATCATCGTGGCCTGCTGTATGCTTCACAACTTGACTTTGCGACGACAGGTGCCTTTTCTGCAGGAGGATGGTCCAGATGACGGTGTTGTGGCAGCTGTGGAGCCTGTGGACAGTGATGAGGAGGAAGCAGAGGAAGAAGACATTGACAACAGGGACTCAGTTATCCAGCAATATTTCCAGTGACACACAGGTGAGAACACATTCCTGCCTACTACAAGTACTTTCACACTTCTACCTCTATCCTGTCTGTCGATTTCAACCAGTATATTGTAACTGAGTGGTACATTTCCCTTACGGTTTCACAGGTGTGGTTTGCAACGTGTGTCATCTGCTTAGATTCCTCATGGACTTGAGATGTGTGACATAGGTATGTTGACATTACATTTGAAAACGCATTTTGTCACTGTCATTGCTAATACACATTTTCGAAATCACAGACTGACTCCAGATTGTTTTGTGGTTCAAAGGTGTTTATTGAAGTGCTCAATATTGGAGGGGGGTTGTAAAATGGTGAGGGGTGATGGTGGAGGAATGTCCATGGCACAGTACAGTCTATTAATCTCACAGGTGCATTGCCCATATGGGCATAGGAAGTGGAGCTGGGGCAGTTCCAATATGGACAGGGTTACAAAGTGGGACATTAGGATGACAATCAGGGTGGTCTCATTTCTTGGCGGGGGGCTTGGCATCGTGCTCTGTCTTGTTCCTGGATCTCAGGGATCGTTTGCGGGGTGGTTCTCCGTCTGCAGGGGGTGGGGTTCTGGTGTGGTGGTCCTGTGGCGCGGCGTCCTGTCCACTAGCGCCGGCAGAGGTGGTGGGCATTTCATCGTCCATGCTAGTGTCAGGGGCCCCTTGGAGTGCCACAGTGTCCCTCCTGGTGTTAAGTATCTCCTTCAGCACCCCTACGATGGTGCCCAGGGCAGAGCTGATGGTTCTGATTTCCTGCCTGAACCCCAAATACTGTTCCTCCTGCAGCCGCTGGGTCTCCTGAAACTTGGCCAGTACCGTTGCCATCGTCTCCTGGGAGTGGTGGTATGCTCCCATGATGGAGGAGAGGGCCTCGTGGAGAGTGGGTTCCCTAGGCCTGTCCACCCCCTGTTGCACAGCAGCCCTCCCAATTCCCCTGTGTTCCTGTGCCTCCGTCCCCTGGACCGTGTGCCCACTACCACTGCCCCCAGGTCCCTGTTGTTGTTGGGGTGGTGGGTTATCCTGGGTTCCCTGTAGTGGTGGACACACAGCTGATTGAAATGTCCTGGGGACGGAGGTATGGGCCCGCTGGGTGGGTGCTGTGCTGGTGTTACCAGAGGGTGGAAGGTCTGTGGTGGCCTGTGACTGGGTGTGGGGAACTGACTGTCCCAAGGCCCACAATGTTCCGGGCTGGTCATCTGGATCCAGTTGGACAGAGCTGCTGTCATCACTGTGGGCCTCTTCTGTGGGTGGGGTGGAGATGTCTGGACCCTCCTGTCTGGTGACGTTGGGTAGTGTTCTGCAGGGGTGTAAAAGCATGATTATTGCATCTGTGTGTGTCATGGTGGGCAATGGGTCGGTGAGCATGTACCCCAGTGCTAGCATTCCTGTGTGGGGGCTTGTGTGATGATGGTTGAGGGGGGTGTTATGGGTATGTGCAGTGGGCATGCTTTAGTGATGGGTGTCCATGCTTTGTTGTGTCATGCAGGGCTTGGTGTTGGGATGGGTGGTTTGTGTTATTAGTACATTTGTGAGGAGTTGGAGTGATAGGCGAGGGGGCGAGGGTGGGGGTCTGTGATAGCATACAGGTAGGGTGGGGGATATGATAGTTAAGATTTGACTTACCAGAGTCCATTCCTCCACCGACTCCTGTGAGGCCCTCAGGATGCAGAATAGTCAAGACCTGCTCCTCCCATGTTGTTTGTTGTGGGGGAGGAGGTGGGGGTCCAGCCGCCAGTCCGCTGTCCCGCGATGTTTTGAGACCACGGAACGCACCTTCCCCCGTAGGTCGTTCCACCTCTTCCTGATGTCGTCCCGATTTCTTGGGTGCTGTCCCACTGCGTTTACCCTGTCGACGATTCTTCGCCATAGCTCCATCTTCCTAGCTAAGAGGTGTGCTGCACCTGTTATCCAAATAGCTGTGGCTCTACCCGTATGATTTCCTTCACAATGACCCTGAGCTCCTCCTCCGAGAACCTGGGGTGTCTTTGCCGTGCCATGGGGTGGTGTAGGTGATGTGTGGGGTGGTGTATGTGGTGATAAGTGTGGTGATATGTAGTGGTGTGTGGTGTTTTGTGCGTGGAAGTAGTGTGGGTGATGGTGTTGTGTGCCTGTGGCTGCTAGTTTGTGGATGGTGGTGTCTCTCTCTGGCCTTCTTTTGGAAATTTTTGGTCGTAGGGGTTTGTGGGTGATGTGAGTGTGTGTTTTATATTGTATTGGGTGTGTGGGAGTGGTGTGTGTATGTATGTCAGGTGTGTGTATTTTGAATTGTCCAATATGGCTGTGTTTTGTAGGAGTGTGTGTATTTTGAGCGCGGCGGTGTGTACCGTCAATGGAATACCGCGGTTGAAAGACCGCCACGTGGATTCGTGGGTCGTGATAGCATGGGCGTATTTCTGTTGGTGTGACGGTGGAGGTTTTGTTTTCGCCAGTTTATCCCTGACCTTTGGTGTGGCGGACTTGTGTCGGTGTCTGAATTTTGTCGGATTTCAGGATGTGGGTCGTAATAGCTGTGGCGGAATTCCGCGGCGGTGTGTTGGTGGTCTTCTGCACGGCGGTAAGTGGCTTTTACCGCCAATGTTGTAATGACCCCCAAAGTATTTAACAGAATCAAAACAAATTGTCACTTTTGATTGATGATGTTTGCTGCAACCCAATTTACACGCATTATTGTTTGTATGGTATGTAGTTTTATCAATGAACCTGCATGGCAGGACCTTTTCAATAGAAAATGTACTGTAAATAACAATGTGCTACCACACCATGCTTAACTTCTATATTTGCAACAGTATGCTCCAAAATTTACCACCGGCTACATAGGACACCCATTCCATTCTCCTGATGATGAACATGCTACACTTGTTTTTTGTCTAATGCCTGGATTTTTCACAATCCCATGAATTTAGTGATATAAAATCGATGCAGTACCCCCTGCTTAAAATTGTTCCATCACCACTGGGTGGAAGGGATTGAAAATCAACATTGCAGCTCTTACTTTAGGTGTTCAAAACACAGTTATTGTGCCAATGTGGGTATCTATATCTAGTAGACTTGTTGGCCTTAGGGTGTTCTTCCCCCAAACCAATTGTCTACTTACCTCCAATTATTTGCTGAAATTTGTTTTTGATGGCCTTAGGACTCTGTGCACTGGCTTATATCTGATTGGCACAACTAATTTAATTATAGGTCCCTTCTAGAGTGTTATACCATATACCCAAAGCCTGTAAATTAAATGCCAACAGTGGGTCTGCAATACATATTGTGCCACCCACATAAGTAGTAATTAACTACATGTTGCAGGCCTGCCATTGCAGCCTGATTACACTGCCATGTTGAATTGGCAAGCCCTAAACTCCCCTTTCACATAAGACACACCCAAGGCAGACCCTAGGTAGTTGATACAGCAGGGTGCTGCCTAATTAAAAGGTTGGACATGTACTTTTAAGTTTTACATGTTGTACTAAAAAACTCCTGAATGCATTTGTCTCTACTGTGAGTCATACCCCACCATACGATAACATTAGGAATTCTTTATTACATTTAATTAGCTATAATTTCTAATTGGGAGCAGGTAGACATTTCATGTTCGGTACCTATAGAATTGTAATGATAAACCCATATTAATGGTAAAGATGGATTTTTCACTACAATTTTGAAAATGCCACTTTCAGAAAGTTGGCGTTTTCTTCTCCTGAGCCTTTTTGTGCCGGTAGCCTGTCTTGGGTCACATTACAGGGTGTAGCTGACAGTAAGACTTTGTGAAGTCCTCCCAGACAGTCCTGGAATAGAGGGATTAGGTGCACCTCAAAGGGCCATCTTTCTGGCAGGATGGAGGGGCAGAGCTGAGCATAGTTCTACTTAAACTTGAATTGCCTGTGCCGTGCCTTTATATAAAGGGCCTAACAATCCGATATTGTCACTGCAGCCAGTTTGGAGCCAGGGCAGGGGAGTCAGGAAATTCTATGCCATTCAAAGAACCTTTCAAACAATCAGTCAGTCAATCAGGTATTTGTAATGCGTGGCTAATCGCCTGTGAGGGTCTCAAGGCACTGGTGGGTAGTAGAGTCAGGTTTTGAGGTTCCTCTTGAATTGAGGCAGTGAGGGTGATTGCCTGAGGTATAGCAGAATAGTTTTCCAGACCTTTGCAATGAGCTAAGAGAAGGATATTCCACCAGCTGAGTTCTTGCATATCGTTGGGGTCATGGTGAGGGCCAGTTGGGCTAAGTGGAAGTGTCTGGTGGATGTGTGGAAGGTAAAGCGTGGTTGAGAAATGCATGACCTGTGTTGTGGATGGCCTTGTATGCATGTGTGAGGAGCTTGAAGGTGATTCATCTGCGGATTGAGAGCTAGTGAAGGTCTCACAGGTGACAAGAGATGTGGCTGTGGTGGGGGATATCCAGGATGAGTATGGCCAAGGCGTTCTGGATTCTCTCCAATTTGTTTTGGATTGCTTGGGTGGTGCCGGTATAGAGTGTGTGGCCGTAGTCTAACTTGCTGGTAACAAATGCCTGGGTGACTGTTCTCCTGGATTAGATCAGGATCCATTTGAAGATCTTTCAGAGCAGGCGTAGTATGTGGAATCATGAGAATATAACAGCGTTGACTTGGTGGTTCATTGAGAGCAAGTAGTTGAGGATGATGCGTGTCAGTGGATGTGAAGGTCCTGAGTGCTGGAGGCCACCAGGAGTCATCCCAAGCAGAGGGCGTGGAACCCAGGGTGAAGACCTTGGTCTTGTCGGAGTTGAGATTCAGGCATGGCCTTCATCCGGGGGGTGACTGCTCTCCTTCCGTTGTGAAAGTTGCTTTTTGCAGTTGTCCGGTTGTCAGTGAGGGAGAGGATCAGTTGGGTGTTGTCAGCATAGGAGGCGATGTTGAGTCTGTGGTTTATGACGATGTTAGAAAGCGGGGTCATGTAGATGTTGAAGAGGGTAGGGCTCAGGAAGGAGCTCGGAGGAACTCTACAGATGATCTTTGTTAATTGTGAGTTGAACAGTGGGAGCCTGACTCTCTAGGTGCGGTTAGTGAGGAAGGTGCAGATTCATTTTAAGGCTTTGCTGCAGATGCCGGCGTCATGCAGTCTGATGCAGAGGGTGTGGTGGAATATGGTGTTGAAAGCGGTGGAGAGGTCCAGTAAGATGAGGGCTGCAGTTTCGCCGTGGTGACAAGAGTGTGGATGTCATCAGTTGCTGCAAGAAATGTGGTCTTGGTGCTGTGGTTGCTTCTGAATACCTAATGGGAGGGGTCCAAGATGTAGTTGTTTTCGATGAATTCGGTGAGTTGGGCATTAATGGCTTTCTCAACGACTTTGGCGGGGAAGGGCACCAACGAGATGGGTTTGAAGTTGTTGAGGTCTGTTGGGTCGGCAGAGGGTTTCTCCAGCAGTGGATTGATTTCCACACTCCCAGTCTTCCAGAAAGGTGGCAGACTTGATGGATCAGTAGATGGTGTGGCATAGTTCAAGGATGATAGTGGCACTGGCTTGGTTGAGGAAGTGGTGGGGGCACGGATCCAAGGGGGCTCTGGAGTGGGTGGTTTGATCAACTTCTGGGTGTCATCTGTGGAGAGGGTTGTCCAGTTGTGCAGGGATGGCTGGGAGCTGGATCCTATGGGTGCAGTGGTTGCAGGTGAAATTGGCGGGTCCTGGGTGGTAAAACTACCATCGCTGTCTAAAATGTCACAATGGAAGAAGGTGACGAGGCTGTCACAGAGGTCTTGGGAGGGGGGATGTCTATGGAGTCCGCACTGAATTTGGTGAATTCTTTGATCACGGTGAAGAGTACTTTGCTGTTGTGTGTACTGGTGTTGATGCATTCTTGGATTGCTACTTTCTTAGTGGTTCAGAAGCTTCTTCCACTTCAAGAGGAAGAGCACTGGGGTATATAAATAAGATCTTCAGACCCACTCTTGAGTTCACTACTGGAGCTGCAGAAGGCCTCTCGGAGGACTGTCTGATACTCTGACCTGCTGGACACTGCCAGACTGCAACTGTACCTAAAAGCAATGCTTTGCTGCCTGGAGCCTGTCTTCAACCCTCACATGCCAGCCCTGAGGTTCAGCCCTGCATCTTCACCTGCACCTAGGATTGCCAGAAGTGACTCCAAGGGCTGGTTTGTGGGCCTCCTTTTCAGGGCCACAGAGGCATAAAAGGCTCCCCACCATCTTCAACCCATAACTGGATTAAGCCTGAGTGAATCCTAACCCCCCAAGAGGTATTCCACCAGTCCTTCATCTATAGTTGTGCTGCTAAATGTGCCTGGAAGGAAATTAACAAAACTGAGGACTTGGACATAATTTGGCAAAAAAGTGCTTTAACAATCAGGAGGAGACAGGGACCAAGCTGCTCGCCCAACCGCCCAAGGTGTATCGTTGGTCGGATTGACTTTGGGGCTTTTCCTGCTACATTTGATATCTAGCAGCAAATCTGCTTCAGCCGACTTTTGCCAAGGGGGTATTTGACCTTGTGGAGCTGTTTTTAGGTACAGCCCTCTGCTTCATCCTCCTGGATCCTTTCGACTTCCATTTCAATGACTAAGGGCCTGGTTACGATCTTGGCAGAGAGATACTCTGTCACAAACATGGCGGATATCCCAGCTGCCAAACTAAAAGTTTTATTACATCCTATGGAACTTGCAATACAGTGGGTGGGATGTCCGTCATGTTTGTGACAGAGTATCCAATTTACCAAGATTGTAATCAGGCCCTAAGTCTGATTATAGAAATCTTCAAAATAATTTTGACACAAGGCATTCCAACAATGATGCTACCTTCTGGGACACCTGCAGCAGCCTTTCCCCCCTGAACCTTACCTTCTCCAACATTTTTCAAGATTTTTTCTAAGTCTGAAGGTAAGCACTGACTGGACACAATCTATTTCTTGCATCCAAACTGTGCTCCATAGCAATTGGACTCAACTTTCGACTCAGTATTGCACAGGAGCTAGTGTTAGTGTTTCTACTGATTGGATTTTTATCATTTTAGTGCCAAATCATTTATTACAATGTACTCTATTGTTTTCTAAATTAGATTGAGGTTTTTCTTCTGCTGTGTTTTCACTTTATAACCATTTGTGTGTTGCATAAATACTTTAAACATTGCCTCTAAGTTGTCTCAAACTACCCAGGGTTAAACCCAGGTTAATTGTGTGACTTTTTGTGGTTCACCCTTTGTATTTATAAGTCCCTAGTAAAGTAGTATACCACATACACAGGGTTGCTAAATTAAATGGTACTATTGGGCCTGCAGCACTTATCTTGCCACCCACTTAAGTAGCCCCTTAAAACCTGTGACAGATCTGCCATTGCAGCCTGTATGCATTTCTAAATGGCCAATTCGACTTGGCAATAGAACCCCCCTTTGCCAATTCCACAACTCTCATTTTATTACATATAATTCACCCCTACATTAGGCCCTAGACACCCCATAGTGCACGGTACATTGTAGTTCAAAAGTTGGACATGTGCTTTTAAGTATTACATATCCTGCTAGTGAAGAACATGCACATTCATTTTTTACTACTGTGAGGCCTACTTCTTCTACAGGACAACTTTGGGTTATCGTATTACATTTAATAAATGCTAAATGTTGATTGGGAGCAGGTAGGAAAGTCATGTTCGATGTCTGAAGAATCTTGATTTAAAATCGTCTTTAAGGGTAAAGTGGATTTTTAATCACAATTCTGAAAATGCCACTTTTAAAAAGTTGACCTTTTCTTGTCCTGTTTGCCTGCATCCTGTTTCTGGGTCACATTATAAGATGTGAGTGGCAGTTACCCACCTTTGTATATTCATCCCAGACACCCACACAATAGAAGGACTAGGTGTGTATGAATGGGCCATCTCAGGCACGATGGGGGGACAGAGCTGTGCACAGCTTCATTCATACATCAGTGGGCTGACCCCTGCTCTCACAAATACATTCACACTAGCCTTTTGTGCCTGTAGACAGGCTGGTGGTACGGCAGAGAAGCAGGAAATTTCAGACACTGTTGAGAAGAGAATCTTTCAAAAACTTCTCCAACGTCAAATAATGAACAGGTATAAAAGCTTTAATGTGCTTGTATAAAGAAATTCTCTGTCTCCATGTCAGAACACCTTTCTGAGGGCCATGGGGCATGCAGGACTACTGAGCACAACAGTGGTGGTTGAGATCCCTTACTCCTGATGTCCCAGTGTGACCTACTATGGATCTTGAACAGCTGGGCAAGTACCCCTACTGCACATGACTGTCAGTGGTAGTTGTGGATGAGCAGTCAAAGGCTCCCTCAGGGGAGAAGTGTTGATACAGGTGAGTGAACATGACTCATATCTCACACAGTGTGAACAATAAATCAAGATCTAATCAAATACTTGTTTCCATAAGAAAAATAAGTATTTTATTTCTAACTCTACAAACTCAAAGGAATAATGACATTCATAAACAATGATGCAATCCCCTTGAGATTAAGGATCTAGTAGTTGTTAAGCACGTCCCTGTCCCACACTCTTGCTTGTAAAGTGGTCAGGGTTTATTCCCCATTCACTGAGCTCACTAATAGGCTTTACTCAAGAGCTCCCATTTGACTCTTAGGAATTTGTTAAAAGTGTCTATAGTGTCGCAGCACCTTTTACAGCAAATCCCCAAGGGCTCACATGGCCAGTTCAAGTGTTACCCACTACTGCAGTATTGAAGTGTTTGGCATTACAGCAGGTGCCCTGAGCTTGGGCACTCGCAAGTTCAGATCCTATTTAGAGATCAAAGAAGTTGTGCTGCTCCCAGCACATGTGGCAGCAGCTGACAGATACAGGCTCTCTACCATGATCAGGGCAGCTTCCAGCTCGTGAAGATGCTGTAAGTTAATTTCTCCCCAGTAGGTAGGGGTAATTAATTTCAGCAAGGGTGCAGCATCTTACTGGATGTCGTCCTGGACATTCTGTTGGCCCTCGGGGGTCAGTCAGGGCATACCTTGTTGGGTAGGCTTCACCCATTGGCCACAGCCTCACTCTGGTCCCAGCGACAGTATAAAATCCTTGGCACACAGGGTCACAGCTAAGGAATTCATGAGTCCAGGCACGCTTGTCACACAATTATTTTCACTGTGGCCCCACTGGCATATCGGGTCACCGCAATGAGGTGATACAGGCTTGGCACTACCCACACTTCCCTTGTTGCATGACTCAGTCTATGGCAGTCCCCTCCTGGAATAAAGGGGGTTGCTGAAAATGATCCTACAGATAGGCTATTCCTCATCAGTGCACAGCCAAAACCTTAAACTGAAGTCCTCCCGGTAGGGCTCCCTACTGGACCTTGCTCCATTTAACACTCTCCTCTTCATCACAGGGCTCAATGGTCTTGGCAAGAAGGCAGGCACTGGTGCTCCAGGCTCCAGGGCAGGTTTTCTCTGACTGAAGTCCCCTCCCCCACCAGGAGATTAGCAGGCCTTTTCCCCAGTCCTAATCATAGGGAGAAGTCTTGCAGATCTTCCCCCCTTTACACAGCCTGTCTGGCGGCTTGGCAGATAGCAAATTTTGGGGTCCTACTAACCCTTTCTTATAGTTATTTTCCAGACACCAAATGTGATTTAGGTCCTCCTAAAAGGATGTCTGTCACAGCAGGTAAGACTCCAATGCTAATAGATCCACAATACAATTAATGGGAGTGACTAATGTTCACACCTGAATGTCAGCCACAGTGATATGTGCATCAAATGGTTAATCCCAGGCTCCCAGCCCTGCTCTTTATGATTCTCTTATAAGCCCCAGTTCCTTTCCTGAGATGTGTCCATGTCTTATGAGCTATTACTGAATCAAGGAGCAACTTTTTTATGTATAAAGGGAGGGTCCCTGACCACTGGGGTGAACGGAGGTTAGCTGAGGGTGATTCTCCTTTACCCTGACTAGAGTGAGGGTCCTTGCTTGGACACGGGGTAACCTGACTGCCAACCAAAGACCCCATTTCTAACAGTCCCTTCCTTCAGTCTGTCCCACCAAGCTCACAGGAATGCAGTTATACATTAATATGTCTGGGGGGGATTCCTCTCCAACTCATGTCCTCAACAGGCATGCCTGAGCTTCCCAAAACAGAACCTAGGGTCCACTACATAATGTAGCACTGTAGGTGCATTTGCACTCATTGTAGGTTCCCAGCAAACTTACTTTTCAGTTACTTCCATGCCCTTGCCACTACAGCTATATTTGCATTCAGCATACACATTCAGTCAGAGTGCCTTTCTGTATTGTACTAGAGTGTGCTACTTACAAACACACACTGTGGCAACACACATGCTCACTATGTGCACGTTGCACAACACTTCACACTTTGGGGGTGATTCTGACCGCGGCGGTCGGCGGTCGCCGCCCGCCAAGCGGTTCCCGCCGAAAGACCGCAGCGGTCATTCTGGCTTTCCCGCGGGGCCGGCGGGGGGCCGCCAGAAGACCGCCGGCCGGCCCAGCGGGAAAGCCCCGTCAACAAGGAAGCCGGCTCAGAATTGAGCCGGCGGAGTTGAAGGGGTGCGATGGGGGCAGTGGCACCCGTCGCGATTTTCACTGTCTGCACAGCAGACAGTGAAAATCTTTGTGGGGCCCTCTTACGGGGGCCCCTGCAGTGCCCATGCCATCGGCATGGGCACTGCAGGGGCCCCCAGGGGCCCCTCAACACCCAATACCGCCATCCTGTTCCTGGCGGGCGAACCGCCAGGAACGGGATGGCGGTATGGGGTGTCAGAATCCCCATGGCGGCGCAGCATGGCGGATTCCCATGGGCAGCGAAAAGTCGGCGGTACACCGCCGGCTTTCCGCTTCTGGCCGCGGCTGTACCGCCGGGGTCAGAATGCCCGGCGGAGCACCGCCAGCCTGTTGGCGGTGCTACCGCCAACCTCCGCCCTGGCGGTATTTACCCCCAGGGTCAGAATGACCCCCTTTATGTATTGCACTTCACATAAGCACATATACACCCAGCACATCCTTCCACTGTACACACACTGCACAGCACTACTCCTTTCCTGTCATGTATTCCTTGCAGGCATACAAATATTTAGTACATGCACTAATCCCACATGTACTACACAGTACTGCTCTAAGCCTGTATTGTACCCTTCCCAGGCATACATTCATCCAGCTTAGAGTCACTACTCCTGCTCGGCACAGCACTCCACATCTACCTGATGTTGGCCAAGGATGAGTTAAGAACACAGCAAGGGAACTTTTGAAAAGGTGAGGGAGCTCATAGGCATCACTCCAGTGACAGGGTAAAAAAGACCTGTTCACAGTAGCCTTCCATCTCCATGAGAGTAGCTCTTTGGCCATGCCTCTCAGCCCAACAAGACCACAATCCTCGAAACAGGCCTATGTAATGGCACTCACGCATTATCAGTGGTCACATATGACAAAAAATAAGCATAAGGGATTCAGGCAACAGTACAGTTGGCCACTCAGAGCAGGGGTACAGGTCTTTAACCGTGCAGAAGACTTTTCTGTCCCATCACTTATCTTTGTAGGTGCAAAGCTCAAGAGCAGAGGTGGAGAAATGTTTTAATGGGGCAAAGTTCTTTGCCGACTGTGATAAACAGAATAAAATGTAAAGAAACAGAAAGCAGGCAATTCCTGAGCTATACAAGAACTAACCACAATCATTATTCATCCTGCAGCTCCTTTTGCTACATAATTTCTGAAATGGCTGACAATCGAGATGAGAGGGAGCCCAGTTTCTCCCAGAAAGAATTGGAAAACATCAGGTAGAGAGTCCTTCAGAAGTGTGACCAACTTTATTGGCAACTGAAACTCAGCACTGCAGCACAATCACAGATCTGTCAGGACAACATCACATACCTCAGCGTAGTGGGTGTTCACACCCAGAAAGTCAAGGCCTACCAGTTCTTCTCAGTTCCATAAATCTCTTAAATGCATGGGGAGGTCCATAGAGTAGATTGTCCAACCCGCTAAGCACAATTTGAGGCTTATGAGCAGCATCAAAGTCATACAATATAAAAAATGCAAACTTTTATGTGTTGAAAGTTTTGCAGTGTTTTATGTTTAATTTGTTTATGTCCATGTTGACAGAATTTTATTGTATGCTGTGTCGCTGAAATGTGTTGTTGAATGATTATTACTCACGTAATAATCTGTACCTTAAATTATTTTTTTAATTTGCATTAAATAATTTCCATTTAAAATATATTAATTTAACACATAGAAACTTTTTTTAGAAAAAAATCATTGTATTTTGCAAAAAGTGTAGCTCAACATTGTCATGTGGCTTCATTTAATTCAATGGGTAGCTTAATAATGTAGCTTGACAGTGTCATATGGTCCTATTTCCTACAATAAGTGGCTTACTAATGTGCACAACACATGTAGGTAAAACAAATCTAACATGTCATAACCACACATCACAGTGTGAAACAGATCTTTCCCAATATTTTACACAAGAAGTCATTATCTAATGCACATACCATGTGCAAGTGTCAGCCATGACATACCCACATTATAGCCATGCAGGCTGTAATAATCAATTATCAGTTCTTGACCTTCTAATCATGAGTATGTTCCTTTTTGCCATCATAAGTTGATATTAGGATTCCATTGCTTTAGTAAATCAAGAAAATCGATATGCTAAGATGATATTTGTGTTTCTATATCACACATAAATAATATTTTGTAATATGGAATTAATAAATGATTAACATGCACCTTTAGTACCCAGAATCACTCACTATTAAAAATTATATTTGGGAAATGCAACCTTTCATAGCAAAGGGGAGTGAGTTATGCAACATTGTCCTTCTTTGTCACATTTAATACCCTAACAATGAAATATTTTTAAACTACTTTAAGTTTAAGTACTTGACATGTACTTATTTCTTTTTTCCTTTCTTAACTTTCCTTATCAGTGGGCAGTCAAGGACAAATTGAGCAACAACTGGATCACAGGCAAATATACAAGAGGACCTTGGCTGCTAAGAGAGCACAAAAATAGGAGACTACCATAAAGGAGGAGGGATCATCCACCAGCACAGTAGGAGCATCTGCCTGGAGATTCACTTGCTGGCAGTTTAAGATATTCCAGGTAAAGGCAGTAGAAATGAAAATTGGGGTGATAAGTTTGGATACCACATTCCAGGAAGAGACAGATGACAGGGCTTCTTGAGACTAGCTTGAATTAACATCTATATCCTCAGATTCTGAAGTCCCAGCTAAATCATCCAAGAGGGTCCCACAGGAAGCGGTGCTCAGTCACGAAGGAGATAGCCGACTTCCAGGAGACTCTCCTGACAGCTGCTTCAATAATGTTGAAAGCTAGCACAAAAAAGCGTGCTTCTTGGGTGCTGATCGCTTCAAAGGTACTGACATTTTTACAAGTGAATGACATCTCCATACTGGGAGAAAAGTAGAGAGCGGCATTGCTATCCTGTACTGAAACTCCACCCTCATAATCACAGGTCACAAGAGTGCCACCCTAAATATCACCACACAAGCAAGAAAATTGGCTCAGTTACCAGACATGCTTCTAGATTTACCAGAGCTGGGAGTGCCATCAAGGATGCTGGTGCTGCCACCATGGGACTCAGAGGTCAGCCCCCTGTAACAATACTTGAGAACAGCAAGGTGAAGGAGTTTGTTGGCAGGCAGTTGAGATGTGAACTGTGAAGTGTAACAACCATGAGTGGTTGGTTCAGAACACCCACCATGTGGTAAGCAGTGTAATCCCCCCCTCTCAACTCACCAGTGAGTGCCCATCTTGACTTGGACTCGAGTGTGCAGGATGACATCATATAACCCTCTGGGCACCACCATCTTGAAGGCTCTGCAGGGATGTAGCTATGCAGAGCATAAACTAATGTATGATCTGCTTATGTTACAGACTGTTGCCCCCTACTGGAGTTACATATTTAATATGCTTTTTGACTTAGAACCACAGGTTTGCAAGACCGTATTATTATTGACAGCTTTCCATGTTATTTACCTGTTCCTCCGGAACAAAAAAATGTGGCCATCCAGTTAGAGACTGAGGGGGTGATTCTGACTGTGGCGGGCAGCCGAGGCCGCCCGCCACAGTCCCGCCGACAAATGACCGCACCGTGGTCAAAAGACCGCGGCGGCCAATCTTACATTTCCGCTGGGCCGGCGGGCGCTCTCCAAAAGAGCGCCCGCCGGCCCAGCGGAAATTCCCCTGCAACGAGGATGCCGGCTCCGAATGGAGCCGGCGGAGTTGCAGGGGTGCGACGGGTGCAGTTGCTTTGCGGGGCCCTCTTACGGGGGCCCCGCGGCACCCCCTACCGCCATCCTGTTCCTGGCGGGAGACCCGCCAGGAACAGGATGGCGGTAGGGGGTGTCAGAATCCCCATGGCGGCGGAGCGCGCTCCGCCGCCATGGAGGATTCTCCAGAGCAGCGGAAAGTCGGCGGGAGACCGCCGACTTTCCGTTTCTGACCGCGGCTGAACCGCCGCGGTCAGAATGCTCGAGGGAGCACCGCCAGCCTGTTGGCGGTGCTCCCGTGGTCGGTGACCCTGGCGGTCACCGGCCGCCAGGGTCAGAATGACCCCCTGAGTTCACTATTTTGTACTACACCCCTGTACTGTTATACATGGCATAACTTGACCCTACACATGCGTACGAATAAGTCCTCCAGACAGTTGTTATTTTGGAGACTCAAGCCAGGAGGAAAAGAAGGGAGATTGGGGCACCCTGGGCATCTACCATGTTGGAGAAAACACTTGACATGCTTAAAGAGGAGCTTAAAGACATCACAACATGTAGCAGAGCAGTGGAATTGTTGACAGCTGAAACAAAGAAAGAAATTAAATCCATACATGTAGGACTATCAATGCTTAAGACCCAGCTTACCACAATGGAGATGAGGATTGCAGGTATGGAAAAAAGGCTAGAGGAGACCTCAGACTGGGAAGCAGAAGTATGCAATCTACAAAAAAAGATAATTGATTTGGATGATTGGACTCAAAGGGACAATATCTGACTGTATGGTATTCCAGAAACGGAAGAAAGGCAAACTATTGTAGTTTCCCTTTATTTTTATACTGAAGTTGCTGTATGTAGAATTCCACTCACCATTAGAATTTCAGAGCACACAATGGCCCTGACTTTGAGGTAGATGGTATTTTTGGGCCCATGAGTAAATCCCTATTTATGCATGGGTCAGAATGACCAGTTAGAAGGTACTTAAGTCATCTGCTAATTATAGGGTGTGTTAAATATCTCAACTGTCAGTAAATTTCAGCAGGTCACAGCTGCTAGGAGGAAATCATACAGTATTTACTGTAGCATGTGGATTTTGGTGCTGTAAACACCAAAATCCCCACCAACTCATAATAGGGGTTATTTATCGCACCCAATAAATAACGTATACTGTGGATTCATTGTTTATCAGATGTGATAAATAACATCAAACTTGTAATCAGGGCCATAGACTCTGCACTAAGAGGAACAAAGGTAGAGATGCCCTCAGGCTTATCACAATGTGTCTTTGTAGACATCACCAGGTCAGACAAATTCTTCAAAGAGCAAGAAAGCACGGACCATATGTATATAAATGCGGTAAAATCTCATTCACAGCTGATTTCTTCTGTGAGACCATCATAGTCTAGAGAAACATCCTTGCCGTGTGTACCCTCCTCAATCAAAAAAAGATAAAGTATGGCTTACTGGATGCTACAACCATAATCATTTCCATCAATGATAGAACATGAGAATTCTCGACCCACAAGAGCTGGAATCTTACATACAATCTATTGACTCTTCTCAGAAGGAAGTTTCCATCACAGGCGGGCAGGCAGAAGCATACGTCTCAGTTATCCTATATATTGCTTGTGCCACAGAAGATGAAAAATGCTCATCCTCTGGCCATGGGAACAGACACTTAGCCAGAGACAGATCTGAGGAACAATCTCTTCTAAGGGATAGAGCTTAGACTAAATCCCCACTCAAAGCTTAACAGTCAATCAATTAAACACTAACTTTCAGCTAGTGACCATCCCATGCTCTGAACATCTTTTCCTACAATACCAGTTTTATCTACTATCATTGTGGTGCTAGTGTTAGTTTTCTGACCACAACATTAAGAAGCAGCTGGTGGAGTGATGGGAGGTGGGCTCTCCCACATATATAATATAGTTCTTTCACAGCTCTTCTTGATTCTTCAAGAAGTTTGCTTTATCCAAGCTAAAAAAAAATATGTGCTCCTCCTATTTTGCCGAACCCTGTTTTATTAAATTGTGAAATCCACCATCCTGCAAACTATTCTAAAGACACAGCTGCCACTCTGTGAGAGCAATAGTTTTCTCTGTTTCCCTGCCCACATGTCTGCAATCAGGGAAACAGAGGAAACCTACCCTTGCAGCAAGTGAGAGCTGTTTGACTGCTGTTACTTTCTGTGAGCGGAGTGTTTGATTTGACTTGGCAGGAGCTGTCAGCTCCTGTCAAGTCAGGGCAAATGGCTTTGTCCCAGGGGTGGGCACCCCAGCCTATAGCAGAAGCCGGCCCTTGGAAGTGGCCATCTACAGGGCCATCTATGACTCCTTAGGGGGGATGCGTGGCCCCCGCAACTTATACAGCCATGGGGAGGTGGTGGTCTCCGGGACCGGAGATTCGTGACAGACCCCCTTCATTATTTAAATTCAGTCCCTGGGAGGTGGTGGTCCCTGGGGCTGCCTGGGACCTGCGTGCTCCCCCAACATTATTAATTAATTTAGCCCCGGGGAAGTGGCAGTCTCTGGGGCTGCAGGGAGTGAAGTACTGGGTTTTTCAGAACCCAGTGGTGCCAGGGAACACACCCTAAGACTTCGAGTCCTTCCTGTTTCAGACTACAGAAACACAGAGTCTTCTTGGTGAAGTCAAAGATCTTGTTTATTGGCTGCAGCCAGTAACAGGTATCCTAGAAGTACAACACGGTGTATATTCTCAGGAGACTGCTCTCTTTGCAAAGCTAACCTTCACTTTTATACAAAATATTATGCTTTAGGCAAACATTCCTTTTTTTACAGTTGACCATTCACATATTTTCACTACAAAGAAATAGCAGGTTTATGATGACAAGCCCATATTTCAGTTTGTCCAGCCCTCAATCAATTACCCGGCAAGGCTCAGTACTTTCATCAGATATCGACGGACCCCCAATATAAACAGGCACCTCCTCCTTGTAAAGCAAGTCATAAAGAAAGAAACAGGGACAGGTGTGTGTAAGATTAGGCATGGTTTGTGTGTGATGAAGGGTTTTATGATGTGTTGTGCCTTGATACTAATCTCATTCGGCCACTGGGAAAGAAACTGGCCAAACAGGTTTGGCTTCAGGCAGTGGAGTCAGCTTGCCCAGGTCACAGAGGAGTCAGCAAAGATGTACGTGTCCTTCAGACTCGTTTTCGGCATTTAGTCATTGGCCTATGTGAGGGCAATCACAAAATGGCTGTCGTTTAAATGGAACCCGAGGGTTCAGGACGGAAACTCTGATATTCGGGTGATTTCATCACCCGAATATGAATACAACGCTTGTGCATACTATTCTAATCATTCTCGGTCTGCTGATACCAAAATCGTTGTGATACGACGATGTTTATAACACGGGTCCAGAATTTTCAGTACCACAGACCCTCCTTTTGCCCTTACATAGGCAATAACCTATACTCACGCTAATCTGAGTCCAGGTCTATATTCATAAAGTCGTTGAGATGTTGCTGAAGCATCATCCTATTACTTAGCTCGTCCCTTGATACAGGTTTCCTTACACACGATGTAGCACAGAGGCCACATATTGCAGGAGCACACTGTACACACAGTCAGGACAGGAAAAGAATGGCTAAGATCATCCCAATGACTACCAGAGTCTTCCATCCCCAGGCGGATATCAGCTCCCAGAACCACCCCATCAATGACCAATCTCCTTTATCCACGTGAATAGATTCGAAGATCCTATGCAGTTTGGAAATGGCCTGGTAGACTGTCGGAGCGTTATCTAGGATGAAAACACAGCAACTTGATTGGATCACTTTACATACCCCACCTCGGTCTGCAAGTATGACGTCTAATGCGACCCTGTTCTGAAGAGTCATAAGGCGATCCGACTGGAGCTCAGCAGTCAAATTACCAAGGGCACCGGCGGTTTCAACTACCGTGGATTCAACCATCTTTGTCAATTGCCTTATGTTCCTGCTGTTAACCCTAGGACCCCAAAACGGCAGAATACCCTTTACGAAATCTCCAAATTCTTGTCTTGTAGTGTCTTCTTTACTTATGACACCTCTAACTATCCTTGTCTTATGGTAATCTGCCGCGGCCGTGTAGGTGGGAGGTAACAGGAACGAAACAAAACATGTGCCTGAGAAGTCAGGAGGCAACCATGTATAGGCTCTATTATGGCAGATGAAATAGGTACCCTTAGCTGCTAAGAACGAAGGAGAAGTCTGAGACGCAAAAACATATGTTTCAGTGCAGATACTTTTCCCTAACTGAGCTCTGGGATTCTTGCCATTACCTTGCAGACATAGGTGACCCTGATGGGGTACAATCCAAATCGGGGAGGATCTCTTTGCTCACTGGTTCCCACTCAGAGTAACTCCATATCCTGTTATGTTCCATCCAATATATGCTAGTGTCTCATCTCTCGGGATAGTCTCATAGGATATATCTTCCCTAATCATATCTACTATACCCTTAGCTAGAGCACTATTCTTAGGATTATCTTTCACAGAACGTAGGGGGTTGGCTTCATAAGCGTATATGAACACCGTTCTATATGCCCATACAGAACCATTATGGCTGAAAGGCAGGACCAGATAAGGGATACCTTTATCAGTAGTATGGGGCATAAGACCGCACACCCAACAGTTAGTTGTGTTCACTACTAATTGGTGTTGGTGTAGAAGCTGAATGAATGAATTGTTGACAAATTCTAATCTTCTGGCAGACTCGTGTTCAGGCAGGGGGTGAAAAGAATGCGAGGAAACAGTAGAAGGAGGTATGGGCTGAGTAATGGGTGCAAATGTCACTTGAAAAGAGAATAAAACATATCCTATAAAAAACGTCATTACACTAAGCAACATGAAAATACATAATATCAAAAATCGTTTCTTTTTCATTATTATACCCATTCTGGCTTTAAAGTCCATCTGTCTGGCAGGTCTCTCATTCTTGAAAAACTCCCTCCTCTCTAATTGCTGCTCGTGGTGGTAGGGTGTTCTATGCTAGGGAATGCTTCTGTCAGTCCAGGGCAACTCCCTTAGACCGACCAGAACTGTCGACCTAACGTCTTCAGCTGCACTCCAAAGACTTGGGCAACCACGACCCTACAGCTGAACCTGGATGGCGGTTCGAAAAGAAAAAAAAAAGAAAAATAAGAAAGTTTCTCAGATGAGAGAGCCGCACTGTCAAAAAAATAGCAAAGGAACGGAAAAAAATTATTTGTCCTTAGTTCTTGATCTCAAATTATAACGTTTTTTTCCAGGTACTGTCTGGTTCTGGAACAAGAGTTCAGGCTCTGTAGTGTTCAATCGAATTGACGGTGGCACAGCTTCTTGCAAATTATTGTCACTTTCTCGTTCAGAAATTGTTCCTTTTACACGTGCATCGCTAAATGGCAAAAAACGAGGCACAGTCTCAGTCTCAGAGTCAGCGATCCCCTCCTGGTCCCATCGGTCGAACGGTAGAGGAAAAGGGACCCTCTTGCAGTGTACGCCGTGGATCCAGTTATTTTTCCCTTCCACTCGAACAGCTGATCTTGTTGAGAGAAGGACGAGGTAGGGGCCGGTCCAACGGGGCTGGTCATTCTTTGTCCGCTGGAAGTTCTTGACCAGCACCCATGATCCAGGATCAATAAGATTATCTGGAGCTTCAGAGACCTGAGGCAGAGTATCGTGAACCTGTTGGTGTAGAACACCCAATTTAGCCGTCAATTCATACAAATAATCAAGCAGTACAGGGTGTTCGATCTCACTGAATTTTGTTGGTCTTGGCACTCCCCATATGTTGGCCGGGCGGCCGAACACAATTTCATAGGGACTAAGTCCCACTCGCGAATGCACAGTCATTCTTGTTGATAGGAGTGCTAGAGGCAGAGCGTCAGGCCATTTAAGACCAGAGCTCGCTTGTATCTTTGCCAACTTCAGTTTTAGCGTGCCATTATAGCACTCTACTAGTCCATCTGATTGGGGGTGATTTGCAGCGTGGAATTTTTGCTGGATACCTAGCCCTTCACATACTTTTTTCATCACTCGACCCACAAATTCACTCCCATTATCACTCCAGACCATTCTCGGCATTCCAAACCTAGGGAAGAATTCTTTGGCAAGGGCTTTAGCTGTGGATAAGGCAGTGTTGTCTTTTAAGAGATATGCTTCTACCCATCTTGAAAAGGCACAAACAACAACGAGTACGTATTTCAGATTGTTGCACCTTTCCATGTGGATGAAATCTAGCTGCAAAACCTCGAACGGATACGTTGGAGGCGCAAAATGACCAGCTGGAGTTGGGGTTCCCCTACCAGGATTGTATTTCAGACACACCATGCAATTCTTGACCTCATTCTCTGCACATTTAGGAATTCCAGCATTTTGCCATACTGGAGCCAACAACTTACAAATCCCTTTCACACTGATATGGGCCATTCCATGAACCATTGTCACCACTGCAAGCACATACGCATCGGGTAACAACCATCGCTGATGTTCTGACAAGTCAACCCAACAACCATTTTCATCCAATTTACCCGTACTTTCTTTCCACACACTCAACTCTTTCTCTGAAGCTTCAGCTTGAAGAGACTTCACACCCTCTATCGTATCTTCACACATTCCAACGTCACCAACCCATCTTGCGGGGCCTGCAACATACATTCGATTCATCACATCTTTTGCTGTTTCTTTTGCGATTTCGTCAGCAAATGCATTGCCACGACCGACATCATCAGTAACCTTCTTGTGTGCACTGCATTTCACAATCGCAACTTGTAATGGCAAGGTCAGTGACTCAAGAAGCTCATTCACCAACTGATTATGCTGCATTTTAGTTCCATGCGAAGTCAGGAACCCACGTTCTTTCCACAATCGTCCAAAACTATGGGCCACACCAAACGCATACTGGCTGTCGGTATATATGGTCACTTTCATTCCTTTCGATAACACACACGCTCTCGTAAGTGCAATCAGCTCTGCTGCTTGAGCTGAATTATGTGGTATACGTGCAGCTTCAACAATCGTATGCAAAGTTGTGACAGCATATGCTGCAGTCGTATCACCATTCGGAAGCTTGAAGCATGAACCATCCACCCATAAGGTACCATCACACTTTACAAGAGGAGTATCTTTAAGATCTACTCTCCCTTTCGTTTCTTCTTCTGTCCTAAGAAAACAATCATGTTGTTCAACATCATCTGTCTCTACTGAAATCGGCAATAACGTGGCTGGATTCAACGTATTGCACCTCTTTATGTGCACATGACTCGCTAACAGTGTCAACTCGTAACCTGACAATCGAGCACTAGTTAAATGCTGTGTCTTGGTCCTGTTTAACAACGTGTCCACTGCATGTGGAACCATCACAATCAACATATTATTCATCACTAACCCAGCAGACTGTCGAATAGAAACAGCTGCTGCCGCTGTGGCTCTAAAGCAACTCGGCAATGCTTTAGCTACCGGAAAATATGCGCATGGGCGCTGCTTGTCTCCAAAAGACTGTGTCAGCACTGACAATGCACAACCCTCTTTCTCATGGACATACAGTGTAAAGGGCTTACTGTAGTCGGGGGTACCCAACACAGGAGCCGAACACAATGCATTACGCAATTCGGAAAAACTTTTCTGACAATCTTCAGACCACGGAACGGGGTTTGGTGTATCTTTATAGGTCAATGCTACCAAAGGTTTGGCCAGCAAAGAAAAATTCGGTATCCATTGTCTGCAGTATGATGTAATGCCCAAGAAAGCACGTACTTCTCTCTGTGTCCTTGGTACACTCAATTTTGCAATTGCCTGAATTCTTTCTGAGGTCAGTTTCCTTCCCTCCTTCGATAAGAGATGACCTAAGTAGGTCACTTCTTGTCGACAATATTGCAGTTTTGAAAGGGACTCTTTGTGATGTAAATCAGACAAATGACGCAACAACGACAAGGTGGCTTCTTTACAAATCTCTTCAGTATCTGTAGCGACTAGCAAATCATTGACGTACTGAATAAGGGTAGCGCCGTCAGGTAAAACAATTGCATCAAGCTGTGTTTTTAAAGCCTGACTATATATTGATGGACTTTCACAGTAGCCTTGTGGAGCGGGTTTGAAGCGGAAACTTCGGCCTCCTAAACTGAAGCCAAAAATATCCCTGCTCTCCTTTGCAATCGGGATGCTGAAGAAAGCATTCTTTAAGTCAATCACCGAAAACCAGTTGGCGGAAGCTGGAATCATAGTCAATAGGGCAGTGATATTAGGAACAACTGGAAACTGTGGCACAACTATTTTATTTACCTCTCTAAGATCAATCACGAGCCTGTAAACAGGTGGCTTAGAGGGGTCAGTACGTTTCAAAACAGGCAGAACAGGACTATTACAAACGTTGCCTCTTGTCTCTTCAATTACATCTTTTTCAATTAAATCATAAATGATCGCTAGCAACGCCTTTTCACATTCACTAGAGATCTTGTATTGTTGAATGCGTGGTAATTTAACATTGGCTTTCAATGTCACAACATAAGGCGGTATTTCCAACAGACCCAAGTCATTAGGACCAGTAGCCCAAATGGTATCAGGAAGAAACGACAATTCGGTTGGAAGTTTATCCTTCGACAAATACATTGGAGAGACCATTTTCCTACCCAATGTAAGTTGTACTCCCGAAGGAGAACAATATAATGTCACATACAATCTTTTCAACAAATCCAATCCTAACAAGTTTTCACCACAACCTGTCGTCAGAATAAGGGGTGCTTCCAATTCACAAGGTCCAACAGAAAGGGACATAGGACTAGAAATCGGGTTTCTAACTGGGGTGCCAGAAAAACCTACTGAAACATTCATCTCGCCAGACAAAAGTGCGCCAGGGAGTTTTGAGTGCATAATAGTACTCTTTGTAGCACCAGTATCTAACAGAAAAGGCTCCAACACACCTGAGGTAATCACCTTAACATAAGGTCCATTCTGATCCACTGGAACTAAAAAAACTCCCTCTCTTCGTCTATGGCTGTCCTAGCAATTATTACCTTCCAAGTTCTCATCTTCTGCATAGTAGTCGTCAGCATAGTACTGAGCCGTCCTACCAGACGTGTTATGTTGCTGGTCAAAACTATTCATTGAGTTTTGAGACGGAAAGGAACACGTGTTCTGGGGGAAACTTCCACGTCCTCTACCTCTAGGAGCTTGTTGAACACCTCGACCTCTTGCGCCAGAAGCATCATTCGTACGCTGTAACAAAATAGGACAACTATACTTGAAATGACCCTCTTCTTTACAATATGAACACTGATTGGGACCTACAGGAACACGTGGTTGAAAAAACTCGAACCTTTGCGAGTTTCTCTGGAACTGTTGAGGTTGCTGATAGTTACTCTGACCACCACGTGGCGGATACGCCTGTTATAAAAGAACCTTCGTCTTTAATTCTTTAGTTTTCTTGTCTGCTCTATCCTTCTCATCTTTATCCCTATTTTCGTAGTACTGTGCAGTAGCCAATATTTGTGCTGAAGAGGAAACGCCCCAAGAACTCTATGAATCCTTCAATTTCTTACACAGCTCGGCAAGCAAATTGTGCACAAACTTGTCGACGAACAACCGTTGACCACCTTCTGTACTCATATCTTGACCACTGTGGTCGATAAACGTTTCCTCAAACCTGGTGAAGAAATCAGACACTGTTTCATCTTTCTTCTGCTTACACGCAGACAATTTATCCCAATTCACACGCATCGCAGGCATTAAAGTCTTCATGTAAGTAATGATCCTAGCAGGCAGTTCTGCTACCAAAGGCTCAGGCTTGGCACCACCAACTTGTCTATCATTTGCAGCACTAATATTAGCCCATGAGTCACCTAACTCTTGCGCATGATCTGTATGGCGAATTAATCCCCACAAAGGCTGTGGAACAACATTCCCAAATAACATGTCTATGTCGGCTAAATTCATAATGCATGAGTCTGCAGTCTGTGATAATTCCTTATAATAGCCTGCAGGGTTTTTACGGGGATCAGGCAAAGTCTGCTTAAGGGCTAAAACTTCAGCTCGCTTCCACGGAACATGTACCCAAACACGCTGAAAATGAGCTGGGACAGCATCAATTTGATTAGCAACATCAGCCGCAACGGCGTCCTTCCATACCGGAGGGACTTCTCTCATTGGGTACTGTCGCACCTTTTTTTTTAACAGAGGAGTCATGTTGGAACAATGACTGAGAAGGATCCTTATTCCTAAAGGACAACAACGTCGCAACTGCTTTCTCAACATCGGGACCCACAATCGTGCCTTTTTCAAACTCAAACCGTACACGGCACACATCAGGCGGATTTGTTTCCAAATCATTATCTTCCAATTCCTCACAAAGGAAAGCACACATTTTCTCAAAAACGTATCTTTGTTTTGGTGCTTCCCATTGTCGGAAGACATCCATAACAGACTCTACATCGTATCTAAAAGGGTAAACAACCCATTTACGCGCCATACGGTCAAACATTTCTCTCTCTTGAGAATTAGGCAGTTGACTACGCGACTGTTTACGCTCCGAATCTGGGGTCACACCAGACGACCCAAAGAGAGGAAACATAAGGCTGGCAACAGTATCTGTCATTCTCTGTCGGACAGAAGGAGAAGTTGATGAAAGAACAGGAGGAAAAACAGAGGGAGGCAAGGCAGACGCAGAAGCAGACGCAGAGGCAGTATCAGGAAGAACACCAGAAGAGGCAGTCGATGTAGTACATAAAGTCGCAGGAGGTACAGATGGAGCAGGTAGCGAAGTCGGCGGCCCTTGAAGGGGCTGCGCCATAGTAGTAGGAGCCAACTGAAAAGGAGCTGGCGGCTGTGAAAGAACCTGAGGCACAATAACCGGAGGTTGCACAGCTAAAGGTTGCGGAGGTGCTTTAGCATTCTGCGCATAAGTGGGTGGCGAATTCAACAAGTGTGACATTAAAGGATCTTTCTCAAGTTCTTTTGCTGCATCTTGCTGAAGAAGCGGAAGAACTGGATAACATTTATCGGTCACCATTTTACGTTGCCTGTGCAACTGCTCATTCATCTGTTCTTCTTCATCATCTTTAAACTGCATGGCAGCT
Source organism: Pleurodeles waltl (assembly GCF_031143425.1). Taxonomy (NCBI): domain Eukaryota; kingdom Metazoa; phylum Chordata; class Amphibia; order Caudata; family Salamandridae; genus Pleurodeles; species Pleurodeles waltl. The sequence continues at coordinate 271,757,681 of NC_090436.1, read as the reverse complement.
TGCATTATCGAGATACCCTCTTCCCTCTTATTTCTCTTTGCTAATTTAATTTCCTTCTGTTTGGCTTCCTTACGCCATAGGAGGAAAGAGTCAAACATCGCCGGCCGGGCTTTCTTCTTAAAAAGTTTAACCTCCAGATTATCCAGAATCTCTGTGTCAAAACTACCATATTGGGGCCATTTAAAAACACCATCTTTCCTGGTGTATCGGATCCATACTTCATCATATGTGAGGGGGCCTATGCCATGTTTCACATATAGTTCATAGGTTGGAGTTCCAATCGGAGGAACCAGACACGAGTCCTCCAATCGGGAATCCCTATTATAACCAAGACAAAACAAATTTCCATGTCTGCTAAGACCAGGCATCTTCGCTCTCTAGTCTAGCTTCAAACTTCAAAGGATTATCGAATACGATAGTCTCGTGAATACACGAATCCCTCGGCTTTGGTACTTGCAAGTTCCAAATCAAAGATCTCAAGGGGATACCAAACTAAGAACCAAACTAAGGACTGGGAGACGCTCCACTTATACTTAACTGAGGTATCGATGACGTCACCAGAAGACTTGTTTATCGTTTCGCTCTACCAAATCATCAAGGGTCCAAAACAGGGCGATAGTCAGGGCAGCAGTCCTTCGTAGCCGTCGGAAAGCGGGGAACCTCGCAGCAAAGACTTTCGGACCACGTCGACATACAGGGGTCGATGAAGTGGCGGCCTCCCTCCAGAATTTTCACACGAAGCTCCTCACGAACCTCTGGCTTGGACCGGTACCGCTGAAATGGCCCCACGTTGGGCGCCAACTGAAGTACTGGGTTTTTCAGAACCCAGTGGTGCCAGGGAACACACCCTAAGACTTCGAGTCCTTCCTGTTTCAGACTACAGAAACACAGAGTCTTCTTGGTGAAGTCAAAGATCTTGTTTATTGGCTGCACTCAGTAACAGGTATCCTAGAAGTACAACACGGTGTATATTCTCAGGAGACTGCTCTCTTTACAAAGCTAACCTTCTCTTTTATACAAAATATTATGCTTTAGGCAAACATTCCTTATTTTACAGTTGACAATTCACATATTTTCACTACAAAGAAATAGCAGGTTTATGATGACAAGCCCATATTTCAGTTTGTCCAGCCCTCAATTAATTACCCGGCAAGGCTCAGTACTTTCATCAGATATCGACGGACCCCCAATATAAACAGGCACCTCCTCCTTGTAAAGCAAGTCATAAAGAAAGAAACAGGGACAGGTGTGTGTAAGATTAGGCATGGTTTGTGTGTGATGAAAGGTTTTATGATGTGTTGTGCCTTGATACTAATCTCATTCGGCCACTGGGAAAGAAACTGGCCGAACAGGTTTGGCTTCAGGCAGTGGAGTCAGCTTGCCCAGGTCACAGAGGAGTCAGCAAAGATGTACGTGTCCTTCAGACTCGTTTTCGGCATTTAGTCATTGGCCTATGTGAGGGCAATCACAAAATAGCTGTCGTTTAAATGGAACCCGAGGGTTCAGGATGGAAACTCTGATATTCGGGTGATTTCGTCACCCGAATATGAATACAACGCTTGTGCATACTATTCTAATCATTCTCGGTCTGCTGATACCAAAATCGTTGTGATACGACGATGTTTATAACACGGGTCCAGAATTTTCAGTACCACAGGAGTGGGCACCACGGCCCCCCACATTCACAGTGTATTTAGCCACAGGGAGGTTGCTGTCCCTGGGCCTGCAGGGGGGCAGCACACCCCCTGTATTCTTAATGTATTTAGCCCTGGGGAGGTGGCTGTCCTCAGGGCTGCAGGGCGGCCACCTGCACCACCCCATATCAGAATGTATTGAGCGCTGGGGACGTGGTGGTCCCAGGGTTGCGGGGGCCACCCAGCCCCTCACCTTATTATTTCAGCTTTCCCCACGGATAGGTGGTCCCCAGGGCTAATAGAAACCCTTGGAGGGGACCCCCATGCACCACCCTCCTTTTTAAGGCCCCAAATGCCCCTGGGACCGGGCCCACTGGTGACTAATCAAAAGAAAATGGCAGGAAACCCCTTTTTTAAAAACAAAAAAAAGTTTTTAAAAAACAAGCTTTTTGCCCCAGCACCAGAGCTATGGGGTCAGGGTGACCATACCCTGGCCCCTTTTCTTTTTTGTCACTGTTTTCCTGGGACTTGGCTAAAGCAGAGTCCCAAGATGGCAGCCAACACTCCCTTGTTGAAGTACTGGCACCCAATCAGATAACACGGAGACAGTTGAATCTGCTGAGGATCTGTGTCCCTAGATACCTATGCTTTTTAGACTCCAATATCTCAAAAAATATTGAATGGATTTACACCAAATCACAAAAAGCACACTTTTCTGACCAAGAGCTAGCTTTCTGCCAAATTTGGTGTAATTCCGTTCAGCTCTTCAGGCTGCAGGCGTGTTCAAATTTTTTTTTTTTAAACCATTGATGTAGAATTGGGATAAATATTTTGGGGGTACCCATTTTTCTCAGCCCCCACTTGATGGATCATCCCAAAACTTTTGAAACAGCAGCCAAACTAACCAAAGTATACGTTTTGAAATGATTGTGAAGGTTTTTCAAATGGCGCCAAAGTTATTGGCAAAACAAAAAACGTTCTGTTGATAACTAGCTACTGCCGACCACCAGTAGGTAATTGTAGTTTGGACTTTTTTTGACTTTTTTTTTATATCTTTAGCACCGTTTGATGAGCCTTCACAACATTTTCCAAAAACAGCGTGCCCAAGGTTCTTGTTGTGCATGGAGAGTTTCGGGGTGATCTGTCAAGCGGGTTGGATAAGAGGGTGGGATCAAAGAAACTGTGTTTTCCATTTTAAAGCCCAGAGGTATTTTTAACCCGACTAATGCCTAGACTGCTGAATGAAATTAAACCCAATTTGGCAGAAAGGTAGATTTCGGTACAGAGATCATGCTTTTCATTTTATTTGGTGTAAATCCATTCAGTAGTTTTGGAGATATTAAAGGAAAATCAAATTTGAATATTTAGAGGCGCAAACACTTTGCAAATCCTCTCACTCTAGTGCAGAGATTTGATTGGCTGCACTTCAGCCAGGAAGTGTTGGCAGCCATTTTGAGACTTAGCTTCAGCCAAGTCTGAAAAACATGAAAAAATAAAGGAAAGGAGGCATGGTACATTTACCATAACCCCTGAGTCCTGGTGCAGGGCCCCGTGTACCCCCGCCAAGGCAAAAAAGCACTTTTTAAAAATCAGATGCGAAGTTCACGGATATTTACAAATTTGGCTGTGAATTAAAAAACAAAAAAAAGCAAGTGTGGTCTCTTGCTATTGCTTTTAATTTTGTCCCCCGGTGGGCCAGGTTCCGGGGGCTTGTACACTATTAGTATTAAAGAGGGGGGCATGGGGGCCACCTCCTAGGGCTGTTAAAAGCCCTGAGGACCACCACCTCCGCAGGGCAATGTTTTTAATGTATGTGGAGGGCTGTGCTGACCCCCTCAGGCCACAAGGACCACCACTTCCCTGTGGCAATTTTTAAAAGTTGTTTTTAAGGGGGCTACAATTTATAAATCTTCAGGGGGCTATGCGGACCCCCCACCAGGCTCTGGGGACCATCTCTTCCCCAGTGCCAAATGTAAGAAATTGTTGGGGGTGACAGCGCCCGGCCACCCCTCAGCCCCGAGAACCACCATCTGACCAGGGCCAAATGTATATTAAGAAAGAAGGAAGGGGATAACGCAGCCCCCCTCCTGTAGTCTTATATGGACCTGGAGACTGCCACTCTCAGGGCCGCCTCCTGCTACCTCCCAAGGTGCCCACCCTCAGAAGATAGCTGTTTGCTTGCGGGAGCTGTGACTGCTCCTGCCAAACAAAAGCAAGCACTCCGCTGCCTGCAAGCTGTGAAAACGCTCTCTCTCGCTGGAAGTTGAGTTTTCATCCCTTTCCCTGCCCGCTAACATGCGGCCATGGAAAGAGATAAAACTATTGCTCCGATACTCAGGGAACCTCATTTTCAGCAGCTGCTTTTGTATGGGAGCAATGCCAGCTCACGCAGAAAGTGGTGAGCCGGATGGGACAGTAGAGGACTTGAGTCTCCTCCTGCAGTCCCCTAATCATCCTATCTTCAAGAGCATGGCCAAGGCAAAGCAAGAGTGTTTTCCCTGCATTTCCACCATGAACAGTTGTCTGTAATCCTTGATGGAGGTGTTTGCATCCTTGTTTTTTTCGAGCCCAATATCTCATGTAGTGTCTGTGACAAGTGAATTCTTTCTTGTCATTTGCTGCTGAGACCAGAGATTGTGTTCTAAACTTTTAAAATTTACAAGTATGTAAAGTTGCCTAGAAGACCCGAACATTTGACCCTGCTCCATATAAAATAGCGTTATGCAACGCATTTCCCCCATTTTCCCAGAAAAATGGAGAACTTACTAAAAGGTCCCCCGAGTGTGTTTCCTACCGTTTTTTGAGACACGTTTTTGATGCATAGGAATATGATTACATCTCCACCAAACAAAGAAGCACTTCATAAGTGGTCTGGGGTAGCCAGACCCTGAGGGCAAACCCTGCTGCGCGCCACCAAAGGCTGTGTGTAGCGCAGCATTAATGAGGTTATAGGGGTTGGTTGCAAGCCTTGCATCCAACCACGCTCAGTCGAAGGCTATGCGCAGCAGTGGTTGGATTAACACAAAGTAATTAAAATTACTTTGTGATAAAAAATAAAATTTTAAAAACATATAAACTCCCCCAAAAAACAAATGTTACAGGGACGTTATAGGTAGGAAATAGAATTTTTTAACAAATACAAATTTGGTTAAAAAAAATATAGGTTACTGGTACGTTATAGTTAGGCTCATGTTTTAAACTTACAAAACCATAGAAATTCACTTGTGTTAGTTAGAGTTATTTTAGGTAAGTGTAACTTGTGCCTTAAAGTAACTATGCTTGGCACCCTCGTCATGCACTGCTAATTACCTTAAGAATTACGGCACTCATGTCATCTTTTATGACATCATCGATAATATCACTGCAGCATTTACTGTAAAATTATTCATAAAAGAACTGTGCGTGGCGGGGGTGAGAGTTCCCCAACTCCAGGGTCCAGCATGTCTTTTAGAGGGAGGGAACACTGGGTCCCCCTCCCTGGGCCAATTGTGGCCTCAGGTACTCCATTACTTGGGGTCAAGAAACATATTTGAAAGGGAGGGGGCATACTGCACCCCTCTCTGGGCTGATTTTCTCCCCAGGGACTCTATCCCCTAGGGCCCAGCCGTATCTGGTAAGGGGGCACACAGAAGACCCTCCCTAGGCCAATTTCAGCCCTGGGGATACAATCCCTCAGGGCCCAGCCAACAAAGGGTGGACACTCTGGTACCTACCCATGGCACGCATCACAATTTTGCTGGAGGCCACATGGAGAACCCCAAGGTCCCTGTGGCCCCCAACTGGATCCCATCATCCAGCTGGAGCCAACATTGCTCCCACCTTCAGGGAACAGATAGAAATGCTGTTCCCTGCAGGCGGAGCAATCCTTTAATCTGTTTCTGAGCCCGCTTCCCTGTGGGCTTGGAAACAAGCCAAAAGTCTGCTCCCAGCAGGTGGGGCATTTTTCAAGCTCTCACCCACTGGAGGCATACTTCCTAATTGCTCCCACTTGGCAGGAGATTTTAAAATTGTTCCTGTCAAGTGAGAGCAAGCACAGGTTTCCTTGCACACACCAGTGCTGGCAGGAAAACTGCTATGTCTCAGATGTGGACACCCCAAGATATAGTATATGAGCTGGCCCTGCAAGATAGGGCCACCAGGGCCAATAATGACTAAGGGAGGGGACCCCTTCCTCCTTTGGTTAATTGTCTGGGTCCCCGGAAATGGAATCCCCAGGACTAAAATCAGACACAGGGAGGGGAGTTGTGTGCCTCCTTCCCCCTGCTGAAAAACAGCTGGACACTGGGGGTTGGGGGACCCTGGGCCGAAAATGGCCTGGGGATGGGGCTGCGTACCCCTCTCCCCTTTAACCACACAGCCAGGTTCGGGCAATAGGGTCCCTAGGGGCAAAATTGGCCTGGGAAGGGGGCCACTCATGTCTCTTCCTCCAAAACTGAAATGTATGCACTCCCCAGACCTGGCAACCCCAGGGGCTTCTAAAAAGTAAGTGCAGGAGACTGTGTTTGCACTTTTCTTTAAATCTTGCTGTAGATTCTCGAACATTCTGCAAATTTGCAGCAACATTATAAAAAAATAACTTTTTGGGCCCCAGGCAGGGTCCCTCGAGGACCCCACCACCAGGTCTAGGGTGTCAGGGTATGTCTACCCTCTCCGCTTTTTGCCTTTTATTTATCTTTTTTGGCTGCCGCCACTTCCTGGTTGAGGTGGTGGCAGCCAATCAGATTTTACTAAGTTGTCTGCCACCACTTCCTGGTTGAGGTGTCAGTTTGAGATGTGTCAGGATCCACAGAGCATTCTAGCCCCTACGTATACATAGTTATTTTATCATTAATCATTCAAAAGCTAATGAATAGATTTGGACCAAGACATAAAAATCAGTCTTTTTGGACCAAGACCTAGCTTTTTGCCTAATTTGGTGTAAATCTGTTTAGCTGTTTAGACTGTAACTATGTCTAAATTCTTAAGTGGGGAAATGAATGGGGAAAGCACATTTTGAGAACCTCTCTTTTTTCCCGGCCCCCACTTGACAAGTCACCCGAAACTTTCCATGTGTAAAGAAGGGAAAAAAGAGCACTTTTTTGGAATGTTTTGTGGAGATGTGTCAAACAGTGCCAAAGTTATTAGCAACTCAAAAAATACATTTTTCTACAGAAACACAATCCTAACTATAACTAGCTGGTGATGACCACAACTGGCACACATATCAAACTAATAGTACAGACACATTCTCTTATGCTGGGATCCATTTATGCTCCTAATCAGATAGTTCTTCAGTCTGGTACACTGCTGATGGAATTCTGGCATACAACTGTTGAAGGCAACTGCAACTGAGCAATTGATCCTATTCTGGACAAGTCCAGTGCCAATGCATTAAAATCAATAGTGATAGAGGATGCCTTTGGGACTAACTGGAGGACCATTCCCTTGTGGAACAATGGAGTGTTTTACACCCTACTGAAAAAGAACATACCCCATCATCCTGTCCACATGATACTGAGATGAGAATAGACTATTTCCTAAAGCACACCTTGATATACCCAAGATTGCTTCATGTGAAATTACAGCCAGTGGTCTTCCAGACCATGTTCCAGACTTGCAACCCATAATGCCCAAAACCAGGACCTGCCAAATGGATACCCTGAGAATTCAGATGCCAGAGGAAAAATAGAAATTAATGACTCACTCCAGGAATATTTTAAGATTTAAAGATTTAAAAGATAATATGGAAACTACTACTCAGGTTCTGTGAGCAGTGGGAAAATCTTATTTAAGGGGACAGCTGATGTGCAGTGCTGTCCGGGTGGCAGGCGAATGACAAACAAAAACTCTTGGAGATAGAAATACTTAGCTTGCAAAGGATGTACCAAAATGTATCAGTGAATGGGAATCTGCTAGCTCTAACCACAAAGAAATTAGCTGAACAATATGTAATCCGTGCATATGCATTTAGATGTTATAACAGGGGAAAATGGCAGCCGGCTGATGGCAGTCATGGCCAGTGCTGAGGAGGGGTTTGCTTGATGAGTACATAGCTCTACCCTTTTGGCTATTAGGATAACATAGCCCTGAAGCTATAGACTTCCAGAATAAATCTGCTAAAAAAGATAGATGATCCAAGGTTTTTGGTTATCAGCGCATGCTGGTACTTACAGTGGAGACCACATGCTGGTGCAGCACCGCCAGCCTGCTGCACCAGAGAAGGAAATCTCTTGCAGCTGCTTCACCAGGAGCAGTTGGCAGAGTCAGCACAAGCTTGACACTGAGCACTGAAGAGAGGCAGGCTGTGTTGTCCTTTTACCACAGCACTATTGATGGGTACGAAGGAGAGCAAAATGACCCTGAAACAAAGTGCAGCGCAAGGGAGCTGGAGCAGATAGAGAGGCGGTCATCATTGTGTAGGGAGAATATGGATGTGCCGCCTGGGAGCCCAAAAGAGTCGGGAGTGGGTTGTGAGCAGAGGGGTTACTCCCTGAGGTCTCAGTTAGAGAATGAACTTCAATCCAGGAGCTAGGCAGGGCATTGGACGGAGACCTCTCACTTAAGCCAGGCTATCTAGGAGACTTCTCACTTACACTAGTGGGGTAACTCGCTCCCTTAGAAAGGAGGGTCTTGAATCCCTAGTAATTCAATCAGGAGTGAAGTTCAGAGATGAGGGGAGAATACAAAGGGCAGAAAAAGGCAGTAGTGTAGAACAGTCCCCCACTCACTAAACTCCTTTGTTTAAGATCATGGTGAGCAAGAAGGGGTGCTCCCAGGTGCAGGATGTGTAACAGATATTGGAAGACAAGGCAGTAAGTTGGGAAAATGAAGGAGAGTCTGCAACCAATTGTAACCTATTGGCAGTTCAAGCTGGTCAAGGAGTTATGTGTAGCAACCCCTCACAGGATGCTAATTTACAGACAAGCCCACCCATGCTACACAGGAAAGGAAAGAAGCAGGCATACTCAGGGATCCTTTGGAGTCCCACTCCGAAACCATTATGAGTCTCTCATTAAAACATCTGAAAACAACTCCAATGAAGGAACCACAGGCTCCGTTAGTTCTCCTGGCCATGCAACAATGCACCTCAGTTAAAAAGATAGTACCTCACCCACACAGGCAGCAGGCTGCTTGCCTCCCAACCCAGTTTGAGTAGAGCTGATGCTTTTAGACCTCCCACAGAAGTTACAAAGGTGGTTTTACATATCCAAGGCAAACCAAAGGGACATGCAGGGTGTCTCTCAAGCTCTTGAGAAAGACCTGGATCAAGAATGTGAGAGGACTTGGAAGTTGGAGGCAAATGTGAAGGTGTTGGATGGGTGGTTAAGTGCAATTCTGCTGAGTTAAGGGTACGTAAGATGCGAAACCAGAACCTCCAAGAGCAGATGGAAAGGCTAGAAAACTATTCCAGAAGGAATCATCTCAAATTTTTAAACATCCCGGAAAATGCTGAGGACAATTATTTAAAGAGTTTTTTTCATTAACCTAGTGATAGAGGGGGTATTGAAGGAGAGAAATGATTTTGATTCGGGAAAGTAGATTTGTAGAATCCACAGAGACCCTTTTAAGTGGTCTGAGGGCAGATAAATCCTAGGAAGACCCTGAGGAACCTGCTATCATATAGCGCAAAGGAGTTGATCCTGAGTCTGGCCGTGAGGAACAGAAGTCTGGAGGAGCAAGGATTTACATATGCCATTAGATCTGATATTTGTAGAGTTACTGAGCAAAGAAAGTGAAAGCTTGGCCAGAAAATAGGGAAACTACAGAAGCTAGTGTACAGTTGAGCTTCCCAGCCATGCTTAAGGTCTTGTGGAACAATGAAATGTGTAACATAGGGAGAACAAAGCAGCCTGATGAACTTATCAAGAAAATACAGAATTCACAGGGGGTTTGGTGATGGGTAGTGGGATAAAGAGATATACTAGGGAGTGGTGGTCATAGTGGATATTTATTGCAAGCCTGTTTTAGGATTCCCCTGCTTCCCCACACCCCCACTCTTCCCATACAACATACCTTAGCCTCATCCTTGTTTCTTTCAGTATCCTTCTGTCACTGGGCCAAATCAAACGTGTTATTGTTTTTGTTATTTTATTTACCTTTCCACTTTTTATTGTAAAGGTTTGAGTTAGGTGGTAAAACTCTAAGAGTAGTTATATTTCCTCCTATGACAGGAACCCAATAGACAAATACAAGCATGGGCGGGGTTCCCCAGGGAAGGGCATTGGGTGGGGAGCAAAATAGGGAAAAAGGGAAAAAAGATTAAAAAAAGGAAAATGTCCTCATTCACAGTCTTTTTTAGATTTTTCTCTTTGTTAAAATGTGGCAAAATGTCCGGAAGCAAGCAAGAAGCACTTGGTTATTCCTGATTCTCTCTCCTCCTTATTCATGCTATTTGTGTACTTTGGTTGTCCAGGAAAGGCATGCTGGCAAGAGGGATGCAATGTTAATAGTCTTTGCTTCAGAAGGAAGCAATCTTAGTCAGTATTTGCAGGACAGCCTTGCTCAGATCATAATTCTACAATAAACACTCTTAATAGCACGATAGTGTAAGGCCCTTTTCCATAGTCAAACATTGTTGCAATGGGTGGTATGTTCAGATCAATCTCTGTCCACTAAGGGTGTCTCCCTTATTATCAAGAACAATTGAGGTATAGATATAGCCAAATCAAGAACTGATCATTTCGGCAGATGGGCCATAGGCAAAGCACACTTACATGCGACGGGTATTATGCCTCAAACTGCAACAATATTTCTCCCCTCTGTACCCTGAGAGGGAATCTTCTGGATTTCTCCTCTGAGGTAGTGAACGGTGGGGATCTTAATGCACTCAAGACCACACTAATGAGTGAAGAACTAGCTGGGGTTTCCATGGGGAAGGTAACAGGGCCTTCAAAATCTAGGAAAGCTGTAGAAAACTTAAAGCCAGATTTTGCTTTGTGTGGTGCTCAAAGGCAGTTCCAAAAGAGAGCATACCTTTTTTAGTAAGAAATACCAGAGCTTCATCAGGAGTGACTATTTCCTGCTTCCTTATTGCAACATTGGGATGGCTCTTTTAAAGAGAATCTGGGATGCATGCAAGGCTGTAGCCATTGGCATTCTTCTCAAACAGGGAGTAATCAAATGGCAGAAGAGCTGCAAGGAATATAGGATGTTTAAAGAGGATATTGGGGCATTGGGAAATTAATTGATAAGGCCAATTTACAACTAGGAAGTGTAGGCTGGTAAGAAACATTTGTTGGAGAAGCCGGAGGCCTATGTGCGAGTTATTGAAAAAACAAATAGGGTTAAGTGGCAAGAAGTAAGTTACCACACTTTCAATATAAGTGCAGCAGGCTTCTAGCTTGGAAAGTTGGAACAGATACAGCCGGGAGCCATACAGATGAGCTAATTGTTGATAAACACAGCAACACTTCAGGCCACCAGAATGAAGAGCTGTACACAGAAACAATCTGTTTTAATCCTCTGGATCTAAAGGAGTGGTTGGTGGGGAAACAGCTACTAACTGACTTTCGAGGAACAAGAATTCCTTCTGGGAGACATTACAAAGTGAGATGTCAATGTACAACTCAGTGGAGCCTGTAATGGAAATGCTGAGGGCCCCAATTTCCTTTTGAGGGAGTTCAACAAAGCATTGGTAGAGGTGGTAATTTCTGTATAGAAATAACTGTTTAATGAGTTGGCCATCATTGGGACGGCTCCTTTAAGGAGAGTCTGAGATGCATACAAGGCTGAAGCCCTAGTATTGTTCACAAGCAGGGATTGATTTAAAGGCGGAAGATCTGCGAGGAAGAAAGGAGGTTTGAAGAGGATATTGGGGCATTGGAAAGAGAGTTCATACGGCCAAATTTGTGTTTCCCTCACTTTAGTGAATGGCCTCCATTGGCTAAAATGGGTAGACTTTATTTTAATTAACAAAGTCCCCATCAGTGACAGATACCTTGTGTTTGGTATCAAATTAATTGTTATAACAAATCCCACAACTTGCCATTGTTGGATTTCATATAACTAGTTCAGGTAAAGATTTATAAAACTTTACCTGAGTTGCCAACTTCAGCTATGTAGTGCCCTTCACTGATTGGCCAATCTCTGGCATCCTGGCCTGGTTGCCTTGATGAGGTGTGAAGTGGCCTGGGCTGAACAAAAAGGATGTGCCTAGGGGAGGAGATCTGCCTCAGCCGATGGTGAAACAGGATTGGGGGAGAACAGCCAAACTAGTCTTCAAAGGCAGGGATGGACATTTGGAGCAGTTCAGAACCTCCCTCACTTGCTGCAACCCCAGACAATTACGTGTCCTCTTAATTAGATTAGGAGAGGGCAGGAGAGGGGTATGTTTAGGATTTATAAACACACCAGTGAATGGGCTCAGCCAGATCTAACCTCCAAAAATTATTTTCAGCCATGATGGATTTTAAAAGAATGGTGCTCCCTGGGATTGATTTTTGCCACACTTCCCAGGAAGTGGTCATCAAAGGGGGAAGGATCCTGCCTGTGATTTGACAACCAGGACCCCCCTGATTTCCACCCCAGGAGCAGGGATAAATATGGCAGAACTGTACCCACACATAAGGAACAAAACAAATAAGAAAAGGACTGTCTTGCTGGACCCCTTACCTGCACCTGGACACTGCACTCTGAAGGACTGCACCAGCTGCACACTTGGGCTTCACCACTAAAATTACTTTCCCTTTCTTCTACTGCTTCAAGAAGGGACTCAATGTTTGCCCCGAGTCCCCTGCATCAAGTCCTGCAAGAAGACCTCAGCTGATCAGCATCCAGTGGCTATTTGAAGATTCTGACCAGGTGCATTCTGAAATTGTAGTCCCAACTCCCAAGGAGCAACTCAGAGCTTCTGGAATCTTGGATCAAGTTGTGGACACTTCAAGGACCCAAAAAGGACCTCCAGAAGAAGATCCAAAAGTTTAGAGATGTTTGGAGCAACTCCATAAGTTGAAGAGGTGCATTGTGGGAGTTGTAGTCCCAGACCTCAAGAGGCAAACCAGAGCCTCTGAACCCTTGGCTGGTGCTGTAGCCCACTTTCCCGAATAAAGAAACACTTCTGAAAGTGTAGTACAACAGTGTTACCTTGTGGGTGTCCTGAACTCTGGATTTTGGTGGTCATTACGAACACGGCAGGTTGGCCCGCCATGTTGGCATTGGCGGCTGAAACGGCCAGCCGGCATGGCGGGCCAACCCGCCGCATAATAAACACGTTGAGGGCCGCCATCGGCAGCCGTCACTCACTGCCAGGCTTCCGCCGTCAGGCAGCCTGGCGGTGAGTGGAAACACCATCCGACAGGGTAGCTGCGCTACCCTTCGGATAATGTTTCCTCATCCACCAACCTTTCCGTGGCGGGTTATCCCGCTAGGGAAAGGCTGGCGGAGGAGGTGCCCTTTGCATGAGCAGTGCAGGGGCCCCGGTGCAGTACCCCGTCGCGCAGGTCACTGCGATCTGCGCAACGGGTGCAGCTGCACCCGTTGCACAGAGGCATTTATGGCAGCTCCATGTGGAGCTGCCGTCAAGGTCCTGGCCAGGCCTTTCTGTGGGCTGGCGGGCGGAAACAATGTTTCTGCCTGCCGGCCCACAGAAATGTTCTTTATTTGGCCTGCGGGGATCCGGGGTCGCTGCGGTCAGTGTTTTGCCCGCCAACATGAACATGGGGGTTCTTACCGCAGTGCTCATAATGATAACCTTTGTCCCTGTCCTTTGTGACCAGTTTTAATCCTTTGAGCGCTAGTTGCTTTTTTGCGCTAGAAAACATTAATTCTTTAAAAAATCATATCTCCTGGTCCCCGTATCTGATTTTAATCATTTTAGTGTCATTTTAAAGATAAAAATATAATCTAGTTTTATCAATTGATGTTGGATTTTTATTGTGTTTTACTTATTTACTGTTGCTGGCTTTAATTTATTGAGAACTAACTGGCCCTAGGTGGGGGTTAGTGGCCTATTGCTAGGTGTAGGTACTTACCTGCCCTTACCAATAATCCACTTTGCAACAGGGAACCAGCTACTGACAATAGCTATTGAGGAACAAGCATTCCTACTGGGAGACATTACTAGAGGACATCAATGTACAACTCAGTTTAGCCCATAAAGAGAATGCTGCGCCCCCCATGCCCTCTTGAGGAGTTCTATAAGGTTTTGAAGTGATGGTAATTCCAGCATAGAAAGACCTGTTTAATGAGTTGCTTGTGGGGATATCTGCTTTCCCTTCATATCTGAATGAAGCTCTAATCGCCCTACTCCTAAAGCTAAAGAAGAACAGATGCTTTTAGGATGTTTCTCAGGATACGTGATAAATAAATTAATACAAGACTGAGGAATAGGCACTAGGGAATCACTGTGATCCAAAAGTTAGATGAGGTCCATTAGCTGGATTTGCTGGGAGTAATGAAGGAATCTAGTTCAACTGGAAGAAAATAAGAAGGAAACTGGAAAACACAGGGAAAGGACAGGAATGCACCATATTTATCCAAAATGGCACATTCCTGTCTGTTGCCCCTGCGCTAGGGCCATTTTGCCAGCTCAGCACCAACGCAGGCACCCTTGTACCATGGTGCAAGGGCACCTCTGTTGTAATCAGAATTGTTTTGGGCAGGAAGGGGCACCTGGACACCTTCCTGCACAAAAACAATCCTGAGAGGTTTCCTCTTACCATGTGTGCTACAGAACGCACAAGATATTTCTCCTTGTTACGCCTTTCCTGGGTAGGCGTATGTTTTTGGCACATTCTCAGGTTTACCAAGTTTGGTAAATCTGGAAATGCATCAAAAACCATGGGATTTGTGTGGGAACAACCAAGCAACACCTATTGAAGCCGTTCATAACCACACAAAGTGGGTTTGTGTGGCTTCACAAATCTGACACGAGTTTTGTGTCGCTCTTGCACCATGTTGCATGGTGGAAGAGCAATGCAAACCGGGTCATTAATATGGCCCTCTGTCTCTAACACATAACACATTATTGACATCACCAATCATCATGGCCAGGGACACAAGAGCTGACTGAATGTTGAAAGATATGTGCAAATGGTTCTTATTAAAACAGTTTAACAATAAATATTTTTCTAAAACAATTTCAGTATATGTGGAGTAGATCATTTAAAAATTGGAGTGTGGTGCATGAGGATAAGTTAATGAAAAGCTAATACATTCTTCAAGACAGTGGTGGTGTCCACACTCATGGGGGTTGGTGTTGCTTCATCCAAATGTGTAGCTAAGCACTACTGGTCAATTGAGGTGCTTATTGTCGAGTTGGAACATATGGGTTTGTTGGGGTACAGGTGGCTTGTTGGTAGGGTTTGTGGATGGGGTGGGCTTTATAAGTTGGTGTTATGACCCAACTGACTGAGGTATATGGCTTGGTACTGCGGCTTGACACAGGCAACAGGCCTATATCACTTGTAGGATCAAGGCATGGGCCTTGCATCCTTCCTCTTCAACACATGGATATGTTCCCAATACACCTTTACCATGTCTTAGAGACATTTGTTAATAATCTCCAAGACATTGGCCTATCTCTAAATCAACACTTGGACCTCTTACTTATGGGTTTGATGTTTATTTATGGACAGCTGGTGGACATGGCATTCTCTGCAGGGTCACACCCACACGTTTTGCCTTCACTCATCCTATTTTCTGAATTTATGTTTATTGCCTTTAGGACTATATGCACTTTATTATTGCTAACCAGTGCTAGAGTGCTTGTGTTCTCTCCTTCAAACATGGTGAAAGTGGCTTACATGTAATTGGCACATTTAATTTTCTTACAAGTCCCTCATAAATGGTAATACATATACCTAGGGTCTGTAAGTTAAATGTTACTAGTGGGCCTGCAGCACGTATTGTGCCACCCATTGAAGTAGCCTTTTAAAACACTTCTTAGGCCTTTCACTGCAGCCATTAGTGCAGTTTTAAGCTGATATTTCAACCTGGCAAAATAAACCTTTTTGCCAGGCCTACACTTTTCCTTTTAGGTTTCACCAGCACTGCACTTGCATAATCTCTAGTAAAAAAAAAACTCTTGAAAGGGGCTAAGAGCCCATCTATCACTTACCATTGGTTGACTCCCACGTCACTCATTTCCATGCTTCTCATTGGACAAACCCTCCTCCTCACCTCAGCTTCCTTGTATGCTTTGAGTCTTCATCCCTGCTGTGACACATGAGCCAAATATAGCTTCCTGTAGCCAGTGTCCTTCCATTGGCTTCAGGCTACTGCAGGTACTCTTTTCTTTCTTTAATATTTCTATAGGCACTTTTATAGAGTACACGTGACTGCAGTCACTTTCCACCGCCCTCCCCACATGCTGTCAGTTTTCTCCTCATTCCCACGCCTTCTTCCTATGCCAGTTATGTAATCGCTCCCCCTTTTGTTGTCCATTGTTGAATCACCCCACCGCCTCCCTTCCATGTCGGTTGTGTATTCACTACCCCGGCCCTCATCCTGTGTTGTTGTTCCTGTTGTGTAGTCATCTTAGTTATAAGCTTCATGCATGTTATTTTAGCATACTAGGCCTGCCGCTGTGCACTTTCACCTAGATATGTTTTATTCAGCTCTGCTTTATTATTTTTACAGTAGTGACTTTCACCATCTTGTTTTATTTTCTTCTATCTGACTGTTTTTGCCTAGGCCAGCACTCTGTTCTCAAACAAGACATTCTTGCTCACTCTGTGCTTCTTCCAAGGCTATAGAAAGATAGGTTGCCGGTGAACGTGGTATAAGTTTAGTCTCTGACATTCATAGAAAACACACATCCTTACGTAGGGACATTTTCTCAGAACATCAGCCGTTTTATTATAAAAAAAACTTCCCTGTCCTTTACACGTGAGAGGGAGATTCCAGCCAGAGAACCACAACTGTTTGCTGATTGCCAAATACTTCACTACAGATTCTAATGCAGAATTCAAGCCTTTGCTCAGGAATGGGGGATGATGTATTCCCAGCAGATGATGTCTTCCCAGGGAGACCTGAAGGGCAGATCTAGAGCTTAACACGCTGTGCTCTATCATAGTCTAGGTAGGAATTAGTCTATTGATTCTAGTGACAATATGGTAGCGTTATTTTTATGCTTTACTCTGTTCGTCACGGTTCTAATACTGTTATGTTGTGTCGTCCTGGTTATTGCAGCTCATGCTTTGCTAAATAAGATGCAGTGGCTTAATTAAATTATTATCGAAACATATACTGCCTATGAGACTGATGTAACTGAGAGAAACGGATATGACCTGAGTGACCACGGCATCCCTGAGAAACCATTTATGTCATGCGCTTGGCTGCCCAATCATCCCTGCCTTTGGGTAGAGATGAGGCACTGCTAGTTAGCCGGAGCAAAATCCGAATTGGAGTGACAGGTATCACCTACAGTGGGCCGGACTCAGACTACCACACGGCGGGCGATTCTGCCACTCGAAACCCTGTAGTCTTGTTAGAATAATGAGAGCATTTGCGATATTCCCACCCTCTGTTTCACACATCCTCACCCCTTATCCTGTGTAGCTTGCAAGCTGTTTTAAGACATGTTGCACAGCAGAGTGGGCTGCTGGGCAACATGGCTTAGAAAAAAGATCTATAATGCGGTCAATACTGGCCGTCTCATAGCAGCTTTATTTTTACTTGAAGTCATGTTGCGCAGCAGCTTGTGCTGCTGTGCAATATGCAACAAAAACCTTCACAAAGCCAATATATATTGCATAGGCAAAACCAATTGGCTTTGACAATGCTTGTTAAAACGTATAAGTCACCCCTAATGTGGGCCCGAAAGGCTCATAGGGCAGACAGGTTGCATTGTATTTGAAAAATTGAACCTGTGTTCTCAGGTTTTACATTTCCTGAGAGTGAAAAACTCCTAAAGTTGTTTTTCACTGATGTAAGGCCTATCTCTCCCGTTTGACTAATGCTGAGTTACCTTATTACATTTAATAAGCGATAACATTTGAATGGGAGCAGGTAGAAATGTACTGTTTACACCCAAATTCATTTGAATTTAAATCCCTATTTAAAAGTCAGATTGTAAGTCACAATTCTGAAAATGCCACTGTGAATAGCTCTGATGTTTGTTTACATATTCCAGGCATTAACACAAAGGGGACATAGCTATTGATACAATGGGCCATCCTGGCAGGATGCCTGGGAGGGGCTGAACCCAATCCCACTTAGATTTCAAAGAGCTTTGACCCCTGCAGACATGCAAAGGAATCTAGCATCAGGCCTGCCCTGTCTTTTGCCACCCAAGACAGCTTGAAGCCTTGACAAGGGAAGAACTTTCCAGAACCAGATGTGGATGTAGTACAGGGAATCAACCAGGTATAAATATCGGATCTCCAAAGCCAGTCTTTAGTAAAAGTCTTCTTTGTGGATGTTGCATGAGTGGGCCTTCCAACCCCTCAACTACAATACCATTCTCTCACAACAGCCTTTTAATCAGATGGCAGCAGGCTATCACTTAATGCAAAAAGAACAAGTGATGGACGGAATGCTGAATAATGTCAAACATTCACCCCCAGTACAGAGATCTGGGCCCAAATCCATTGTTTTTTTTACTGCCCATGCCATTCCAGTTTGGACCCAACCATATGCAAATCAGTCTTGACCCTGTTCCCCATGGGAACAGTCCAGCCCGAACTGCCAGGCCAGGTCTTCCCTGGACTGGAAACAAGCATCCTGGGACCGGTTTCGGGGTTTCACCCCTCATCAGCCAGGCTAGCTTGAATCCAGTGGCATTGGAAGCACGGGACCCACGTCTGGGCATATCTCTGAATTTGTGGGTATCTGTTAGAAATTTGGTTTCTGGCTGGCAGAGGTATGCATCCTGCCCAAGCAAAAAATGCAATCCTAGTGTGGGTAAATCACAAATACACCTTAAATTAACCTGTCCTCAGCCAATGGTAGCTTGGCACAGAGCAGTCAGGCTTGACCTAAGAGGCAATTTGTTATGTCTTTGTGCACTTCAAACAGTAAAACGTTGAAAACACCACACAAAAAGATACTAAACCTGATTAGAGAAATAGAGATTAATTTAATGAAAAAGACCAAACATGATAATAATCCAGTTAGTAGAACTGAAGATATGAAATTTTAAAATAGAAACTTTATTGTAGTGCTTAGTGAGAATGGGGATATCTGGTTGCGCTAGACCAGGTTGAATCTGAAATGTCAGAATGACTGCGATAGAGCACAGGACAGATACAGGGACCAGCGTTGGCCTGATGAAACAATACCTTGGTTTGTGGTTGCGTCAATGTTGAAAACAAGATGCGAGGAGCAAAGGAGGTGATATGTTGGCATCAATCCTAAGGATGTAGGTGATGCATCAACTCCGGGCTGTGCAAAGTTGAGGAAGCATCGGGAGTGGAAGTGATGTGCCATGCAGTCAGCAAAGTGATATTCCCAATCCTCACAGCAGCAGAGATGCTCTGGTGTCGACAGAGATGCAGTGGCCTTGATCCTCGCAGCAGCAGCGATGCATCAGTGTTGATGGGGGTGCATTGGTTCTGAGCAGTGCAACTGCATTGATGCATGGATTTTGGCAGTTGCAGCACTTGTTATTTCAAGGGGACGTAACTGGATTGGCACCACGCTGCAGGGCAAAACTCTCTGATGGCAGAGTCCGGGGGCTGTAGGTGATGATTTGGAAGTCTTTTGTGTCCCTGAGACTTCAGAAGAACATGAGGCAAGTCCTTGGAGTCACTCTGGTTCTGGGTTCAGGTGTTGTGGGTCCAGTCCTTCTTACCCAGGCAAGGAGGGTAGCAAGCAACAACTCAGCACAACAAGACATAATTTCTTCCAGAGCAGCAGTCCAACAGAGTAGCAGTCCTTGTAACAGCACAGCAATCATTCACCCTGGCAAAATATCCACAGGTCAAGAAGTGTACTGAAGTAGTGGTGTTTAGGGTCCAGTATTTATACTTTGGTGCTCTGGTTCTTAAAGGTGGGAGAAGCTTCTAGACAATGGGTTTGAAGTGCAGGGAATCACCTTCCTTCCCTGCCCTGATTCCAAGCTGGCTGGAATAACAATACAGGGTTTTTAGGCCTTTTGTGAGGAGACAGGGCACAGCCTATTCAGGTGCAAGTGGGGCTGTCCTTAGCTCCACCCCCATAAAGCCAATTAATGGCCCACTGGGGCCGATCAAGTCACACCTAAGCTTGCTTTGTGTGTGGCTATCTGGATGGAATACACAAAGCTCAGTTGTCACTCTACCCTAGACATGTATTGGAGACAGGCTGCAGGCTCAAAGGCCTAAGAGCAGTGAAATGCCAACTTTCTGTAAGTGGCATTTTCAAACGTGTAACAATAAATCTGACATTACCATTAAAGAAGATTTATTATTACTATTCCATGGGTACAAAACATTACAGATCCACCCCCCCAATCAGGAATTACAGCTTGCTGAATGTAATAAGGAATCTCTAATGTTATCCTATTAAAGGGCTAGGCCTCACAGCAGTGAAAAAAGAATTTGGAAGTTTATCACTACCCCAACATGCAAAACCTAAAGGTGCATGCCCTTCCTTTTAATTTCACAGAGCCCCGCCTATGGGCTACCTAGTGCATACCTTAGGGTTGATTTATATGTAATAAAAGGTGTGTTTAAGGCTTGACAAGGTGGTTTAAATGCCATGTTGACTTGTCAGTGTAACACTGCATTCAGGCTGCAGTGGCAGACCAGGGACATGTTTTAAGGTGCTACTTAAGTGGGTGTCACAAGCAGTGCTGCAGGCCCACTAGTAGCTTTTAATATGGGCACAAGTAGTGCACTTTACTAGGGACTATTAAATAAATTAAGTGTGCCAATTGGGTATTTCCCAATCAGGCCATGTTTAAGGGAGAGAGCCCAAGCACGTTAGCATTGGTTAGCAGTGGTAAAGTGTACATAGTCCTAAGGCCAACTAAAATAAATTCAGGTAAAAATGGAGGGGGGTGACCATGCAGAGAGGGCCATTTACAACAGTACTCCTAGTAGCATATGATTTAGAGAGTATTTTTCAAAATGCTTTCTTTCTTACACACTGGTTTACATTTGGAGGGCACAAATGCATCGAAATCCAATTGGTTATAAAAAATATCCTACTTTTCTATGCTCCCACGTGTCTTCCGGTTAAAAATGTTATTTCGCCTGCGCTGGTAGGCCCAGTGCCTGCAACAGGAAACGGCCCAAAACACAACATGGATAAATCACATTTTTCTACTCAAAACTAACCTGTTTTTTTCAAAAGTGGCTGCTATCTCATCCAGCATCTAAGCAATTCTCGTAAACCTGTACATTTAGACACCTGGGGGAATCCAGGATGGGGTGACTTGCATGACTCTCCCCAAGCTGTTTTATTTAGAGTCCCTTGCAAACCTCATACTCTGACTACGCAAATAGATTTTCCTCAAATTTCTGTGATGGAAAGTACTGGAATTTGTGGGGAGCCACAAACTTCCTTCCATCCAGCATTCCACTTTACATTTCTGAAAACTAGACACAGAAGTGAATCCAGGATGGGGTGACTTCTGTGGCTCTCACCAGGTTGTTTTACCCAGAATTCTTTGCAAAACTAAATTTTGACTAAAAACACATTTTCTTCACATTTCTGTGATTGAAAGTTCTGAAATCTGTGGGAAGCAACAAATTTTCTTCCACTCACCATTACCCCAAGTCTGCTGATAAAAAATAATTCCTCACTTATGCGGGTAGGCCTAGTGCCTGCAACAGGAAATGGCCCAAAACAAAAACACAAAATGGATACATCACATATTTCCACTCAAAACTGACCTGTTAGTTGCAAAGTGGGAAACTGTGGTTTTCGGGCCCTAGCACAGCTGGCACTGTGGGAAACCTAGTAAACCTGTACATTTTTTAAAAGTAGACATCTAGGGGAATCCAGGGTAGGGTGACAAGGGTGGCTCTCACCTGGCTTCCTTACACAGAATCCATTGCAAACCTCAAATGTTGACTAAAAACAAACATTTTCCTCACATTACTGTGATGGAAACATCAGGATTTTGCAGGAATCCACAAAATTCATACTGTTAGACCTGGCAGCTGTTTGGCATGTCTCCCCTGTCTTTTTGCCTTCTGACCTCCTGGTTTTATGGTGTACTGGACTCTGTTTTTGCTGGTTTATTGGCTCTGCGCACTTGACCACTGCTAATCAGTGCTAAAGTGAAAGTGATCCCTATTGAAATTGTACTGTTGATTGGTTTATCCATGATTGGCATATTTGATTTACTGGTAAGTCCCTATTAAAGTGCACTAGAGGTGCCCAGGGCCTGCAAATCAAATGCTATTAGTGAGCCTGCAGTACTGGTTGTGCCACCCACATTAGTAGCCCTGAAACCATGGCTTAGACCTGCCACTGCCAATTCGACTTGGCAAGTGTACCCACTTGCCATCCTAAGCCTTCCCTTTTACTACATGTCAGGCACCCCTATGGTAGGCTCTAGGTTGCCCTAGGGGCAGAGTGGAGTGTATGTTTAAGGTAGGACATATACTAGTGTGTTTTATATGTCCTAACAGTGATATACTGCCTAATTCGGTTTTCACTGTGCAAGGCCTATCTCTCTCATAGTTTAACATGGTGGATGCCTTTAAATTTCCTTAAAGCACTGCTTCCCTTTGAGAGCAGATAAAAATGTGGAGTTTAGGGTCTCTAAACTCACAATTTAAAAATATCTTTTTTAGTGAAGTTGGTTTTTAAATTGTCTGTTTGAAAATGCCACTTTTAGAAAGTAGGCATTTTCTTGCTTAAACCATTCTGTGACTCTACCTGTTTGTGGATTGTCTGTCTGGGTCAGTTTGACAGTTGGGCGGTTTTGCACCTTTCTAGACAGTGGCCCAAAGAGGGGCAGGGGTGTAGCCTGCATTTCCTGATGAACCATCTGAGCTAGAGGGGGGGGAGGAGTGATCATTCACACCTGAAAGGACTGTGCCTGCCCTCACACAATGCAATCTCTGAACCCCTGGTGTGTGTCTGGGGCCTGGCCTGGACAAGGAAGGATCTGGCAAACACTTGGGACTTTGCTTTGAAGTTTGCCAACTTCAAAGGCAGAAAGGGGATTAAAAAGAAGACCCAACCCCCCAGACTTTTAGAATCTTTTGAGGAATCAAGAGGAACCTCTGCCCAGGAGAAGAGCTGAGGAACTGAAGGAGGCGTACTATCCCTTTGCTGTGTTGCTTTGCTGGACTGGCCTGCAGTTGCTTCTTCTGCCTGAAAAGAGTGCAAAGGGTGAACTTTGCTGTGTGTCCTGCTTGAGAAAGTTCTCCAAGGGCTTTGAGTAGAGCTTGCCTCCTGTTGGAAGTCTCAGGGACACTAAAGAATTCAGTTTCTTCGACCTGCAGCACTGGGAACGGTGTGTTTTGTGCTTTTCAAGAGGAGAAACCACTGCAATGCCACCAGCAAAGCCGCTGGTCTCACCGACACCATCATCAGACGACTTCACCAAGCCCATGCTCGCACCACGACCTATGGGCCCTGCAATCCGGCATCGCCTGCTCACACTGCAGCCTGGGCCTCCCCGACAATGCCGCTCCTGCTGACACTGTCACCGCTACCTGCACAGTGGCCTGTGGACACCACTCGTGAGGAGCACGAAGCATCGTCGTCCCGCACCGCACCCCCGGTCCACCGACACCAGTACCATCGACTCCAGCATCCCTGCCTACACCGTGGCCTGTGGACACCATTCGTGAGAGTCACAAAGCACCGTCCCGTCCCACACCGCTGGCTTGGGCCTAACAACGACAGCGCTTCTGCAACTATAGAAGGGTCCGACGACTCCTGCACTGATTCTGGAACCAGCACCGCAATGTCAGTGATGCCACTCTCCAGAGCTGACTGCGAGGATCACGATGACCTACAAATCCAAGGTACTGTTTGTGGGTCTTCCAGACACTGTAGCTGGCCCACGGCCGGCCTGAACTCTTGGTTTTGTTGATCACAACGCCGTGATAGCCCCAGGTGGAGCTATTGACTTCAAGAAACTGTATTTTTTATTAAATCTTGCATATTTGTTTTACTGTATATTGGATTTTTATCATATTTGGTCTTGTTTTAAATAGATAAATATTGGCTATTTTTCTAAAACTGGTGTAGTGACCTTTTGTAGGGTTTTCACTGTGTTACTGTGTGTTATGTGCATATGCTTTACACATTGCTTCTGAGATCAGCCTGACTGCTCGTGCCAAGCTACCAAGGGGGTGAGCAGGGGTTATCTGAGCAGGTATCTCCCTTATGCTGACTAGAGTGAGGGTCCCCACTTGGACAGGGTGAAAACTGACTGCCAACTAGAGACCCCAGTCTAATACATACCACCCATCATTTCCCCACTTTTGCTGATAAAAATGCTGAACCACTTCTGTGGCTGAGCCCAGTGCCAGTGACAGGAATGGATCAAACCAAGGACAATGGGAGCCCTTGGTTAACCAATTCCTGTTGCTAACACTAGAGAAACCCCACAAGTTGTGCAGTGTTTGAGTGGGATCTGATGGGAAAGACCCACCACATTATTTCATTAAAACATATATATTGCTGCTATACAGTGGGTTTTGGATACCCTCCCAGGTGGCAGATAAGGAGTGATTATCACATTTGATCTCCCGGGGGGATAGAAAGACTGTTTCCCGATTTACTTGGGGTGGGAGCATAGCCATGCCCATGCTGGGAAGCCCCCACCCCTATAAAAATAATCCTGGCTTTTGGTGGGCTTTCAGCCCCTTGGTGTTGCAGATTGGGGGTAACTACCCCAATCTTTCCCCCAGGGGGCAGAAAGACTGTTTCCCCATTTTTATGGGGCAGGGGCTTGGCCATGCCCATGCTGGGATAGCCCCCACCACAACAATTCTAAAAAAAGGTGATCCCGGGTGTCTAGTGGGCTTCCCCCCACCTTGATGGGAGGGAAAAAGCCTATTTCCCAATTTTTATGGGATTGGGGCATGGCCATACCCGTGCTGGGCAGCCCCCAACCTTACAATTAAAAAAAAAAATTTTTTAAAACTTGTGTCTAGTAGGCTTTCTGCCCACCTGGGGACAGATAGGGTAATTACATTCATCTACCCTCAGGTGTGGCAGAATGACTCTTTCCCCATTTTTATGGGGCTGGGGGCATGGCATGACAATGCTGGGCAGCCCTCACTCCTACTATTTATTATCAAGAGTAATCCCTTGTGACTAGTGGATGATTGGCCCCCCCTGCTCTCCCGAGGGGGCAGAAAGATTGTATTAAAAAACAGCAAGGGGGAACACAAGCTCTTGTCCAAGGGGTCACTTCTCCTTCCCCTGGTGTGTAGTGGGTGGATCCCAGCATGGGGATCGCCCTCCTGTAGTGATCCCCTAATGGGGATCCACAGTGAATGGAACGATTGGGAAGGAGAGAGGCTCCGCTTTCCAATGACACCTGCACCATCTGAATCAGTGTTCAGAGATCTGAGATACGCCACCGAGGACCTCAATATCTGGGGTGTCATCAACCATGTTCGGTGGAGGAAGAAGTAAGGAAGATGTGGCAGCAGGTTTTATACATTAAATAATGCATGGAAATGCCAGTGACAGACCAGTGGCAAATACAATGCCCCTTTCTCAACCAGCTACATAATAGGACATGGTCCTACAAATGTGACCAGAAAATTGAAGTTAACCCCATTGGATGTGTTAAAAAACAGGTTGACTTTATCTCCAAAAGCATATGATGGAGAAGCCCGATTATAGGACATTGAGGGGGTCATTCTGACTTTGGCGGGCGGCGGATGCCGCCCTCCAAAGTAACCCCGTCGAAAGACCTCCCCGCGGTCAAAAGACCGCGGTGGGTCATTTCGACTTTCCCGCTGGGCCGGCGGGCGACCGCCGGCCCAGCGGGAATGACCCTGCAACAATGAAGCCGGCTCCGAATGGAGCCGGCGGAGTTGCAGGGGTGCGACGGGTGCAGTTGCACCCGTCGCTATTTTCACTGTCTGCAAAGCAGACAGTGAAAATCTTTATGGGGCCCTGTTAGGGGGCCCCTGCACTGCCCATGCCGGTGGCATGGGCAGTGCAGGGGCCCCCAGGGGCCCCATGACACCCGTTCCCGCCATCCTGTTTCTGGCGGTGTAAACCGCCAGAAACAGGCTGGCGGGAAGGGAGTTGGAATCCCCATGCAAGCAGCGCCGCCATGGAGGATTCTCCGGGCCAGGGGAAATCCGTCGGGAAACCGCCGGATCCCCTTTTCTGACCGCGGCTTTACCGCCGCGGTCAGAATGGCCCTGGAAGCACCGCCAGCCTGTTGGCGGTGCTTCCGTGTCCCTCCACCCTGGCGGTCCATGACTGCCAGGGTTGGAATGAGGACCTGAATCTTTTGTAGTCAACTTTGGCCTGGTGCAAATGACAAAAATACATTTGCTTCTTCAGTTGCTATAAATGTCAAAAGTGTTGACATGAAGGGAACTCGAGTGTGTACCACACAGTTAAGCAGTAATTGTGAATGAAAACAGATATGAACAGGAAAAAGTAGAGCCACCCAAAGAGGATGCAGTGAATTGTATTTAGGGAATTCTAAAATACTTTAAATACAGGGGACCCCAAAGACACACAGATCTTTGTCTTCATTGTAGAAAGGCTAGGCATTTCATTTGAAAATGTTCCCAGATGCAGGGAAACAAAACTACTCAATGTTAGAATGTAGACCTGGATCAAGCATTTGTAATCTTCAAGAGTCTGCTGCTTTCACCTCACAATTTCTGTAGCTACCATCTCAGTCCCTTTAATATTACTGGCTTTAATTGGCTCAGAAGCATGTGCCTGTTCCTGTGACAGATAACAAGCCACAGGAAAAGGCCTTTCATTTAAGACTAGGGTAGACCAGAATTAATTAGAACAACTGATTAAATACCTGTCGCTTCTGGGACGTTCTGTCAACGAAACACAGTCTCTTGTAGCAGTTACAGAAACAGGACACTGTGATGTGGCACAATGAGGCAAAAATTGCTGCAACATATTTACAAATTGGCGCAATTCATGAATTGTGCCACTTTGTGACCCCTTGCGCCACATTATGCCTGCGCCAGGCATAATGTATGCAAGGTGGGCGTTCCGACGTGAGGAGGCCTGCAAAAATGGCACAATGAAATCTACAGGATTTCATTGCACAGTTGTTGGTGTCAGGACGCACCCATTGAAATCAGTATGCCTCTCTGCACTTTGCTGCACCAGCGTAGACATTTTTGACGCTATTGGCCTAACGTGTGCCATGGTGCACCATACTGTAAATACAGCGCACCTATGGTGTAGTAGTGGCAGTGGGAGGGGGGGTGCAAAAAATCTGGCACACCAGTACTGACGTGCAAGATTCTTGTAAATCTTTGAAGTCGAGTATTTTTGGGCAGACCAATGAAATATATTGTTCTATACTGCTAGCCCCTGCTGTTTCCTCCTGAGAACAAATCATTAATGTTGGCATTTCAGTCACCACTAAACTATTGTACATGTGTAAATGAGGCACTGATGAATCATTGTTTCTTGATAGAGATTCACTAGTGACACAATATTTTGGAGTGCTTGGGAGGAGGCTGAGGATTTGGGCCCACACTAATGTGTGGTACTTCTTTTTTAGGAGACATTCCTAGAATGAATAGGTTAGGGTGGGGACTCACAGTAACAGAGGGCCCATTCTTTTACCGTCAACCTTCATAAGTCATGCATACAAAGGGGAAACCCAGAGTCATTGTGACCCATGTGGGTATTTTAATGTTAGGAGAGATGATCTATCTGAGGTCTCATCCAAATAGGCCAGACTCTGTGGGCAGTCTCGGAAACTGCCCACAGAATTGTTTCAGATCACATTTTTTTGTAATGCAATATTAACTTCCTTTTCAGGGTTTGGGAGGTAAGGTGTTTCACTACGATCCTATAATACTGGAAATTGTAACATTCATACTTTTTAGTGTACATCAAACATCAAGCCCAAGAAATACTGAGGAGAAAAGGAGAAAATACGTAGGCATTTTAATTATATTTTGTTTTTTAAATGATCGAACACGGTTTATCTTTTCATTCTCTTTTTATATTTGAGACAAGGGTGAGAGAACGAGAGAGAGTGGGTTAATTTCTCCTTTCATAGTTTGCTGATGTGCCTTGAAAGTCCTTTATCTCTTATGCTATTTTTGAAAAGAAAAGTAAGGGACTGGTATTCATAAGGCTATTATGTAGACAGCCTGTGAGTAGGCTTTGCTCCATGGAGGGGGTGTGTTTTGATTTGCCTTGAAACATGAGGGGGAAGGTTGTATACGGAAAATTGGAGTAAGCAGTTGTTAGAATCTTATCACAGGATGCGGGAAGTGCAGTATTGTCGTATTGCACGCTAAGTGGATGTTGTACTGGTAATGATGTGGAATGTAAATGTTTGTTACACCTGACAGCCTCAGGGAGGTCTTTCCCCAAACCTTTTGCCTGTTTCCCTAACATGTTTCTTGTATCTTTTTTTTGGCTTTAGAACTATGAGCAGTTTACCACTGTAAAAGTAAATGTGCTTCTCCCCTAAACATGGTAAAATTGGTGTATCCACAATTGGCATATTTAATTTACTTGAAAGTCCCATGTAAAGTGGTATACCATCTACCCAGGGCCTGTGAATGAAATGCTACTAGTGTATCTACAGCACTGATCGTAGCACCCACTTAAGTAGCCCTTTCAATCATGTCTTAGGCCTGCTACTGCAGACCCCGTGTGTGCAGTTTCACTGCCACTTTTTTGGGCATTTAAAATGCCTTGCCAAGCTTTAAACTCCCCTTTTATTACATATGTCACCCCTAAGCAATGCCCTATGTAGCCCATAGGGCAGGATGGTATGTAACTAAAGGTAGTGACATTTCAAAAGTTAAATCCAACTTTGCCAGTATTTATCATTACCAGTTCAATGATATGAAATATAACAGAGCTACTCCTTCTCAATCGGGAATTACAGCTTAAAAGTGTAATAAGGAATTCTCAATGTTGACCAATGAGAGGAGTGGGCCTTGCAGTAGTGAAAAAACGACTTGGGTGTTTTTGCACTACTAGGCCATACAAAACTTAAATGCACATGTTCTACCTTTTACTAGACACCTAGGGGAACCCAGGATGGGTTGACTTGCATGGCTCTCACCTTGTTGTGTTACCCAGAAACCCTTGAAAACCTTCAAGTTTTACTAAAAACAAATATTCTTAGCATTTCTGTGATGGAAAGTTCTGTAATCTATGGGGAGACACAAAGTTCCGTCAAACCAGCATTCCCCTAAGTTTTCCGATAAAAATGGTACCTCACTTGTGTGGATTGGCCTAGTGGGCACAACAGGAAATGGCCCAAAATGCAACATGGAAACATCAAATATTTCCATACAAAACTGACCCGTTTTATGAAAACTCAGTAGCTGTGATTTCTGGGACCTAGCTCAGCCGGCACCTAGGAACACCTAGCAAACCTGTAAATGTTTTAAAACTAGACACCTAGAGGAATCCAGGATGGGGTGATGTGCATGGCCTTCACCAGGTTGTGTTACCCAGAATCCCTTCCAAACTTTAACCTTTGACTGAAAAACACATTGTCCTCACATTTCTGTGATGAAAAGTTCTGGAATCTGCAGGAAGCCACAAACTCCATTCTACCCAGCATTCTTCTAAGTCTTCTGATAAAACTGGTACCTCACTTGTGTGGGTAGGGCTATGACCTGCAACAGTAACCCAAAACGAAACATGGATACATCAACTTTTACCACACAAATCACACTTGCTTTTTGAAAAGCTAGTAGCTATGGTTTTTGAGCCCTAGTTTAGCTGGCATCTAAAATCCTTTGAAAACCTCAAATGCTGACTAAAAACACACATTTTCATCACATTTCTGGATGGAAACTTCAGGAATCTGCAAAAATCCTCAAAATTCATACCACTCACCATTTGCCCACTTCTACTGATAAACATGCTGCACCACTTGGGACTATTGACAGTCACAGGAATGGATCAAACCAAGGACAATGGGAGCCCATGTGTGAGGACTCCAATTGACCTCAGTTGGATCTGTTCCTGTACTTGTTGGGTATCACCCTCTGTGACTGTGCCCTAGGATCAGTGGCTTTTCCCTGTGAGAAGGGTGAACACTTCTGTCCCATAATTGCACAGAGGGGCTACATATTACTTAGTAGCTTCAGTTGGGATTAGCAGAAGCCACAGAAGACATCCTTGGGACCAGCATTGACTCTGAAGATTTCCCGTCATCTCCTTCTGCAGTGCACACCTCGTAGACATACACACTTGATGATTGTAGTTGCTCGCTTTGCCTTTGTTGCTCGCTGTACCCTCCAGCAATGTGTACATGCACACAGGTAAGATAGTATAGCTGAGAGTAGAGCTGGGTTTGACCAGCTGAAAAGTATCTGGGGACAACTGCACAAGTGCACTGTTAGACACCCAACCCATAATATTGGTAAGTGTGAAAGTAGTTACCGCACATACCAGAATTATCTATTTATCATGAGGGCCTAGGTGTTTTAATAAAGAAAGTTGCATATACATTTATAAACATATTAGCCCACACAGTGGCGTGAGGCTTGCAAGCTCTGTGTAATGTAAACAAAAGCCACATTCAATATCACAGAGGAAACTAGAGTCTGACCAAATGATGCTTTATTTTTCAAGTCAGAACCCCCGTTACTATAATTTTAATTCTAGCCTGGTTTCTACTTGCTCTAAGCCCCTCCTAAGCTCTCCATGAAGGTGATTTGATATAAAGTATTTACAATTTTCTTTTACTTCAATGTGATGTATTATAAGTGGCAGAGTGATCAGGTATTCTCTGAATGAAAATAGCGCAAAGAGATGTAAAAAGCCAACTGTGGACATCTCCTTGCACATGACCAGGATAAAGTCATAGGTTTAGGCCGGCTGTGGTGGAGTGTGTGCCACCTACAGGGACCCATTTAGGCCCACTGAACAGAATACCTTAAATCCTGGTTTACAGTGCATTGCAGGGATTCATGTTGAAGATGCATTGCGCAGCTGAAGAAATGTGATGGTTCTGACATGAGGCAATATTGTGGTGTAAGGTCCTGCATCGCCATCGAAGAGCCCACCAATCAGAGCTTGTAATGCACTGACCGAAGTTGAGAATGCACCATGCAGACAGGGTGATGCATTATTTCAGAGGAACTGTGAAGCTGTGATGCGGAGTCCAGTGTCATCGAGGCGGCCCTCAACGAGAGATGCGAGAACCTGCACCAAGTGTGCGGTGATGGGCTTCGATGCAGAGCGGGTCTTTGCAGAAGTTCATATCCATACTGAAGCAGTGATGCGTTGGTTCAGCTCAAGGTTGCACCACGCAGCAGAGGAGATGCATCAGTTCTACTGGATCCACAAAGGCTGGCAGTGCACCTTCCAGTGGCCCAGAACTGGGTGTTGCCACTTGGCAGGGTAGACTCACAGATGGCAGAGCTGCAGCTGAAAGAGCCTTGGCTGAGAAGAAACTTTTGTTGGCTCATGAACTGAGTCTTGATGTGCTGGAGATCAAAGCGAGACAGTCTGAGTCTAGGAGTGATGGTGGCAGCATACATGCAGGACCTGTTGGGGAGAAAAAGGTTGTATACCCAAGAATGTGGTACCAAGTTTTGTGGTGGGAGATGACATTGACAAGTGGTTGGCTGCCTATGAAGTTGCACTAAGGGCCCATGGGACCTCTAAAGGAGCACTGGGGGGCTGCCTTGTGGTTTTATGTGCCAGCAGTGGGGAGGGATACACGTCTTACACTAGCTCCACCTGATATCTATGCACCCATGAAAGCTGCTTTACTGGCCAAGTTTGGGCTGACCCCTGAGAAATAACGTCAGTGGTTTAGGGACAGCACCAAACTCTCCACACAAACTTGGGTAGATTGTTATGATTTCTCCAAAAAGGGACTGGATAGATGGGTGCAGGACAGCAAAGTAGATGATAACAAGGGGTTATATGACTTGATTCTGAGAGAGCATATGCTCAGTATTTCTTTTACAGAATTGCGCCAGCACTTGGCAGATAGTAAGCTGACTGATCCCAGGAAGTTTGCTGAAGAGGCGGACCTCTGGGTTAGCACCAGAGTGTCCAAGAAGGCATCTGGGGGGGGACACCCACAAAGGTGGTCAGTGTTCCCAACAGAAGAAAGAGAGGGGAGATAAACTTAAAGATAAGGAATTCTCAAAAGGCCACCAAAACAATTCCCAAGGGGTGGGTGGTGACCATTCCTTAGCCAGATTTGGGAAGAAAACAGGGTTTTTTGATAAGACGTTAGGGAAGTTCATCCCCAAATGCTTAAAGTGCTACCAGCATGGACACTCTAAGGGCGACTCCCAGTGTTCCAAGAGAGCACAGTCCACCACTGGACAGACACCTGGGTTGGCTAGTGTAGCGCACAAGGGGTAAATGGTCGCAGTTAGCTTTGGGGGGCAGACAGTGGTGTCCCTAGAAACCCTGGGAGATAGAGAGATAGTGCCTAAAGCCCACATGCCTGCAAATACCTCAAAGTATAGGCAGTGGGTCACTATTCATGGACAAAGGGTGGTGGCGTGACACAGGAGCCAGTATGACTACTGTCAAGTGTCAGCTGGTGTCAGCAGGGCAGATAGGCCCTAATACATTCCACCAGGTCAGAGTCGCTGACAATCGTGAGAGTCACTTACCTGTGGCTCTGGTTCCCTTTGAGTGGGGGGGTCTCTGGGACTCTGAAAGTAGCTGTGAGTTCTGCCATGCCTGTAGATTGTCTGTTAGGCAATGATCTTGAGCATACTGCCTGGAAGGAGGTAGAGCTCAGATCCCACCTGGAGGTGTTAGGTTTGCCTCAGTGGGTCTGCATGACCACAAGGTCCATGGCTGCCCGGGAAGGGAGTCAAGGGTATCTGGAGCCTGGAACAATCGGCCAGACACCTGCAAAGAGGAAGGGCAAGAGGCGGGGAAAGCCGCCTCAAATGTTCCCACAGTGTTGGACGGGGCCCCTGAGGAGGAGGAGGCCCCTGAGCCAACTGGAGAGGACATAGCTGACCTGGGCAACCTGCCTGAACTTGCTGGCTGGCAAGTAGAGGGTGGGCCAACGAGGGCAGAATTCTGCAAGGCGCAGAAAGAATGCCCCGTCATTGAGTGTCTGAGGCGACAGGCCACAGCCCAAGAAGTTGGTGAAGCCTCTAGCGATCACTACATCTACTGGGAGAATTATCTCCTTTACAGTGAGCCTAAGGTTCTGGACATTGGGGCAGCACGTGTGCTGGTGGTCCCCCAGTGTTACCGGGCCTTCCTGCTGGGCCTGGCTCACGACATCCCCCGGTAGGACATTTGGGCCAAGAAAAGACCTTTGCCAGGCTTGTCACTCACTTCCTTTGGCCTAGAATTTGGGTAGCCTCAGATAAGTTCTGCAGGGCCTGCCCCACCTGCCAGGCTAGTGGAAAGACAGGGAAAAGGCTTAAAGCCCCCCTGATCCCACTCCCCATCATTGGCACCTCCTTTGAAAGGGTGGGCATCAACGTCATTGGTCCCTTGAACCCCAAAACTGCCTTGGGCAACAGGTTTATCCTGGTTTTGGTGGACCATGCCAGCCGCTATCTACAGGCAATCCCTCTGAGAACAGTGACTGCACTGGTGGTGACCAGAGCCCTGATGGGACTATTTACCCGTGTGGGATTCCCTAAGAAAGTTGTGTCAGACAGAGGCACAAACGTCATGTCTGCGTACATGAAGTCCATGTGGGATTAGTGTGCGGTGACCGACAGGTTTCCCACCCCTTATCATCCTCAATCCAATGGGCTTGTTGAGAGATTAAACAAGACCCTTAAGGGCATGATCACTGGCCTGCCAGAGGCCATGAGGCATAAGTGGGACGTCCTCTTGCTATGCCTGTTGTTTGCTTATAGAGAGGTGCCCCGGAAAGGGGTGGGGTTCAGCCCCTTTGAGCTTCTCTATGGTCACCCTGTCAGGGGCTGCTAAGCATAGTCAGGAAGGGCTGAGAGAAAGCTTCCAAGACACCTCCCAGGATGTGGTCAGATACATGCTGGCCCTCCGCAACCAAACCCAAAGCTTTTGGAAGCAGGCCAAGAGAAACCTTGAGGCCAGTCAAGAGGTGATGAAGGAGTGGTATGACCGGAAGGCCACTCTGGTTGAGTTCTCACCTGGAGACAAGGTTTGGGTGTGGAGCCAGTAGAGCCTAGGGCTCTCCAGGACCACTGGTCTGGCCTTTTTGAGATCAAGGAGTGGAAAGGGGAGGCCACTTATCTAGTGGACCTCAAGACTCCTAGGCACCCCCTAAGGGTTCTCCATCATAACAGACTCAAACCTCATTTTGAGAGGTCTGAGGTCAGTATGCTCCTTGTGACAGATGAGGGCATGGAAGAGGAGAGTGAACCTCTCCCCG
The DNA here is from genome assembly GCF_031143425.1 of Pleurodeles waltl. Lineage (NCBI taxonomy): Eukaryota > Metazoa > Chordata > Amphibia > Caudata > Salamandridae > Pleurodeles > Pleurodeles waltl. Next base: position 271,723,721 of record NC_090436.1, on the reverse strand, counting down.
ACCTCTTTTCTGCCAAAGAAGGTGATGGGTCAGTGGAGGGTGTCAATCTCTCTGACTCCCTGACTCTAGATCAGAGAGGAGACTGCTATGAGTTGTTAGAGCAGTTCTCTTCCCTGCTTTCCCTTACTCCTCGACTCACCCATCTGTGTGTCCATGACATTGACACAGGAGACAGTCCCCCTGTAAAGAACAACATTTACAGGTTGTCAGATAAGGTGAAGGCCAGCATCAAGGAGGACGTCTCCAAGATGTTGGCCTTAGGGGTTATTGAGAAGTCCAGCAGTCCCTGGGCCAGCGCTTTGGTGCTGGTTCCTAAGGCTGCTGCCCCTGGTGCAAAGCCAGAACCTCGGTTCTGTGTGGACTACTGGGGTCTCAGCTCAGTCACACAGACTGATGCAAACCTCATCCCCCAAAGTGATGAGCCCCTTGACAGGCTAGGTGCTGCCAAGTTTCTGAGTAATTTTGATCTCACATCAGGGAACTGGCAGATCGCCTTGACTGAGTGGGCTAAAGAGAGATCTGCATTTTCTGCATCTGATGGCTATTACCAGTTCCAGGTGATGCCCCTTGGGTTGAAAAATGCCCGCTACCTTCCAACAGTTGGTGAACGGGTTCCTAGCTGGCAAGGATGCCTACTGCGCAGCCTACCTAGATGACATAGCTATCTATAGTACCAGCTGGGAGGAACACCTGCTCCACCTTAAGGAGGTGCTTCAGGCCCTGCAACAGGCAGGCCTGACCATCAAGGCTAGTAAGTGCCAGATTGGGCAGAGTTTCATGGTGTACTTTGGACACCTAGTAGGTGGTGACAAGGTGCAGCCACTCCAGGCCAAGATTGAAACCATCAAGGCCTGGCAACCACCTAGAACACAGACCGATGTGTTCGGCCTCACTGGATACTACTGTAGGTTTGTCAAGGGCTATGGTACCGTTGTGTCACCCTTGACAGAACTTACCTCCAAAAAGCAACCTAGGTTGGTGAATTGGACAGAGGCTTGTCAGAAAGCCTTTGATTCCTTGAAGAAAGCCATGTGCACGGCCCCCGTGCTCAAGGCCCCTGACTACTCCCAGGAATTTATTGTGCAGATGCTTCAGAGCATGGCAAGGGGGTTGTTCTAGCACAGCTAAATGAGGAGGGCTCAGACCAATCAGTAGTCTTTATTAGCAGAAGACTATTACCACGGGAACAGAGGTGGAGTGCTATTGAGAGAGAAGCATTTGCTGTGGTCTGGGCACCGAAGAAGCTTAGACCATACCTGTTTGGGACTCACTTCCTGGTTCAGACCGACCACAGGCCCCTCAGATGGCTCATGCAGATGAGGGGTGAGAATCCTAAACTCTTGAGGTAGTCCATTTCCCTACCGGATATGGACTTTACTGTGGAGTATCGCCTGGGGATTGACCACGCCAACGCTGATGGTCCCTCCAGATACTTCCGCCTTAGAGATGACAGCTCAAAGGAGGTTGGGTAGCTCTCCCCACTTTCAGCTGGGGGGACACATGTTAGACCTGACATGCCTTAGGGTGGTCACTCCTAACTTTTTGCCTGCCTTCCTCCACTTTTTTGACACTGTTTTTGCTGGTTTTAACACTCTGTGCAATTTACCACTGCTAACCAGTGCTAAAGTTCATATGCTCTCTCCCTTTAAACATGGTAACATTGGATCATTCCCAACTGGACTATTTAATTTACTTATAAGTCCCTAGTAGAGTGCACTATATGTGCTCAGGGCCTGCAGATAAAATGCTACTAGTGGGCCTGCAGCAATGATTGTGCCACCCACTTAAGTAGCCCCTTAACCTTGTCTCAGGCCTGCCATTGCAAGGCCTGTGTGTGCAATTTCACTGCCCAATTCGACTTGGCATTTAAAAGTACTTGCCAAGCCTAAACACTCCCTGTTTTCTACATATAAGACACCCACAGGGCAGGGTGCTGTGTAGACAAAAGGTAGGACATGTACCTGTGTAGTATACATGTCCTGGTGGTGTAAAACCCCTAAATTCATTTTTACACTGTTGTGAGGCCTGCTCCCTTCATAGGCTAACACTGGGGCTGCCCTCATACATTGTTTAAGTGGTAGCTGCTGATCTAAAAGGAGTAGGAAGGTCATATTTAGTATGGCCAGAATGGTGATACAAAATCCTGCTTACTGGTGAAGTTGGATTTAATTTTACTATTTTAGAAATGCCACTTTTAGTAAGTGAGCATTTCTCTGCACTTAAATCTTTCTGTACCATAAAATCCACATCTGGCTGGGTTTAGTTGACAGCTCCTTGTGCATTCACTCAGACATACCCCAAACACAGGATACTCAGCTTCACTTGCATACATCTACATTTTGAATGGGTCTTCCTGGGCTGGGAGGGTGGAGGGCCTGACTCTTGCATGTCAAAGGACAGTAGCCTGCCCTCACACAAAGGACTGCCACACCCTCTCCTGGGACCCTGGCAGACAGGATTGAACTGAAAGGGGACCTTGTGCACTTTTAGGCCACACTTTGAAGTCTCCCCCACTTCAAAGGCACATTTGGGTATTTAAACAGGGCCTCTGCCCCTACCAACTCAGACCCTTGCTGGAGAAGAAACTTGAACTAGAACCTGCATCCGGCCAAGAAGAACTGCCTGGCTGTCCAAAGGATCACCTGTCTGCTTTCTGTGAAGGACTGCCGTCTTGCTAATGCCCTGCTGCCTTGCTGCTCTCTGGGTGTGGTGAAGAAGTGCTCTCAAGGGCTTGGATAGAGCTTGCCTCCTGTTCCCTGAAGTCTCAGAACCAAAAAGACTTCATCTCTACAAGAAGAACTCCTTGTGCAGCAAGATTTGACGCACAGCCTGCCAGAAACGACGCACAGCCTGCACGGCAGTGAAAATTTCACCGCAAGCCGAACCGGAACAACGCAGCCCGACTTCGCAACGAGAAGATCGATGCAGTGCCAGCGTAGCGACTGGAAATTCGATGCACAGCCCACTGGTACGTCGCACAGCCGAGCCAGAACAACGCAGCCCGACTTCCAGAGAGGAACAGAAGCAGCGCCTGCTGTGCAGTTGAAAATTCGACGCAATGCCCACTGGATCGACGCAGCTCTGTGACTTTGTCCTGCCAGCACAGGAAATCCATGCAACATCCCCGGAGCGTCTGAAAACCCTGCAACCCGAAGAGGATCCTCGACTGAGCGCCGGAAATCGACGCACAGCCGTCCCTGCATGAAAACTAAATGACACATCGCCGTGTACAGCCTGAGAAATTGACGCACACCCCTTTGTTTACATGCCTCTCCTCCTCTGCGGTTCTTTGCGGAGATTCTTGATGCGAACCAGGTACTTTGTGCTTGAAAGTGACTTTGTTTGCTTTTAAAAGACTTAAGACACTTTGGGGGTCATTACAACATTGGCGGTAAAAGGCACTTATCGCCGTGCAGAAGACCGCCAATACACGGTGCGGAAATCCGCCACAGCTATTATGACCCACATCTCGGAATCCGCCGAAATTCAGACACCCACACAAGTCCGCCACACCAAAGGTCAGTGATAAACTGGCAAAAACAAAACCTCCACCGTCACGCCAACAGAAACACGCCCATGCTATTACGACCCACGAATCCACGCGGCGGTCTTTCAACCGCGGTATTCCATTGGCGGTACACACCGCCGCGCTGAAAATGAACACATATCTCCAAAACACCGCCAGATTGGACAATTCAAAATACACACACCTGATACACATACAAACAACACTCCCACACACCCGACACAATATAAAACACACACCCACAAACCCCTACGACCAAAAATCAGAGACGAAGGCGACAGAGAGAGAGCACAGCAATAGAGAACCCCACCACACAGAGGCACAAAACACCATCACCCACGCAACATCCACGCACAAAATTCCACACACCACAACACATCACCACACTCATCACCACATACACCACCCCACACATCACCTACACCACCCCATGGCACGCCAAAGCCACCCCAGGTTTTCTGAGGAGGAGCTCAGGGTCATGGTGGAGGAAATCGTACGGTTGCCACAGCTGTTTGGATCACAAGTGCAGCACACCTCCATAGCCAGGAAGATGGTGCTATGGCGAAGAATCGTCGACATGGTAAATGCAGTGGGACAGCACCCAAGAAACCGGGAGGACATCAGGAAGAGGTGGAACGACCTACGGGGGAAGGTGCGTTCAGTGGTTTCCAGGCACAACATCACGATTCAGCGGACTGGCGGCGGACCCCCACCTCCTCCCCCACAACTAACAACATGGGAGGAGCAGGTCTTGACCATTATGCATCCTGAGGGCCTCGGAGGAGTCGGTGGAGGAATGGACACTGGTAAGTCAAATCTTAACTATCATATTCCCCACCCTACCTGCATGCTATCACACACCCCCACCCTCACACCCTCCCCTATCACTCCAACTCCTCACTAATGTACTTATAACACAAACCACCCATCCCAACACCAAGACCTGCATGACACAACTAAGCATGGACACCCATCACTAAAGCATGCCCACTGCACATACCCATAACACCCCCCAACCATCATCACACAAGCCCCCACACAGGAATGCTTGCACTGGGGTACACGCACACCCACCCATTGCACACCATGACACACACACATGCAATAATCATGCTTTTATACCCCTGCAGGACCACTACGTAACGTCACCACACAGGAGGGTCCAGACATGTCCACTCCACCCCCAGAAGAGGACCACCGTGATGACAGCAGCTCTGTCCAACTGGATCCAGATGACCAGCCCAGACGATCGTGGGCCTCGGGACAGTCGGTTCCCCTCGCACAGGCACAGCCCAACACTGACCTTCCACCGTCTGGTAACACCAGCACAGCACCCACCCAGCGGGCCCATACCTCCGTACCCAGGACACGTCAGTCAGCTGTGTGTCCACCACTACAGGGAACCCAGGATAACCCACCACCCTAACAACAGGGACCTGGGGGCAGTGGTAGTGGGCACACAGTCCAGGGGACGGAGGCACAGGAAGACAGGGGAACTGGGAGGGCTGCCGTGCGACAGGGGGCAGACAGGCCAAGGGAACCCACTCTCCACGAGGCCCTCTCCTCCATCATGGGAGCATACCACCACTCCCAAGAGACGATGGCTACGGTCCTGGCCAAGTTTCAGGAGACCCAGGGCATGCAGGACGAACAGTATTTGGGGTTCAGGGAGGAGCTCAGAACCATCAGCACCGCCCTGGCCACCATCGTAGGGGTGCTGAAGGACATACAAAACACCATGAGGGACACCGTGGCACTCCAAGGGGCCCCTGACACTAGCATGGATGATGAACTGCCCACCACCTTCACCGGCGCTAGTGGACAGGGCGCCCCGCCACAGGACCACCACACCAGCACCCCGTCCCCTGCAGACGGAGAACCACCCCGCAAGCGGTCCTTGAGATCCAGGAACAGAACAGAGCAAGATGGCAAGACCCCCGCCAGGAAATGAGACCACCCTGATTGTCCTCCCACTGTCCCACTTTGTGACCCTGTCCCGATTGGAACTGCCCCAGCTCCACTTCCTATGCCAATATGGGCAATGCACCTGTGAGACTTATAGACTGGACTCTGCCATGGACATTCCTCCACCATCACCCATCACCATTTTGCCACCCCCTCCAATAATTAGCACTTCAATAAACACCCTTGAACCACAAAACAATCTGGAGTCAGTCTGTGATTTTGAAAATGTGTATTAGCTATGACAGTGACAAAATCCGTTCTCAATAGTAATGTCAACATGCCTATGTCACACATCACAAGTCCATGAAGGATGCAGGCAGATGACACACGTTGGTAACCACACCTGTGAAACCGTAATGGAAATGTATCACTCAGTTAGCAGATACTACTTCAAATTGACAGACAGGATAGAGGTAGAAGTGTGAAAGTGAAAGTATTAGTAAAATAATTGCTCTCACCTGTGTGTCACTGGAAATATTGCTGTATGACAGAGTCCCTGTTATCAATGTCTTCTTCCTCTGCTTCCTCCTCATCACTGTCCACAGTCTCCACAGCTGCCACACCACCGTCATCTGGACCATCCTCCTGCAGAAAAGGCACCTGGCGTCGCAAAGCAAGATTGTGAAGCATCGAGCAGGCAATGATGATGTGGCACACCTTCCTTGGTGAGTAGAATAGGGAACCACCTGTCATATGGAGGCTTCTGAACCTGGCCTTCAGGAGGCCGAAGGTGCGTTCGATCACCCTCCTAGTCCGCCCATGGGCCTCATTGTAGCGTTCCTCTGCCCTGGTCCTGGGATTCCTCACTGGGGTCAATAGCCATGACAGGTTGGGGTGACCAGAGTCCCCTAATAGTCACACACGGTGCCTCTGGAGTTGACCCATCACATACGGGATGCTGCTATTCCGCATTATGTAGGCGTCATGCACTGAGCCAGGGAACATAGCATTTACCTGGGGGATGTACTGGTCTGCCAAACATACCATCTGTACATTCATCAAATGATAACTCTTCCGGTTCCTGTACACATGTTCACTCCTGTGGGGGGAGACCAGAGCCACATGGGTCCCATCAATGGCACCTATGATGTTAGGGATATGTCCCAGGGCATAGAAGTCACCTTTAACTGTCGCCAAATCCTCCATCTGAGGGAAAACGATGTAGCTCCTCACGTGTTTCAGCAGGGCAGACAACACTCTGGACAACACGTTGGAAAACATAGGCTGGGACATCCCTGATGCCATGGCCACTGGTTTCTGAAATGACCTACTTGCTAGGAAATGGAGCACTGATAGCACCTGCACTTGAGGGGGGATTCCTGTGGGATGGCGGATTGGTGACATCAGGTCTGGCTCCAACTGGGTACACAGTTCCTGGATTGTGGCACGGTCAAACCTGTAGGTGATGATTAAATGTCGCTCCTCCATTGTTAACAGGTCCACCAGCAGTCGGTACACCGGAGGATTACGCTATTTCCTCACATGTCCCAGCTGACGGTGCCTAGGAAGGACAACAGCGACCACAGAGTCAACAAATCCTGAGGTATGTACCCACAGCTACACAGGACATGACACTAAATACAATATCCTTCCTGTATGTGTGTTGAGTGTAGGCCTAGATATGTGTGACGCAGTTGTAAATGAAGCCATGTGGGCCCCTGAAATGGCGGCTGCCTGACCTCTAAAGTGGGACAATGGGATGTGAGGTAACTGCGCTGGCGTTGTACACCGTCTCGGTAGGCGGTCAAAGACCGCGGCGCAATGCTGCATTGGTTAACATTGGACCCTACGGGTCCCAGGAGCCAATGACGCAGTGCGCCGGCGGTGATGATACGCACCGCTGCGGACGTGACCGCCATTTTCTATCTGTTCAATCGCTCGATACCTGATCTTCGACCTACACTGCAAGTGCTGCTGTGACCTCCGTCTGGAAGAGACAATGGCTTGTGCGTCTGGGGAAAGGGCCCCTGCCTTCACTGCACAGGAGTTGGAGAAGCTGGTGGACAGGGTCCTCCCCCAGAGACGGAGCACCCACTGCCGTAAAAGATGGTAGGACATTCGCCGCTGGAGCAAGAAAGACGGCGGAGGCTCAGCTGGGGATGGCCTCCCAACGTGGGAGGGGTGCCCGTCGCACCATGACCCCTCTGACCCCTCTGATGTTCCAGATCCTGGCGGTGGCCTACCCTGAGGTGGATGGGTGCATGAGTGCATCACAGCAGACACAAGGGGGTGAGTACACTCACATTCTCATGACTTAGCACGCAGTGGAGGTGTCTGGGTTGGGGAGGAGGGCTGTGGGTTTCCCTAGGCCAGGGCGAGTTCCGTAGGCTAGGCCCCTCCAGAATCCAGGTCATGTGCCACTCCACCCCACCTCTGTAGAGTGCCAAGTACAGGTATACATGCCCCTGTGTCATCTATATGGGTAGATGACACTCATAGCCATGTAGGCCATATCCCAGGAATTGCATCTGTAGAGGCCAAGAGCACGGCGTAGTGCAGTGGGCTGCTGTGTCTGTATTGTCCGCCAACGGTAGCGGTAAGCCATGCACTCAACCTGTCCTTCTTCTGCTTCCCCACCCCTTTTTTTGTGGTCTCCCTGTTCTGTTGTGCATCAGCATCATCAGGCGGAGGTACAGTGGCACCAGAGCACGAGGGGTCTGCGTCCCACATGGCCATGGAGGGCCACACCACGGACACAGAATACACCAGTGGGATGGAGGGCGAGGGGAGCTTCACGTCGGTGACCGGATCAACAAACAGCGACACGGACTCGTCCTCGATGGGAACTCCCTTGTGGTGGCGGCACCATCTGTGCCCCCCACTTCTACAAGTACAGCCGCCACCCCCCCACCATCACTGCCCTCCCAGCAGCCCCTCAGCCTTCGCTCTGTGCCCGCTCACCCAGGAGGGTGGGCATCACCTTCGCCCCAGGCACCTCAGCCCCTGCCCCTGTCACCCCTGCTGCCCTCAGTGAGGAGGCCATTGACCTCCTCAGGTCACTCACTGTTGGGCAGTCTACCATTATGAATGCCATCCAGGGTGTAGAAAGGGAGTTGCAACAAACAAATGCATTCCTGGAGGGCATTCATTCTGGTCAGGCTGCCCATCATCGAACCCTGCAATCTCTGGCCTCAGCACTGATGGCAGCCATTGTCCCTGTGTCTAGCCTCCCCCCTCCAACTTCCTCCACCCAGACCTAATCCCCTGTACCCTAGCCTATCCCAAGCACACCATCAGACCAGCCTGCACACAAGTCAACACACAAGGGCAGCTCAGGCAAACATAGGCACCACACATCCCACAGGCACTCACACAAGCATCACCCACATACAGACACAGCAACATCCACTGCCTCCACTGTGTGCCCCTCCTCGTCGTCTCCCTCCTCCCTCCCAGTGTTGTCTACACTCTCACCTGCATGCACTACCACAACAGCCACTAGGACTTGCACCAGAACACCCAGCACCACACCCCGCTCACCTGCACTCACCACCCCCACTACCATTTACACATCCCCTGTGTGCTCTCCCAGTGTGTCTGTGACGCCCCCTCCCAAAGTACACAAACGCGGACACCCACACACCCAACATCCATCCACCTCATGACAGCCTCCAGAACCTGCACCTGCACCCAAATCATCTAAAGTTACACCTCCTACAACCACCTCCTCTTCCTCCACTCCCAGACCCCCTCCAGCTACCCATCCCAGTGTTCGTCAGAAACTTTTCCTGAGCAATCTTGACCTCTGTCCCACCACCCCCACCCCTCAAATTCATAGGTCCCGTACTAGTACCTCAGCCAAAAAAAGTCAGGTACCAGTGGTGCCTGTTAGAGGTATGTGGAAGCACCGGCCACCAGGGCAGCCAGTGTGACACGGAGCCAAAGCACTGCCAGTCCACCCCCTGTAAAGCACCAGAAGTTGGACATTGCCCGACGGGAGAGGGTGAAGACTCCTGCCGGCAAAACCGCCCACAAGGGTCCCGGGGGGAGTGTCGAGTCAGCTGTGACCTCTCCCAAGGTGGTGAAGGGGCAGAAGAAGTCTCCAAAGTCTGGGAGGAACAGCGCGGCGGAGAAGGCCGCCATCCGCCCCGCTGGCCAGGACACCACCGCCAGCCCCATCGTCACTGGTCCGGAGACCACCGCCAGAGTCAGTGCCCTGGAGGGCAGCACCGTCGTCACTGGTCCGGAGACCACCGCCAGAGTCAGTGCCCTGGAGGGCAGCACTGTCGTCACTGGTCCGGAGACCAGCACCAGTGCCCTGGAGGGCCCCGGCACCCACAGCCCCACTGGACACTGAGGGACCATCATGCCACACACCGCTGCACAGGTCACAGACAGCAAAGTCAAGCACCGCTGAACAGGGCAAAGACCGCCATGGCAAGCACTGCTGAACAAGGCAAGCACCGCTGCACAAGTCACAGACAGCAAAGTCAAGCACCACTGAACAGGGCAAAGACCGCCATGTCAAGCACCGCTGAACAAGGCAAGCACTGCTGAACTTGTCAGAGACTGCCAACTCAAGCACCGTTGAACAGGGCAAAGACCGCCATTGCAAGCACCGCTGAACAGGTCAGAAACAGCTAAGTCAAGCACCGCTGAACAGGGCAAAGACCGCCATGGCAGGCACCGCTGAACAGGGCAAGCACCGCTGCACAGGTCACAGACAGCAAAGTCAAGCACCGCTGAACAGGGCAAAGACCGCCATGGCAAGCACCGCTGAACAGGTCAGAAACGGCTAAGTCAAGCAACGCTGAACAGGGCAAAGACCGCCATGGCAGGCACCGCTGAACAGGGCAAGCACCGCTGCACAGGTCACAGACAGCAAAGTCAAGCACCGCTGAACAGGGCAAAGACCTCCATGGCAAGCACCGCTGAACAGGGCAAGCACCGCTGCACAGGTCACAGACAGCAAAGTCAAGCACCGCTGAACCGGGCAAAGACCGCCATGGCAAGCACCGCTGAACAGGGCAAGCACCGCTGCACAGGTCACAGACAGCAAAGTCAAGCACCGCTGAACCGGGCAAAGACCGCCATGGCAAGCACCGCTGAACAAGGCAAGCACCGCTGAACAGGGCAGAGACTGCCAACTCAAGCACCGCTGAACTGGGCAAACACCGCCATGGCAAGCATCGTTAGCCCATGTGCGGCTGGGACAGTGACGGAACTGGGACCGTCACGAGGAGCGCGATGCACTCTGGGCACCAGTCCCCCTCCAGAACCAGTGGAGAACTGCATCCACTACCTGAATCCTTCACAGGATGAAGCACTCTGGGCACCAGTCCCCCTCCAGAACCAGTGGAGAACTGCATCCACTACCTGAATCTTTCACAGGATGAAGCACTCTGGGCACCAGTCCCCCTCCAAAACCAGTGGAGAACTGCATCCACCACCTGAATCCTTCACAGGATGAAGCACACTGGGCACCAGTCCCCCTCCAGAACCAGTGGAGAACTGCATCCACTTGAGAGACTGTGGCTTTGCACTCCCCAGGATGGTACAGTGGGCAAACCACCCACTGTAGAGACTTGAGAGACTGTGGATTTGCACTAGTGGGCAACCCACCCACTGTAGACACTTGAGAGACTGTGGCTTTGCACTCCCCAGGATGGTACAGTGGTCAAACCACCCACTGTAGACACTTGAGAGACTGTGGCTTTGCACTCCCCAGGATGGTTCAGTGGGCAAACCACCCACTGTAGAGACTTGAGAGACTGTGGCTTTGTACTCCCCAGGATGGTACAGTGGGCAACCCACCCACTGTAGAGACTTGAGAGACTGTGGCTTTGCACTCCCCAGGATGGTACAGTGGGCAACCCACCCACTGTAGAGACTTGAGAGACTGTGGCTTTGCACTCCCCAGGATACATCAATGGGCATGGAGCCCCGTCGTAGATCTGGCTTTGCACTCATCCGGCTGAGGTGCCCCCCCTTCCCTTCCCCCTGAGGTGCCTGTTGTATTACTATCTGATGCCCCTGCAGTGGTCTCTCCGTTTGTGGACAGGTATCTAGTGTGGCCCTCGCCCATGCATTTTGGGCCCAGTGGTCCACGGACATTGAATTGTGCATACCTGCACTAGTAATCGTGATGTATATATTTGGAATGTGTATATATTTCTGTATATATGAGCTTACTGTATTTTTATTCATTACAATAGTTATACTGATTCCCTTTTGTCTTTGCATTCTTCCGGGGGGGTTGTGGGGTGTTACTGTGATGTTTGGATATGCATTAATGTGTGTGTTGTATTGGGTGAGGTTCGGGGTGGGGGTGGGGGTGTTGCGTTTGTGTCCCCCTGACTTTTGCCTCCCCCCTCCGCTATGTCGTAGGTGCAGTACTCACCGTTGTCTTCGGCGCTGCCGTTGCTGATTGTCGTAGAAGAGCAGGTACACAAGCGCAGGGAGTATTTGGAGTTCGGGCTCCATGGTGCCCTCCTTCCTCATGGCGTGTGTTAAGGTGAGTGTTTTCCCATTGCAAAAGCTGTTTCCGCCGTGTTTTTATCCACGGTGAATCCGCCCCGGAAAAGGTGTCGGATTGACCTGTTGTGATACTGTGGGCGGTACATTGTATCCCGCCTGTCTGTTGGCGGTGACCGCAGCGCTGCTTGTCTGTACCGCCATGGTGGTCGGAGTGTTAAAGTGCCTGTCTATGTTGGCGGTTTCCGCCATGGTGATAATTCCCTTTTTTTCTCCGCCGGCCTGTTTGCGGTATTACCGCATCTTTAACACCGTCCGCCAGGGTTTTAATGACCCCCTTTATGTTACTCTTACAGTGATATCTGAACATGTACTGATTGCATTTTAATTGTTTTTACCTGCATTTATCCAGATAAATATTATATATTTTTCTAAACACGGTGTGGTGTATTTTTGTGGTGCTATATGATATTATTGTATGATTTATTGCACAACTACTTTACACATTGCCTTCTAAATTAAGCCTGACTGCTCAGTGCCAAGCTACCAGAGGGTGGGCACAGGATAATTTGGATTCTGTGTGACCTGCCCTGACTAGAGTAAGGGTCCTTGCTTGGACAGGGGGTAACCTGACTGCCAACCAAAGACCCCATTTCTAAAGGTTCGCATTTGGAAATTACAGCTTATCAATTGTAAAAAGGTAACTCTAATGTTATTCCATGGGAGAAATAGGCCCTGCAGTAGGGGAAATAAATTTAGAAGCTTTTCGCTACTAGGATATGTAAAACTTAAAAGTACATATACCACTTTTTAAATACACTGCGCTCTGCCCTCCGGGCTCCCCAGAGCCTAACCTAGGGGTTACAAATATATTACAAAGGAATGTTTGTGTCTGGCAAAATGTTTACTTTGCAGGTTGAAATGGCAGTTTAAAACTGCACACACAGCTGCAATGGCAGGCCTAAGACATGTTGGAAGGGCTACTTAGGTAGAACAATCAGTGCTGCAGGCTTGTTTTAGACCTGAGAGCTTCAAGGTGGTCTTCCCCCATCTTTTTGCTTGTTTGCCTCACATTTGTGCTGTATTTTTTGTTGGCCTTAGGACTCCGAGCAATTTACCACTGCTGACCAATGCTAAAGTACATGGGCTTCTCCCCTAAACATGTTAACATTGGTGTATCCACAACTGGCATATTTAATTTACTTGAAAGTCCCTTGTAAAGTGGTATTCCATATACACAGTGCCTTTGAATTAAAGGCTACTGGTGGACCCACAGCACTTATTTTGCCACCAACTTCAATAGCCCTTTTAGCACGTCTCAGGCCTGTCATTCCAAGGCCTGTGTGTGCAGTTTTCACTGCCACTTCGACTTGGCATTTAAAACCTCTTGCCAAGCCTTAATCTCCCATTTTATTATTTATAAGTCACCTCCAAGGTAGGCCCTAGGTAGCCCATAGGACAGGGTGCCATATAAGTAAAAGGCAGTACATATACTTTTAGGTTTTACATATCCTGGTAGTGAAAAACTCCTAAAGTCATTTTTCACTAGTGTAAGGCCTACTCCTCTCATAGGTCAACATTGGGAATTCCTTAATATACCTTTAAGCTATAATTCCTGAATAGAAAGGAGTAGCTGATTCATGTTTCATATCATTAAGATTGTAATGATAAATCCTCTTTAATGGTAAAGTCGGATTTAACATTGCTATTTTATAAATGCCATTTCTAGAAAGTGGACACTTTTGAGCTCTTACTGCTCTGTGTGCCTTGCAGCCTGTCTCCAATACACTTTTGGTTAGGTGACAGCTATATTTTGTGCATTCCCTGTAGGCAGCCACAAACACAGAAAGGGTGGGTGTGACAAAGGACTCATCTGCATTCATCTGCACTCTGATGGACCTTCACGATGGGCCTTTCTGGGCAGGAAGGGTGGAGGGGAGCTGACACTTAGATTTCAATAGAGAAGTGCCTGTCTCCTCACAAAGGGCTGATTACCCCCTACTGATAGTCTGGAGCTAGGACTGGGATGAAAGAGACACCTCTGTACTTGAAAGAGATGCTTTGAAGTCACCCCCACTTCAAAGCCCCATTTGGGTATATATACTGGGGCTCTGACCCTACCAAATTAATAGACTACTGGGCCTGGGAAGAGCTCTCCTGGTGTTAAGACTGTTGTGCTGTAAGGATTGCATCTCTGCCAGGACTAGCTGTTCTAAGGATCTGGTTCTCTGCTTTGCTGATCTACCCTGCTGCCTGCAGATCTCTTCTTTGCTCAGGACAAAAACTGAGCCCATTTTACTTGAACCCAGAGTAACTCCAGCGTCTTGCTGGTTGCCCCTGTTTTTCTTCAGTCTCATGGACATCAAAGAATGCCTGTAACTCTCCTTGCGCTGCTTGACTCTGCCATCTGTGAGTCGTACCCTTGCCTGAGGTGCCCCCTCTAGCCCTAGGCCTCAAGTTGGGTTTTGCAGCTGCTTTCTGCTACAAACCGATGCATCATCACCACTGCATGAGTCAGAACAGACACATCGCCCCCTACAAAGCAGACGCAGAGGCTGTTAGACAACAGCTGATTCACAGCCTGCACGGCCCAATTATGAAATTCTGCGTGGCTCTGCAATGACACATTGCATTTATCTCTACAGAGCTCAACACCAATGCAGGACCCAACTTTTTCTGTGGACCCTGCATGGGTTATGTAGCCAGCCTATCCTCCATTGTGGTCAACCTCAACTTTGACTGCAAGTATCCTTTTGACCGCTAGCGACTTATAAGAACTATTTTCTGTTTATTCTTTAAAAATTTATATCTCAACTTCTACTAATTGGATTTTTGTTGTCATGGTCCTGTTTTCCCAGATAAATATTTCCTATTTTTCTAAACCAGTGTGGAGTCTTTTTGTGTTATTTTCATTGAGTTGCACAAATACTTTACACATGGCTCTTAAGTTAAGCCTGTGCCAAGCGACCAGAGTATGAGCACAGGTTAATTTAGGGTGTGTATCTGACTTAGCCCGACTAGGCTTGTGATCCCTACTTGGTCAGGATGCATACCTCTGCCAACTAGGCACCTAATTTCTAACCTCCCCTCTAGTAGCATTTAATTTACAGACACTGGGCACATGTAGTGCCATTTTACTAGGGACTTACAGGTAAATTAGATATGCAAATTGGGGATTAGCCAATGTTACCATGTTTTAGAGAGTGAGCACATGCACTCTAACACCGATCAGCAGTGGTAACAGGTGCAGAATCCTAAGGTCAGCAAATGCAAGATCGGCAAAAAGGAAGGAGGAAAGCAAAATGTTTGGGGGAAGGCCACCCTAAGGCTGACAGGTCCAACAGTATTGATGAATTCTAAGAATCGAGTCAAAGCATGTCTCTGATTCAACCTCAGACTGCTCTTGCTTGATATCCTAAGAGGTAAATAAGCAGAAATAAGGTGACTTCCTCCCTACAAGTCATAATGCACACTGTTTCCAAACGTGGACTTTTGTGTGGTACTCTAATGAATTCCATGTTTTATAAGTTTGTTTTTCCAGCATTCTAATTAACATAAAACCTGAAATCAGTGATTTGTAGGTGAAAAGTTCAGGAACAGAGACATTATCAGTAATGACCTGAAGAGAGATTGCCACCTTAAGAACAAATCACATTCAAGAACCCATTTAAGTGCAAAATAATTTTTAGGCTAAAAAGCAGTACAGACAGAAAAGTGTGTCTCAACTTTGGATCTGTGACTGATATTCACTGAAAAAAACACCTGGAAATTTAACAGCTCTGGGAGCATCCAAAAACAACATGCAATGTTTCCGACCTCCAGGGGGCCAAAACAAGAAGCTGAGACTACCCAAGGAAGGCATAACCAATGTGAAAGAATTTCTTGGTTTGTTCTTCTCTGAACTTTTTGTCTTAAAAAAACACAAAGTAGACCCTTACTCCACCTGATCAGATCTGACACGCTGTTCCTGCACCAGATTTTCCAGGGTGAGGTAACACTAGATCCAACTTTACCAGCTTGTAAGGTTGCATGAGGCTTTCTTATCAAGTGTAGCCAACGCCTCATTCCCAGTCAATGCCAGAGATATTTTTTTTCAAACAGAGCACCCTTTTCACTCACCTCCTCTACCCTCTCAAATCCCTTGGTGCAACACCACCCAGCACCTGCCTCCAGCTCACATTTACCATCTTATTAAATGAGATGGTAAATATGAGTGTAAACTATCCTGGAACATAGAAATCGTGTGAAATTCCACTGATAAAATCGGGTCCATATAGATATTCTCAATTTTGGGGAGATTTATTTATAAATTCATAACGTTGGCAGGGTGTTATAGCATTGGTAACATTAATTTTGTTGCTGAGCTTGCACCACTTCAGTTCCATGTTCCTCATAATGAGGATCTAAATCTACTTGAGAGAAAGAAATGGAAAAGAAACCCCAGTGGATATTGACAGCTGAAGCATCAACTTTGTCCCACTTAGAGCTTTTGGCACCAAAACTCAAGATTGAAGTGTGAACCACATTTGAGGTATTTGATGTATCCAACATTGTGTAACTCTTGGCTTATACTGTGTACTGCCTTGCCCTACTGAAGGATTTTCTCTTCCAGAAAATTAACTCAGCTAGAAGGTGAAAGTGTTGACTGGATCAAATATCTAGGATTTATCAGACCTGCACTCCTCTGCAGAAAGCCTAAGAAGGCACTCAGGATTCAGTCATCTACTTTAGCATGTCTTGCCTCATTGATGGATTTTCACCAATAGAAAATCAACTGAGGTAGGTGGCAAAGATGTTAACGCAGCTGAACCTTTATGCTTCACCGACCCAAGCTCTATATTGACAGCATGCAAAGCTGCCTAGGACATCTACCACTGACTTTCATTTCTCCCTTCAATGGACAATTTTAGTTTATATTTTAAAACTTAGGCTCTGATGTAGATCTTTGAGGATGAGTTACTCCATCATAATGGTGGTAGATATCCCGCCCGCCAAAATATTTATCCCATAGGATATAATAGGATTTATATTTTAGCAGATGGGATATCCGTCACAGTTGTGATGGAGTAATTCACCCTCCAAGATCTAAATCAGGCCCATAATCAGGCCCTTAATCTCTCCAGATCCTCTTCACCACTTATTGTTACTATGGTGTCATTTTAATCATAACATTTTTCTTCTTTGTACTAAACTGGTTTTTCAATGTTGCTAGTTAATTTCTTGACTCTAATGTTGTTTTAGTCCTTCTAAAACATACCTTTTCTCTCAGCTGAAGCTTCTTGCTTTTGAGCCACAGCTTCCACAGATAAGCTGAGGATTTCTGCTCTCTACTTCTTAAACGGGTTACATATTTGCATTTCCCCCCTCTCCTAGTAATTAATTCAATTTCTCACAGTTATGCAACAGACTTTATGAGCAATATAATGTTGTGATCACTAAATGATTAACTACAATAAATTTGACTCTCAATGTTATAGCAATGCAGTTAAGATGGAATTGTTAAAGCAATGTTCACAAACATACACAGTTTGAAAACGCTATGCAGTCGGAATTACATCACTGTAAACATGAGGACAGCTCCTCCGCCTGAACTGAGTGATTTTGAAGCACATTTGCAAAGCTTTATTATTTTGTGATCCCAAGGATTACAAGCACCAAAAACAAATTGCAGCGGCGGCTATTCCGTTAGGGCAGCAGCAGAAGCTGCAAAACCTTTAAAAAAAACGAAACGATAATAAACCATGTTTATTATGGGTTTTTTTGTTAAAGAGGCGGGCCATGAGGCGACGAGCAGCAAGGGGAGTGCACGGGGAGTGCACTGTGCACTCCCTTCAGTGCACATGTATCTTTGGCTGGCCGTCTCGGGCCAGCCAAACACACTTGTGTAGTGGGATCTCTCCAGCCTAGCAACACACTTACCGGGCTGGAGAGAGCATGCACTGGTTCCCAGTCTGCCTGGGAGTGCCTTGGCTAGGCTCTGAGCAGCATCAGGACTGGCCGCAGGGCAGGCTGGGAACTTGTGCCTGCAGCCTGGAGCGATAACGAGGGAAAGAGGAGCTACACAGCAGCAATGGAGGCGGTCAGTTTGTATTTTTTTTTAATTACATTTTATCCCCTACCCATACACCATGTGAGCGAAGCGAGACGCGTCTGACAAATTGAAAGAAAGAGAAATGCAATGGCTATCTCAAAACACACCTCACTAGTAAGCTAATTAAAAAATTGGAACTGTGTTTGAGTTCCAGAAAGTGAGTGGATGTGTCCAGCTTTAGTTAGGTAGGATCAGTCCCTTAATATGGGGTTGTCATGTGTCCTGGCACACTAGGTCAGTGGAACTTTCAAGGGGGAACCAACCTTGATGATGAAAATTAGACTGTAGGTAATTTTTATTGTGCATAGTTAACAAAAACCGTAGCATACATTAGGATAATTTTAGATTAGTTGCAGCCACAGCAAATTTTCTGAAAATCAGGGAAAAAAATGGGAGAATTTAAACCACTTAATACTTAGAAAAAGATTGGTAAGATTCACAGTACTTCAGTTTTTGTGTAACTTGCTTTGAAACTTTTGTAAAAATGCAGTTTACTCTTACTGGGGCCCCTGCAGTGCCCATGCCATTGGCATGGGCACTGCAGGGGCCCCCAGGGTCCCCGCAGCACCCCCTACCGCCATCCTGTTCCTGGCGGGTCTCAGGATGGCGGTAGGGGGTGTCAGAATCCCCATGGCGGCGGAGCGCGCTCCGCCGCCATGGAGGATTCCCCCGAGGAGCGGAAAGTCGGCGGGAGACCTCCGACTTTCCGCTTCTGACCGCGGCTGAACCGCCGCGGTCAGAATGCTCGTGGGAGCACCGCCAGCCTGTTGGCGGTGCTCCCGTGGTCGGTGGCCGCCAGGGTCAGAATGACCCCCTATATCTGTTAGTTAAAAAATGCTCTCAGAGATGCCCTCATTTCGTTCATGAGGCCAGGGCAGGTACAAGTTAAATGGACAATATTTTCCTCCCCTGAATGACACAACCTGCATACTGAAGATTCCACTTCCCAAAACCAAGGCATAGTATGGGGGAGTCTAGTAGGAAGGGCAAAGTGATGTCTGATAAAAGACTTCTAATTGCTTGGACCATCCAGCCTCCAGATAAAGCTTGGGTTTTAGAGTTTTATAATCATTTTGGATGGTCCATGCTTGGGATCTAGCTGATAGTGCCTGTTTGTTGTCGACTGTGGAGATTTTCTTCATTATGCCATTTACTGATTTTTTTGAAAGACCCTTAGGGGAGAGTTGAGTTCCATAATGCATGTGCACCCAAATCATCAATGGTCTGGGTGGAGCATTTTGGCTTTTTTGGATTTTGTGCCAGAGGGCTTTACTTAGTTTGTTGGCCAACAAAGTCTGCACTTTCTACCACACTTTGATATATGCTGCCTGTCTGGCTGCTGGTGATCAATTGATTTACTCAACCAAATTCAAGTCTTATCTGGGCTGGAGTGGCATTAGGAGGGAGACAAAAGAGCAGTCTGTACGTTTTTGTCATAACTGAGTTCAGGGTCACTGGATCATTGCCTCGTAGAGTCTTACTTCCGTAACATAGACTTGAGATTAGTTTTGCTGCTATTACTTTAAACAGAGGTGTAAAGCTTGGGCCATCTAATGATTTCTGTAATGTTCGAAATGACAGAGCTAGTGCACTACCCTTCCTTTGTAATTCCCTCCTATATTGGTAAAAGAAGCCTTTATCATTGAATAAAAGGCCAATGTAGCTATATGTTTTTACCAAATCCAACTGGTGTCCTTGTACATTGATACATATTCCATATTCTTTTACTCACAACCATTTTTGTTTATTGTCATGCTAAGACTTAGGGAGTAGTTAAGTCATTTATTGACGAGGAGTTGTAGATGACTCTTGTTTGACTAAGGAGAGTCACATCATCTGCATACAAAAGGTTAGAAATATGAAGGTCTCCTAGCTTTCAGGCATGGGCATTTATCTCATCCAGAGCTGGGGTCAGGTTTGCCAGAAATAGACTGAATACATATGGCGCCAACACACATCCTTGTTTTAGACCCTGCTAAGTGTCTATTTTTCTGGACAAGAAGGAGCCGCCCCTTATTCACACTCTTGTCCAAGTGCCTTTGTAGAGCATCTGAATTTCTTTCAGAAGGTGCTTAGGAATGAACCAATGTGACAATGTCTGCCAGGAGAGGTTACCCTGCACACAGACAAATGTGGCCATGAAGTCCACAAAACAGAGGTAAGTCACTTGCCTGTTTAGCTTTCATTTATCTAATATTACAGAAAGTGCTCAAATGTTGGTTGCCTTGTGTGAGCCAAGTTTGTTTCAGAGAGATTATGTTTTTTCTTCTGCCCAAAGAGTTAACACAGTTAATCAAAGGCCTGCAAAGTGCTCTGCCTCAGCATCTAAAAGTGTGATGTGGCGATATTTTTTAGGTTTGGCGGTCACCCCCTTTGAAGATAGGATTAATTATGGAACCTTTCCAAAATTCGAGGATGCTTTCTAACTGCACAGAGCTATTGAAGACCACCGCCAGTCTGTTTACACAAAAAAGTTGGATTGGTTTTGCTCGTGGTATACTATTCCGGGCAGGGGCACAATCATGTCTACACTTCTGAATGGATTTAAATACATGTGAGCTTATGTACAAGCCCCGTGGTGCAAGTGTCTTGCTGCACTGTCCTGCACCACAGGGAAACGGCAGAAATGCACTGTATCTACAAGATATGGTGCATTTTTGTCCTCTCCCTCTGCGCTGGTGCACAAATTGCTGCCTAGCGCCAACGCAGGTACCCTTGCACCATGGTGCAAGAATGCCATTGTGGGGATGATTGTTTTTGTGCAGGAAGAGACACCTTCTTGCACAAAAACAATCAAGAAAGGTGTTTTCCTCTCTCTTTGTTTGCTGCAGAAAGATATTTCTCCCCGTTGGGTCACTTCAATGCCACCTCTGAGGAGGTCTAGGAAGCTGACACATTCCAAGACTTGTAAATCTGGGAATGCATCAGATTCCTTAGCGTTCCATGGGTGTTGCATGGGAACACCGACAGCAACACCCATGGAACGCTCCTTTCACGCACTATTATTCTGTGGCTTTGGATCTTAATGTGTCAAGCCTGCCTGCTGCAATTCAGGGCAGCTAATAGACAACCTAACTCTAATTGCGTTAGTCTGCATGCGCCTGGTGAGGAATGCATGTTATTTTATGGTGTGAGCTCCTTTTGGTGGGCAAGGGGGAACAGGGATGCTCATGGAGGTGCGTGCTGATCCTATTTCCCCAACATTAGAAAGAATCTCTCTCCAAGAGGACTTTCCTAGCCGTTGAGCTTGAAGCCCACATCAATGAGACAGACCCTGAGTTAGACCTCATCAGAGATGCGCAAGCCCAGAGGAACAAAGTCCACATGCTGGAGCATAACCCTCTCATCTAGATAGCACATTGTCCAACCCAGTGCTGGACGAATGCCAATGAAGGCCTAAACAATAATGGTCAGTGCAGGGAGGAAGTATGCTGAAGAGGCAGAGTCACGATTTAGCTCACTGCACTTGTAACATTCATGGTCATTTAGAACCTAGTGGATGGTCTACAAACACACCCTATTTAGAGTCCTCTGATGGTACATTAACAGTTTCTCAATGATACAGCAGGAGCATTTACAGTGAAAAAACATTGTCTGGTGGGTTACCAAGTCAAGACAACCACTTAGTAATGTGTTTGTTTTTTAGAAAGAAATGCCCAAAGCATAGATTTGTTTCATAGAAATAACCATTGCCACAGATAAGCAAAGAATTTGCACTCTGCACATTGGGACCATTGATCATTAGGAGTGTGTTGCCTCACATGAAGATTCCAGCCAGAAAACGTCACATGAGATGCCCTGTTCTGACGGTTCTGATTAGGTGGATCTTCTGTTGTACATACATCATCAGTCCATTGGCAAATAGTCCACCAGGCCATTATTTCTGATAACAGAAGCAGCTGAGCTCCTCTAAATCGGGCAGGATTATTGTGAATTTGGCAGGATGCGAGCCCCAATGCTTCACTGCAGGGCAGCCATCTCTAATCTTTTGTGAGGAATATGGGAGCTTCAGGGCACTCTGACCATGCTTAAAGACTATGTGGGTTTGCTGGTGGCTTCTGTGCAAGCAAGGTGAGCAGCAGCAGGGCATCACTGTTTCAGTTGGTCCTTCAGTCTTGTTCAAACGCAGAGGGAAACTGCAGCTTTCAGCTCTCTACTCACATCCTGGTAGTACAAAGTGCATCAGAGTCCAAAGGGGTCTCTTTCACATATGCTGTAGAAAAGCTCTAGCATATAGCTCCACATCCAGATAGATTGGCATCAGCCCTGCACCATTTAGTGTCAATGCATTGTAAAGTCCAATGTTTCAGCCAACCAAGTTGTAGTAAAGTTTCGGTCTTCAGACATGCTTCTGGGAAGTGACCCATATACCCTCTTTAAAGAATGCACTTGAAATAAAGAAACAAGTGACTACAAAGAAAGGTGTAATAGGACTGTTCTTTTTGTCCTCTGTGGGCTGCATCCATTTGCCACCTTGCTTCCATCATGTTTGCAAACACAGATTGTTTCAATATACCTCTAACCAAACATGAAACATTATGAGTTGCAAAGCTTCTCCCAAGCACATGCTATCATCATAGAATAAAACCTTCACAAATCTTTCACATCACATTTCAAACACACACAAAAAACATCTTGGTGCCTCATCAACCTCAAGAGACTGAACTTAACGTGCATGTTATTCCTCATGGATGCAGCTGCTACATGCCAAAATCCTAATATTGGTACTGTCAACCAAAGTCTTCAGGTTTTTACTAAACTATGGTAACAAACTACTTAGTCATAGCATTGGCAGAAGCAGTTGAATCATGCTGTCACCTAAATATTTGGTAAAAAGCAAGAGGTGGCAACAGCAGTGCATGTAGTCTCAAACACTAAACAGGTACAACATAAGCAATAGAAGTATATGGCTCTTAACACACATAGACAACTACATGTGCAACATCAATGTGGCTTCCCTAACATCTACAGAATCATTACAGCATATGCAAGAGCAATGCACATTTGCACTCACACATAGAACAGTGCACACTTTGCTCAGGGTATCTATGTGTATGGGTGTGTTTGATGGTCCATGAGTGAGTCTGTAGGAATTGTCTATGTGTGATCTGACTACTAGTGTCACACAGTGTGAGATGATGTGATAAATGAGGGTGAAGCTGAGGTTAAGATAGGTGTTTAAGGGAATATAATCAGTGGTGACATGGCAATGAATGGGAGTGGTGGAGAAGCAGTGGTTAGGAAGAGAGAGGAGGGTGAAGTAGAGAAAGGAGGCATAGAGGAGTGTAAGCTAACATATTCATGCGGAGAGCCATGCCAGAGCTGAACTAAAGGTCTGGCGTGGCTCTAGTGACAAAGCCAGAGTAAGCCATTCAAAGTATCCCCAGGTAAATCACAATCTAAGTTACATGTTAGAAAAAAATGCAAATTGAATGGATGGAGAAACACACACTTTTTATTTATATTAATGATTGACCTCTACAGCAGTATGAGGTTGTTTGTTTATTCTTCTTTTGAAAAAGGCAAAATGGCGATGTAGAGAAGTTAAGGGTGATTTGTCTGTGACCTTTCATTAATTGGGGCTTACAGCTGGGTAGAGTGAAAGGTTTGAGCCCACCTCGACCTATCGATCTATTGTGTTGCAGAGAAAGGAAGTGAGGCAAGGTAGAGAATCTGGATCTGGTAGAAGTAGAAGAATGATGATAGGAAGAGGGTGGTGTAGCAGGGTAGTGACCTGAGGGACACATAACAAAGAGGAGCAGAAAAAGAGAGACGGTTAAAAGTACTAGTTCAATGACACGTTTATAGACAAATAAAAGCAGTGGGATTTTTGGGACATATGTGCAAATGGCAAAGAGTGAACAAGAGACAAAAAAAATCTGACTCAGGGAGGACCTAGCCTTTGGATTGGAACTTTTCTATTGGAGCAGGATGAAGGCTGATTTGTTTGTATATGGCTGGGTTCAAAGGTGGCATGGTGTGCAAAAACAATGGACTGTCATGTGGCCCCGAATGATTGCCAGTACTGAGATTAATTCAGGCATTCTAGTCATCACCTTGTTCCTGTTGCAAATTGACACCCTAAGTGCAACGCTATGGCCAGACTTGGGTCTCATATTCACTGTGCCACTGGAACCAAGCTATACCCACTGATGAGCCCTAATATGGTTACAACTGGTCTTTGGTCAAGCTGCTTGTTTTCCAGTTCAGGAAGGACTTGGCCTGGCTGTTCAGGTTGAATTGTTCTAATGGGATCAGGAGAAAAACTAATTTGCATATGGCTAAGTTCAAACTGAGGTGGCATGATGAGTGAAAAAGATGGACTAGGAAATGGCCCTAAGCAATTGCCAGTGGCCGAGATTAATTCAAGCATTCACAAGGGCGCTCAAGAAACATTTCACGTTGATTTTTACCAAAGCGGACCGCTCAAGTAATTTTTGAGTGAAGAACTACAATCTACACACAAGCCTCCAACTCTTCTATCTTTTTCTGTCAGGAGACCTCCGCATCTGGTGTATGTAACAGGGACCCAAAACCATACTAAAGTACTCCAGCACAGTGAATAAAACATTCACATATTATTCACAGATATTTAAAACATACACAAAAAATCATTATGCCCCCTATATCTCAAGAAACTGGACTTAATGTGCATGTCATTCCCCAAAGATGCAGCTGCGACATGCCGAACCCTAATTTTGGTATTGTCAACCAAAGTCTGTGCAGAGGGGTTTTAGCGAAAAGATTTTTACTAAACTATATTAGAACATTGGAAGTTGGCAGCTCCATTGAAAACAATGGAGTGCTGCGGGCTTTTACTGGCCGGTAAAAGCCCGCAGCGCCAACATTCCAATGGGCTTTGTTCACAGCAGCAGCTGTGAACAAAGCCTCAAGGAGCCCGTGGGGATTCTAATCCCCTCGGGCTCCATGAACAATTTGTTTTTTTTAAGAGAACATTCTGCCCTGAGTGGCAGAATGTTCTAATAGCCTTAGAACCCGCCATAGCGGGCTCTACCGGCTATTAAAGGCCCTTTCCCTTGTTAAATGCCCTCGCCTTCGGCTCGGGCATTTAACTCGGGAGCGGGCCTTTAATAGCCGGTAGAGCCCGCTACGGCATGTTCTAAGGCTATAGTAACAAACTACATAGATATAGCATTGGCGGAAGCAGCGGAACCCTGCAATTACACAAATGTTAGGTAAAGAGCAAGAGGTGGCAGCAGCAGTGCATGTTTCCTCACACACTAATTAGGTGCAACAGAAGTAATAGCAGTACATTCTTCTTTACACACATAGAGTACCTACATCTGCGACATCAGCGTGGCTCCCCTAACATCTACAGAATCATTACAGCATAGGCAGGAGCAGTGCACTCACACACAGAACAGTGCAAGCTTCGCTCAAAGTATCTATGTACATGGGTAGGTTTGATGGTCCATGATTGTGTCTGAAGGGTTTGTCTCTGTGTTATGTAACAACTGGTGTCACACAGTGTGAGATGATGTGATAAGTGAGGATGCGGCTGAGTTCAAGTTAGGAGTTTAAGGAAATGTTATGAAGGGTGAAATGGCAATAGAAGGGAGAGGTGAAGAGGCAGTGGTAAGGAAGAAAGAGGAGGGTGAGGTAGAGAAGGAGGCAAACAGGAGGGCAAGATAACATTCATAGGGAGAGCCATGCCGGAGCTGAAGTAGGGCTCTGATTTGTCTCTTAGTGACAAAGTAAACGACAATGAAAACTCTCCAGGAAAATCGTAATCTAAGTTACATTTTGAAAAGACCGCAAATTGAGTGGTTGGAAAAATATGCATGTTTATTATATCATTGATTGCACTGCACAGCAGCTTTTCTTCAATTTGCATTATGTTGTTTGTTTATTCTTCTGTTAAAAAATACAAAATTGAGATGAAGAAAAGTTAATAGACTGGTTTGTCAGTTACTTGTCATTAATTTGGGCCTACAGCTGGGTAAGGTGAGAGGCTTGAGCCTATCTTGGCTCAACCATTTGTTGTATTTCAGCGAAAGGAGGTGATGCAAGGTCGTGAATTTGGAGCAGGTGAAAGTAGAAGAATGATGCTCGGAAGAGGGTGGTGTGGCATGGTGGTGACCTGAGGGGCATACAACAAAGAGAAGCTGACAAAGAGAGGTGGGTACAAGTACTAGCTGGATGAGACAAGACCTAAAGATAAAATAAAGGGGTGAGATTATTGGCACATATTTGAAAATGGCAAAGAGTGGACAAGAGGCGACAATGCTTCAGGTTCAAGGAGGATCTGGCCTTGCAGTTCAGACTAGAACTTTCCTATAGGAGCAGGATAAAAACTGATTTGCATTTGGCTGTGTTTAACCTGAGATGGGAAGGTGAACAAAAAAGATGGACTGTCATGTGACCTCGAATGATTGAAAGTGCTGAAATTCATTCAAGCATTCCAGTCATCACCTTGTTCTTGTTGCAAATGGCTCCCTAAGAGCCTCGCTATGCCCAGATGTGACTCGCTGCACCACTGGAAACAAGCTATACCCATGGATGGTTGAAACCAGTCTTGTGTTGCTTGTGTTCCGGTTCAGGGAGGACCTGGCCTGACAGTTCAAGTGAGACAATTTTTTTATTGGAGCAGGATCAAAACTAAGGCCCAAAACAAATACTTTTTTTGCGCCGCATTTGCGCAAACCTACGAAATGTATTTGTAATTTGTAAGTTAGCGCCGCTTTTGCATCAAAAAATGACACAAATGGGGCGCAAAGGAAGTATAAATATGGGCCTAATTTGCATATGGCTGTGTTCAAACTGAGGTGGCTTGGTGGTGAATAAATGAGGGACTAGGATTCATCCCTAATGACTGCCAGTGGCTGATATTAATTCAAGCATTCCATCCACCATCCCCCTGGGGAGTCCTTTAATGTATTTTTTGTTAATCAGACTGCTCAGAAAGAGCTTCATGAGCAGCCTGACTTTTTTTTGTGTAATGACAATCAGTGAACAGGGCTCGATAGGAACGTATCAAACCAAGGCCCATGGGAAAACCCATTGACCTTGGCTTGATCCATTCCTGTCACTAGCACTAGGCCCAACCACACGAGTGGTGCAGTGTTTTTATCTACACGTGAGGGCAATGCTGGGTGGTAGGAATTGGTTGAATTCCTGGGGATTCTGGAAATTTCCATCACAGAAATGTAAGGAAAATGTGTGATTTCAGGCACAGTTTGAGGTTTGCAGGGAACTGTGGTTAAGAAAACCTCATGGGTTCTACACAAGGCACCACACCCTGGAATCACATTGTTGTCTAGTTCTAAAAATTGACTGGTTCATAGTTTTGCATGGGTGGCACCACAGCACAGTCCCAAGTACTGAAGCTACCCCTTATCTTATCTATCAAGGTAGCGCTGTAGGGCCTTTTGTGCTGTGGTCTCTTGTAGGTTACTGTTCTTATCAGAGGATATGTGGGAACTCAAGGTGGTAGGTAATTTGTGGCTCCCTGTAGGTTCCAGAACTTTCTGTCACTGAAATGTGAGGAAAATATATATATTTTTTTACCAAAGTTTAACATTAGAAGGGGCTTCTGGATAAAATGACCTAATGACAGCCACGCAAGTTACATATCTCTGGGCTCCCCTAGATGTCTAGTTTTCAGTTACCACAGCTACCCACTTTGGAAAGAAAAGGGTCAGTTTTGAGTTGAAAAATGTATTGTATCCATGTTGTGTTTTTGTCTGTTTCTTGCGACAGGCACTAGCCTACCCACACAAGTGAGGTACCATTTTTAGTGGGAGATGTGGTGGAAAGCTGGGTGGAAGAAGGCTTGTGGCTGCCCACCGATTCAAGAACTTCCCATCACAGAAATGTGAGCAAAATCTGTTTTCTGGTCACGGTTTGAGATTTGCAAGAGATTCTGGGTAAAAGAAACCTGATGGGAGCCACACAAGTCACCCCACCCTGGATAATCCTAGGTGTCTAGTTTTCGAAGATTTGCAGACTTGCTAGGTTCCTTAAGTGGCGGTTGGGCTAGGGCCCAAAATCCACAGCTACCAACTTTGCATAACAAGGGTCAGTTTTGAGTATAAACGTATGATGTATCCATGTTGCATTTTAGTCATTTCCTGTTTCAAGCACTAGGCCTACCCACTCAAGTGTGGTGCCATGTTTATTGGGAGACCTGAAGAAATGCTAGCTGGGAGGAAGCTTGTGGCTGCCTGCTGATTCCAGAACTTTTTACCACAGAAATCTGAGGAACGTGTTTTTTTTAGTCAAGGTTTAAGGTTTACAAGGGATTCTGGGTAAAAAAAAAACCTGGTCAGAGCCACGCAAGTCACCTCATCCCAGATTCCCCAGATGTCTAGTTTTTAAAATATGCAAGTGTTCTAGACTTCCCAAGATACCGGCTGAGCTAGGGCATAAAATCTACAGCTATCCACTTTGCAAACAAGGGCCAGTTATAGGTGGAATAATATGATGTATATTTGGGTAATTTCCCGTCGCGGGCACTAGGCCTATCTACACAAGCGAAGTACAGAATTTAGTGGCCAATGTGGGGGAATCCTGGGTGAAAGAAAGTTTGTAGTTTCCCACAGATTCCAGAACTTTCCATCACAGAAATGTGAGGAAAATGGTTTTTTTTTTGTAGTCAAAGTTTGAGGTTCACAATGGATTCTGGGTGGACAAACTGGGGGAGAGCCATGCAAGTCACCCTGCCTTGGATTCCCCTAGGAGTTGAGTTTACAAAAATATGCAAGTTTGCTAGGTTTTCCTAGGTGCCTCCTGAGTTATGGCCCAAAATTCCAAGCTACCACATTGGAAACAAAGGGTCATTTTTTAGTGGAAAAATGTGATCCATTCATGTTGTGTTTTAGTCCATTTCCTGTTGCAGGCACTAGGTCTACCCACTCTAGTAAGGTACAATTTCAATCTACTGGAAGACATGTGGGAGCACAAAATTGTAGAACAGTTGTTATTATCAATTAGATTTCATTGATTTGTGCCTTCCAAATGTAAGTCAGTGAGTAAATAAGGAGACATTTTGAAAAATACCATCTAAATCATATGCTACTACGGGTACCCACAAATTCAAAGGCGTACAAATAACCACTGCTCCTAAACTGCATTTCTTGTACCCATTTCAGAAATATACAGGCTTACTTCATACCCCTTTTCCACTCTACATATTCAACCATGTGCGTTGGTCTGTACTTGGTACACAAGGAAAAACCATTGTATGGTGCAGCTCAGTTTTTGGCATTGGGTACCTGGGATCCTTGGAGAGCCTACAAACCTTATATATCCCCCCAACCAGAAGGGTCAAACGGACATAATGATATATTGCTTTAGTGAATTAGCCATTGAACAATACATGTTATATGTAAACAAAATATATTTATTAAATAGTGGGAAATATTTAATTTTAGGAATATAGCTTTTTGAAAAAAAAAATCAAAATAAGGGTGCTATATCCCTCTGATTAAAATTAAATTAGATTTTAATATTACTATGAAAATGTTTAGGAGCAGGATGTGAGGTTTATAAGTGAATAGGGTGGAGAGTACTCAGGCATTAATGTGAGTTATAAAAAGTAATAAGTTGTTATTATAACTGTCTGTTGAAAAGCATTATAACCTATTCTTAAATACACTTAGAACTGGCTTTGAGTCTGCTGCTTGCTTGTAATTGTGTTGCTTTTTGGCTGTTTCAATTTACTGCTCCTGATTTGATGGCTTTCCTCTTTGTTTTTCTGTAGATCCCACCCATGTTTTAATTGATTGCTGAGTATCCGTCCACCACTGACATCAGGCTACAGTTTTCTCTTGGCTTTTTCTGTGCCACTTGAGACTGAGCAGTCAATGGGAGTGTTTCCCTTTAGCTTCTTATCACCCTGCCCCTTCTCTCTTGAGCACATTCTCTGTTTCTCTTTCTCCCTCATCATCTGTTTCTTCTCACCCCATCCACCACAGACATTTCTGGTGCCCCTACCCACCCAACCTGACTCTGTATTGATTTCACACACTGACACTGATGCTTCTCTGGCTCAGAGTCTCTCTCTTTCTTGCCTTTATGTCACGGTGTGGGGGCCCCTGAGCTCCAGGGTCTCCCCTCAGCACAGTAGACTGTGCACAGGCAGCGGGTCCCTAGCATGAGAGCTCCTGACTGGGTTGCGGGGCCCTGTAAGTTTTGTTTTGCCACTGTCTCTGTCCTTAACCCCTTCTGTGCCGCGGACGTAGTGGTTACGTCCCGCGGCACAGTGCTGCTGTGCCGAGGACGTAACCACTACGTCCTCGGCACACAGCCCAGAGGGAGCGCTCTCGCTCCCTCTATGTGCTTCCCCCCCACCCCCCAAAGTCAGGGATGGAAGGGGAAGCCCTTCCCCTTCCACCCCCGACCCCCCCACCCCCCCATAATGACGTCAGCGCGCGATCGCGCGCTGACTTCATAATGGGATCCTCGCCGCACAGGAAGCCATTTGCTTCCTGTGCGGCGACGAGAGAAGAGGTGAGTTCCTCTTCCCGGTGGGTGGGGGGTTGGGGCTAAAGAGGCACCGGGGAAAAGGAAAGGCTTTTCCTTTTCCCCGGTGTCTCTTTGAGTATTCCTGCTGCCCGATTGCATTGCGATCGGGCAGCAGGAATGCCCACTAGACACCAGGGATTTGTTTTTTTTGTTGTTGTTTCCTGTTTTTGGCACGCGGGGAGCGGCCCCTTGGGCAAGGGTCGCTCCCCTTTAGGGGGCAATTACTACGGCCATTTCTGCCCCCCTTGGGGGCAGATCTGGCTACTTTTTAGCCAGATCTGCCCCCAAGGGGGGCAGAAAACACTAGATCACCAGGGATTTATTTTGGTATGTGCATTTTTGTGTGGGGGGGTGCCCCCTTGGGCAAGGGGCGCCCCCCCCCAAGGGGGCAGAGAACTGTTGGCCTTTTCTGCCCCCCTTGGGGGCAGATCGGCCTATTTTTTTTAGGTCCATCTGCCCCCAAGGGGGGCAGAAGCCACTTAGGCACCAGGGATTGTGTGTTTAGTGGATGGGGGGGCGCCCCCTTGGGCAAGGGTCACTCCCCTTTGGGGGGCATGTCTTTTAGGGCCATTTCTGCCCCCCTTGAGGGCAGATTGGCTACTTTTTAGCCAGATCTGCCCCCAAGGGGGGCAGAAAACACTAGATCACCAGGGTTTTTTATTTTTATGTGTATTTATGTGGGGGGGGTGCCCCCTTGGGCAAGGGGCACCCCCCCAAGGGGGCAGAGAACTGTTGGCCTTTCCTGCCCCCCTTGGGGGCAAATCGGCCTATTTTTTTTAGGTCCATCTGCCCCCAAGGGGGGGCAGAAGCCACTTAGGCACCAGGGATTGTGTGTGTAGTGGATGGGGGGGCGCCCCCTTGGGCAAGGGTCGCTCCCCTTTGGGGGGCATGTCTTTTAGGGCCATTTCTGCCCCCCTTGAGGGCAGATCAGCCTATTATTTTTAGGGCAGAAACCACTAGAACGCCAGGGATTTTTTTTTTAGTTTATTTTTGTGGGGGGGCGTCCCCTTGGGCACGGGGCGCCCCTCCAAGGGGGGCATTGACCTGTTGGCCATTTCTGCCACAGATGGGCCTATTTTTGTAGGCCCACCTGCCCCCAAGGGGGGCAGAAGCCACTTAGACACCAGGGATAGTGTGTGTGTGTGTGTGTTAGTGGATGGGGGGGGGGCCTTGGGCAAGGGTCGCCCCCCACTTTGGGGGCACATGTACCCAGGCCATTTCTGCACCCCTTGGACACAGATCAGCCTATTATTTTTAGGCTGGTCTGCCCCAAGGGGGGCAGAAACCACTAGAACGCCAGGGTTTTTTTTTTATTTGTTTTTTTTTGTGGGGGGGCGTCCCCTTGGTCACGGGGCGCCCCCCCAAGGGGGGCATTGACCTGTTGCCCATTTCTACACCCCCTGGGGGCAGATGGGCCTATTTTCTTAGGCCCACCTGCCCCCAAGGGGGGCAGAAGCCACTTAGACACCAGGGATAGTGTGTGTGTGTGTGTTAGTGGATGGGGGGGGGGGGGACCTTGGGCAAGGGTCGCCCCCCACTTTGGGGGCACATGTACCCAGGCCATTTCTGCACCCCTTGGAGACAGATCAGCCTATTATTTTTAGGCTGGTCTGCCCCCAAGGGGGGCAGAAACTACTAGAACGCCAGGGATTTTTTTTTATTTGTTTATTTTTGTGGGGGGGCGTCCCCTTGGTCACGGGGCGCCCCCCCAAGGGGGGCATTGACCTGTTGCCCATTTCTACACCCCCTGGGGGCAGATGGGCCTATTTTCTTAGGCCCACCTGCCACCAATGGGGGCAGAAGCCACTTAGACACCAGGGATAGTGTGTGTGTGTGTGTGTGTGTATTAGTGGATGGGGGGGGGGGCTTGGGCAAGGGTCGCCCCCCACTGTGGGGGCACATGTACCCAGGCCATTTCTGCACCCCTTGGAGACAGATCAGCCTATTATTTTTAGGCTGGTCTGCCCCCAAGGGGGGTAGAAACTACTAGAACGCCAGGGATTTTTTTTTATTTGTTTATTTTTGTGGGGGGGCGTCCCCTTGGTCACGGGCGCCCCCCCAAGGGGGGCATTGACCTGTTGCCCATTTCTACACCCCCTGGGGGCAGATGGGCCTATTTTCTTAGGCCCACCTGCCCCCAAGGGGGGCAGAAGCCACTTAGACACCAGGGATAGTGTGTGTGTGTGTTAGTGGATGGGGGGGGCCTTGGGCAGGGGTCGCCCCCCACTTTGGGGGCACATGTACCCAGGCCATTTCTGCACCCCTTGGAGACAGATCAGCCTAATATTTTTAGGCTGGTCTGCCCCCATGGGGGGCAGAAACTACTAGAACGCCAGGGATTTTTTTTTATTTGTTTATTTTTGTGGAGGGGCGTACCCTTGGTCACGGGGCACCCCCCCAAGGGGGGCATTGACCTGTTGCCCATTTCTACACCCCCTGGGGGCAGATGGGCCTATTTTCTTAGGCCCACCTGCCCCCAAGGGGGGCAGAAGCCACTTAGACACCAGGGATAGTGTGTGTGTGTGTGTGTGTGTTAGTGGATGGGGGGGGCCTTGGGCAAGGGTCGCCCCCCACTTTGGGGGCACATGTACCCAGGCCATTTCTGCACCCCTTGGAGACAGATCAGCCTATTATTTTTAGGCTGGTCTGCCCCCAAGGGGGGCAGAAACTACTAGAACGCCAGGGATTTTTTTTTATTTGTTTATTTTTGTGGGGGGGCGTCCCCTTGGTCACGGGGCGCCCCGCCAGGGGGGGCATTGACCTGTTGCCCATTTCTACACCCCCTGGGGGCAGATGGGCCTATTTTCTTAGGCCCACCTGCCCCCAAGGGGGGCAGAAGCCACTTAGACACCAGGGATAGTGTGTGTGTGTGTGTGTGTGTGTGTTAGTGGATGGGGGGGCCTTGGGCAAGGGTCGCCCCCCACTTTGGGGGCACATGTACCCAGGCCATTTCTGCACCCCTTGGAGACAGATCACCCTATTATTTTTAGGCTGGTCTGCCCCCAAGGGGGGCAGAAACTACTAGAACGCCAGGGATTTTTTTTTCTTTGTTTATTTTTGTGGGGGGGCGTCCCCTTGGTCACGGGGCGCCCCCCCCCAAGGGGGGCATTGACCTGTTGCCCATTTCTACACCCCCTGGGGGCAGATGGGCCTATTTTGTTAGGCCCACCTGCCCCCAAGGGGGGTAGAAGCCACTTAGGCACCAGGGATAGTGTTGTGTGTGTGTTTTTTTTTTTTTTTTTTAGGGCTGTCCCCTTTGGCAAGGGTCGCTCTCCATGGGGCCACACTACTAAAGGTATTTTCTGGCTTCCTTGGGGTAGACAGGCCTATTTTATTAGTAGGCCCATCTGCCCCTATGGCAGAATCCACTTAGGCACCAATTTCTAAATGTTTGATGGTGGGGCGTTTGTCAACTGAAGAAGTCTTTGCATTTGTGATAAAAAAAAAATTCCTCCTTTTTGTTCTAGTTCAAAGCTTTTGCTTTATTTGCTGTGGCTCCTTGCGGTTTTGGCGGTGGTTGACCTGCAGTTTGCACAGTTGCATGTTTTAGGTAAGTAAAAACAAGTTTCTCCAAAGGAGTATTGTTGCCATGCATGAATGACATGTTTGTAGGGGGTGTACTAAATGCAGGATTGTGTGTGAAATTGTCCTTAGGTTTGTGCACAATGATATTTGTTTTGTCTTATTTCTAATTTGCCTTTCTTTCTTTATTTTTAGTGGGATATCATTGGTGATTGCTGTGTAGTAGCTGGTGAATCAAGCTTTTTCAGGCAAGTGAGCGGTATAGTTTTTGAGTTTATAACTCTTACTAACAAAGCTACACTTTGTTACTTGTCTTACACAGTGCTGGTTGTTGGTGGTGAATTTGTCCAGTTAATTTTAGCAGGAGAGATCATGGCTAGCCGCAGGATGACCGCTCAGCAGGTGGTTGGTATGCTTTTTGAGTCACAGTCTGATCATGACTATGAGACGGACTCTGCATCTGAGGCAGAGGAGGAAGTCAGAGATTCTGGCAGTGATGTTTCTCTTGGAGGGGAATCTTCTGATGATGAAGCCACACTCAGTGCAGATGAAGGGCCTGTTTTAGAGGAGGACATTGATGTGCCAATAGTGCAGCAACCTGGGGCTGAAAGGTTTCCCGTTATAAGACCTGATGTCTGGGTTGCCCCAAACATGGAGCAGCCAGAGTTGCCTGCCTTTACTGGTCTCCCGGGGTGTAACGCCAATACAGAGAACTTTATGCCTATCAATTTCTTTGAGTTATTCATGGATGATGTGTTTTTGGAAGAGATTGTTGAGCAGACTAATTTGTATGCAGAGCAGCATTTGAGGGACAACGCTGCTAGACTTAGGCCACACTCTAGAGCTGCCCAGTGGATTCCCACAAATTTGGAGGAGTTTAAAAAGTTTTTGGGTTTGACTTTTTTGATGGGGTTGATAAGGAAGCCGTCACTGGCTTCTTATTGGTCTACTAGTCCCTTGATGGCAACAGCTATATTTCCAGCGACCATGAGTCGTAATCAGGTATTTGCTTCTTCTTAGGATGCTGCATTTTGTTGACAATGCTTTAGCCTTGCCACGAGATCACCCAGATTCTGACCGTCTTTTTAAGATTAGGCCTGTCCTTGATCATTTTGTAGATCGGTTTTCGGAGGTCTATGTTCCAGGCAAAGAGTTAAGTGTGGACGAGTCTTTGGTCCTCTTCAAGGGTCGTTTGGTTTTTAGGCAGTACATTCCTAGCAAAAGGGCACGATATGGAATTAAATTGTATATGCTGTCTGAAAGTAGGACAGGATATGTGTATAGTTTCCGTGTGTACACTGGTAGGGATTCCAATATTGACCCCCCTGGTTGTCCTCCCACTTTTGGAGTTACTGAGAAAATTGTGTGGGATCTTGGTAGACGACTGTTCAACAAAGGTCACCATTTGTATGTAGATAACTTCTACACTGGTGTGCAATTCTTCAAGGAATTGTTTAGAGTGGACACAGTTGCTTGTGGCACAATCCGTTCTAACCGGAAAGGATATCCAAGGGAGCTTGTCTGTAAAAAACTTGAGAGAGGACAGTGCTGTGCCTTGCGGAACGAGGAGCTGCTATCTTTGAAATTTTCAGACAAGAGGGATGTCTACATGCTAAGTACCATCCATGATGAGAGTACTTACCCTGTGACTGTTTGGGGCCAGGTTGCTGAAGTGCGCAAACCTGTGTGCATTTTAGATTATAATAAGCACATGGGAGGTGTAGATAGAGTTGACCAGAGGTTGGAACCTTATACTGCTATTCGTAAGTCTTACGTTTGGTATAAGAAGTTAGCACTTCACCTCTTCCACTTAGCAACCTTCAATGCTTTTATTGTGTTTAGGGATAGGTCTCCAGAGTCAAAGATGACATTTGTGAAATTTCAGGAGTCAGTGATAGAGAGCCTTATTGTGGTGGAACAGGCCAGAGTTCCTAGAGGAGCAGTGGTGGAGGATGTGGCTAGATTGAAAGATCGCCACTTTGCTGAGCACATTCCTCCCACACCCAAAAAAGACTTTCCAGCTAAGAAATGTAGAGTGTGTTTTCGAAGAGGTATCCGGAGGGAGACTCGAATGTACTGCCCAGATTGTCCTTCAAAGCCTGGGCTGTGTGTCGGTGCTTGTTTTAAGAATTACCACACCCAGAAGAATTTCTGGGAACAACCATGAGTGTAAACTCATGTCTGTTTTGTATTTTCATGTGTTTAGTTTCATGGTTAGCATTTCTGTCATGTTCTTAGTTAGAGCTTTTGTGTTTGTAGTTTTGTAATTCTTTCTACTTAGTTAGGGGTTCCTCTGTTAAAAAGAAAAAAAAAATGATGCCATTGTGGGTGGAGTGGGGCTTGGCTGAGAGTGTACATATTGACTTGCTGTTGGCTACTGCAACACACTGCCAGCCAAACACCAGTCCACACACTCCCATCAGCTGGTGTGATTGTTGTATCAGGCATGTGGGCGTATGTAAGTGATGGGCCCTTGAGTGGCGCTGTCTGTCGGTGTGAGTGTTGTAATGTGCTGGGCCCATGGCTGGCGGTGTGAATGGCCTTGTGTGTGTCATGTATGAAAGTTGTGTGAATGGACTGTAAAGCGGTTGGTGCCTTGTCGCGGCTTTACAGCTCACGAGCTGTGAGTCATTGGTTCAGTTTTTTGCCTTTCAGTTATTAACAGTGCATTTCATTTTTGTGAAAGCTCTTGTTAGTAAAATTTGATCCACTGAACCATCACTCACCCTCGTGCCAAATCCAACCAGTATGTGTGGTAAAAATGACAAAACCTGCTCCGCTGTAATCAGGCGTCGCAGCACACCTGTGACACGCTAGGTGCCTCAGGTGGGACCCCGATGATGAAGCATGCCACCAACTTGGTTGGTGGGTGAGGGGTCTTTTTCACATTACCTAACTGTGTTTCTTTTCAAAATTTTAGTGTTTGGCACATCACGGACGTATGTGGGCACATCAAAACGATATATTACAAAACTACCTGTGTTTGGGGGGAGAGGGCACCTATGTTTTTGGTCCTGTGTGCGGCCTTCATCTAGGGAAACCTACCAAACCCAGACATTTTATAAAACTAGACACCCCAAGGAGTCCAGGGAGGTGTGGCTTGCGTGGATCCCCCAACATTTTTTTACCCAGACTCCTCTGTAAACCTCAAAATGTGCTTAAAAAAGCATATTTTCCTTATTTTTCTTCGTAGGATCACCACTCCAGCACAAAATTCCTACTCCCCAGTGTTCCCCTCAGCCTCCCAAGTAAAATGACACCTCTCTTAGTGGGTCCCCAAAGCAGAGTCAGTCTAAAGATGTATAAAAGAATATGTCCTTATAAACTTGCTGTGCTATCCCCTCTATCTCTACAAGTTTTGGGCCTTATTCTGTTGCAGGCACCTGGCCCACCCACACAAGTGAGGTATCATTTTTATCGGGAGACTTGGGGGAACGCTGGGTGGAAGGAAATTTGTGGCTCCACTCAGATTCCAGAACTTTCTGTCACAGAAATGTGAGGAACATGTGTTTTTTTAGCCAAATTTTGAGGTTTACAAAGGATTCTGGGTAACAGAACCTGGTCCGAGCCACACAAGTCACCCCATCTTGGATTCCCCTAGGTCTCTAGTTTCCAGAAATGCACAGGTTTGGTAGGTTTCCCTAGGTGGCGGCTGAGCTACAAGCCAAAATCTACAGGTAGGCACTTTGCAAAAAACACCTCTGTTTTCCTTCACAAATTTGGATGTGTCCACGTTGCGGTTTGGGGCGTTTCCTGTCGCGGGCGCTAGGCCTACCCACACAAGTGAGGTATCATTGTTATCGGGAGACGTGGGGGAACGCTGGGTGGAAGGAAATTCGTGGCTCCTCTCAGATTCCAGAACTTTCTGCCACAGAAATGTGAGGAACATGTGTTTTTTTAGCCAAATTTTGAGGTTTGCAAAGGATTCTGGGTAACAGAACCTGGTCCGAGCCACACAAGTCACCCCATCTTGGATTCCCCTAGGTCTCTAGTTTTCAGAAATGCACAGGTTTGGTAGGTTTCCCTAGGTGGCGGCTGAGCTACAGGCCAAAATCTACAGGTAGGCACTTTGCAAAAAAACACCTCTGTTTTCCTTCACAAATTTGGATGTGTCCACGTTGCGGTTTGGGGCGTTTTCTGTCGCGGGCGCTAGGCCTACCCACACAAGTGAGGTATCATTTTTATCGGGAGACGTGGGGGAACGCTGGGTGGAAGGAAATTCGTGGCTCCTCTCAGATTCCAGAACTTTCTGCCACAGAAATGTGAGGAACATGTGTTTTTTTAGCCAAATTTTGAGGTTTGCAAAGGATTCTGGGTAACAGAACCTGGTCCGAGCCACACAAGTCACCCCATCTTGGATTCCCCTAGGTCTCTAGTTTTCAGAAATGCACAGGTTTGGTAGGTTTCCCTAGGTGGCGGCTGAGCTACAAGCCAAAATCTACAGGTAGGCACTTTGCAAAAAAACACCTCTGTTTTCCTTCTCAAATTTGGATGTGTCCAAGTTGCGGTTTGGGGCGTTTTCTGTCGCGGGCGCTAGGCCTACCCACACAAGTGAGGTATCATTTTTATCGGGAGACGTTGGGGAACGCTGGGTGGAAGGAAATTCGTGGCTCCTCTCAGATTCCAGAACTTTCTGCCACAGAAATGTGAGGAACATGTGTTTTTTTAGCCAAATTTTGAGGTTTGCAAAGGATTCTGGGTAACAGAACCTGGTCCGAGCCACACAAGTCACCCCATCTTGGATTCCCCTAGGTCTCTAGTTTTCAGAAATGCACAGGTTTGGTAGGTTTCCCTAGGTGGCGGCTGAGCTACAGGCCAAAATCTACAGGTAGGCACTTTGCAAAAAACACCTCTGTTTTCCTTCACCAATTTGGCTGTGTCCACGTTGCGCTTTGGGGCGTTTTCTGTCGCGGGCGCTAGGCCTACCCACACAAGTGAGGTATCATTTTTATCGGGAGACGTGGGGGAACGCTGGGTGGAAGGAAATTCGTGGCTCCTCTCAGATTCCAGAACTTTCTGCCACAGAAATGTGAGGAACATGTGTTTTTTTAGCCAAATTTTGAGGTTTGCAAAGGATTCTGGGTAACAGAACCTGGTCCGAGCCACACAAGTCACCCCATCTTGGATTCCCCTAGGTCTCTAGTTTTCAGAAATGCACAGGTTTGGTAGGTTTCCCTAGGTGGCGGCTGAGCTACAGGCCAAAACCTACAGGTAGGCACTTTGCAAAAAAACACCTCTGTTTTCCTTCACAAATTTGGATGTGTCCACGTTGCGGTTTGGGGCGTTTTCTGTCGCGGGCGCTAGGCCTAACCACACAAGTGAGGTATCATTTTTATCGGGAGACGTGGGGGAACGCTGGGTGGAAGGAAATTCGTGGCTCCTCTCAGATTCCAGAACTTTCTGCCACAGAAATGTGAGGAACATGTGTTTTTTTAGCCAAATTTTGAGGTTTGCAAAGGATTCTGGGTAACAGAACCTGGTCCGAGCCACACAAGTCACCCCATCTTGGATTCCCCTAGGTCTCTAGTTTCCAGAAATGCACAGGTTTGGTAGGTTTCCCTAGGTGGCGGCTGAGCTACAAGCCAAAATCTACAGGTAGGCACTTTGCAAAAAACACCTCTGTTTTCCTTCACAAATTTGGATGTGTCCACGTTGCGGTTTGGGGCGTTTTCTGTCGCGGGCGCTAGGCCTACCCACACAAGTGAGGTATAATTTTTATCGGGAGACGTGGGGGAACGCTGGGTGGAAGGAAATTCGAGGCTCCTCTCAGATTCCAGAACTTTCTGCCACAGAAATGTGAGGAACATGTGTTTTTTTAGCCAAATTTTGAGGTTTGCAAAGGATTCTGGGTAACAGAACCTGGTCCGAGCCACACAAGTCACCCCATCTTGGATTCCCCTAGGTCTCTAGTTTCCAGAAATGCACAGGTTTGGTAGGTTTTCCTAGGTTTGCGGCTGAGCTACAAGCCAAAATCTACAGGTAGGCACTTTGCAAAAAACACCTCTGTTTTCCTTCACAAATTTGGATGTGTCCACGTTGCGGTTTGGGGCGTTTCCTGTCACGGGCGCTAGGCCTACCCACACAAGTGAGGTATCATTTTTATCGGGAGACGTGGGGGAACGCTGGGTGGAAGGAAATTCGTGGCTCCTCTCAGATTCCAGAACTTTCTGCCACAGAAATGTGAGGAACATGTGTTTTTTTAGCCACATTTTGAGGTTTGCAAAGGATTCTGGGTAACAGAACCTGGTCCGAGCCACACAAGTCACCCCATCTTGGATTCCCCTAGGTCTCTAGTTTTCAGAAATGCACAGGTTTGGTAGGTTTCCCTAGGTGGCGGCTGAGCTACAGGCCAAAATCTACAGGTAGGCACTTTGCAAAAAAACACCTCTGTTTTCCTTCACAAATTTGGATGTGTCCACGTTGCGGTTTGGGGCGTTTTCTGTCGCGGGCGCTAGGCCTACCCACACAAGTGAGGTATCATTTTTATCGGGAGACGTGGGGGAACGCTGGGTGGAAGGAAATTCGTGGCTCCTCTCAGATTCCAGAACTTTCTGCCACAGAAATGTGAGGAACATGTGTTTTTTTAGCCAAATTTTGAGGTTTGCAAAGGATTCTGGGTAACAGAACCTGGTCCGAGCCACACAAGTCACCCCATCTTGGATTCCCCTAGGTCTCTAGTTTTCAGAAATGCACAGGTTTGGTAGGTTTCCCTAGGTGGCGGCTGAGCGACAAGCCAAAATCTACAGGTAGGCACTTTGCAAAAAAACACCTCTGTTTTCCTTCTCAAATTTGGATGTGTCCAAGTTGCGGTTTGGGGCGTTTTCTGTCGCGGGCGCTAGGCCTACCCACACAAGTGAGGTATCATTTTTATCGGGAGACGTTGGGGAACGCTGGGTGGAAGGAAATTCGTGGCTCC
Organism: Pleurodeles waltl; assembly: GCF_031143425.1. Lineage (NCBI taxonomy): Eukaryota > Metazoa > Chordata > Amphibia > Caudata > Salamandridae > Pleurodeles > Pleurodeles waltl. Next base: position 271,682,801 of record NC_090436.1, on the reverse strand, counting down.
TCTCAGATTCCAGAACTTTCTGCCACAGAAATGTGAGGAACATGTGTTTTTTTAGCCAAATTTTGAGGTTTGCAAAGGATTCTGGGTAACAGAACCTGGTCCGAGCCACACAAGTCACCCCATCTTGGATTCCCCTAGGTCTCTAGTTTTCAGAAATGCACAGGTTTGGTAGGTTTCCCTAGGTGGCGGCTGAGCTACAGGCCAAAATCTACAGGTAGGCACTTTGCAAAAAACACCTCTGTTTTCCTTCACCAATTTGGCTGTGTCCACGTTGCGCTTTGGGGCGTTTTCTGTCGCGGGCGCTAGGCCTACCCACACAAGTGAGGTATCATTTTTATCGGGAGACGTGGGGGAACGCTGGGTGGAAGGAAATTCGTGGCTCCTCTCAGATTCCAGAACTTTCTGCCACAGAAATGTGAGGAACATGTGTTTTTTTAGCCAAATTTTGAGGTTTGCAAAGGATTCTGGGTAACAGAACCTGGTCCGAGCCACACAAGTCACCCCATCTTGGATTCCCCTAGGTCTCTAGTTTTCAGAAATGCACAGGTTTGGTAGGTTTCCCTAGGTGGCGGCTGAGCTACAGGCCAAAACCTACAGGTAGGCACTTTGCAAAAAAACACCTCTGTTTTCCTTCACAAATTTGGATGTGTCCACGTTGCGGTTTGGGGCGTTTTCTGTCGCGGGCGCTAGGCCTAACCACACAAGTGAGGTATCATTTTTATCGGGAGACGTGGGGGAACGCTGGGTGGAAGGAAATTCGTGGCTCCTCTCAGATTCCAGAACTTTCTGCCACAGAAATGTGAGGAACATGTGTTTTTTTAGCCAAATTTTGAGGTTTGCAAAGGATTCTGGGTAACAGAACCTGGTCCGAGCCACACAAGTCACCCCATCTTGGATTCCCCTAGGTCTCTAGTTTCCAGAAATGCACAGGTTTGGTAGGTTTCCCTAGGTGGCGGCTGAGCTACAAGCCAAAATCTACAGGTAGGCACTTTGCAAAAAACACCTCTGTTTTCCTTCACAAATTTGGATGTGTCCACGTTGCGGTTTGGGGCGTTTCCTGTCGCGGGCGCTAGGCCTACCCACACAAGTGAGGTATCATTTTTATCGGGAGACGTGGGGGAACGCTGGGTGGAAGGAAATTCGTGGCTCCTCTCAGATTCCAGAACTTTCTGCCACAGAAATGTGAGGAACATGTGTTTTTTTAGCCAAATTTTGAGGTTTGCAAAGGATTCTGGGTAACAGAACCTGGTCCGAGCCACACAAGTCACCCCATCTTGGATTCCCCTAGGTCTCTAGTTTTCAGAAATGTACAGGTTTGGTAGGTTTCCCTAGGTGGCGGCTGAGCTACAGGCCAAAATCTACAGGTAGGCACTTTGCAAAAAACACCTCTGTTTTCCTTCACCAATTTGGCTGTGTCCACGTTGCGCTTTGGGGCATTTCCTGTCACGGGCGCTAGGTCTACCCACACAAGTGAGGTATCATTTTTATCGGGAGACGTGGGGGAACGCTGGGTGGAAGGAAATTCGTGGCTCCTCTCAGATTCCAGAACTTTCTGCCACAGAAATGTGAGGAACATGTGTTTTTTTAGCCAAATTTTGAGGTTTGCAAAGGATTCTGGGTAACAGAACCTGGTCCGAGCCACACAAGTCACCCCATCTTGGATTCCCCTAGGTCTCTAGTTTTCAGAAATGCACAGGTTTGGTAGGTTTCCCTAGGTGGCGGCTGAGCTACAGGCCAAAATCTACAGATAGGCACTTTGCAAAAAACACCTCTGTTTTCCTTCACCAATTTGGCTGTGTCCACGTTGCGCTTTGGGGCGTTTTCTGTCGCGGGCGCTAGGCCTACCCACACAAGTGAGGTATCATTTTTATCGGGAGACGTGGGGGAACGCTGGGTGGAAGGAAATTCGTGGCTCCTCTCAGATTCCAGAACTTTCTGCCACAGAAATGTGAGGAACATGTGTTTTTTAGCCAAATTTTGAGGTTTGCAAAGGATTCTGGGTAACAGAACCTGGTCCGAGCCACACAAGTCACCCCATCATGGATTCCCCTAGGTCTCTAGTTTTCAGAAATGCACAGGTTTGGTAGGTTTCCCTAGGTGGCGGCTGAGCTACAGGCCAAAACCTACAGGTAGGCACTTTGCAAAAAAACACCTCTGTTTTCCTTCACAAATTTGGATGTGTCCACGTTGCGGTTTGGGGCGTTTTCTGTCGCGGGCGCTAGGCCTAACCACACAAGTGAGGTATCATTTTTATCGGGAGACGTGGGGGAACGCTGGGTGGAAGGAAATTCGTGGCTCCTCTCAGATTCCAGAACTTTCTGCCACAGAAATGTGAGGAACATGTGTTTTTTTAGCCAAATTTTGAGGTTTGCAAAGGATTCTGGGTAACAGAACCTGGTCCGAGCCACACAAGTCACCCCATCTTGGATTCCCCTAGGTCTCTAGTTTCCAGAAATGCACAGGTTTGGTAGGTTTCCCTAGGTGGCGGCTGAGCTACAAGCCAAAATCTACAGGTAGGCACTTTGCAAAAAACACCTCTGTTTTCCTTCACAAATTTGGATGTGTCCACGTTGCGGTTTGGGGCGTTTTCTGTCGCGGGCGCTAGGCCTACCCACACAAGTGAGGTATAATTTTTATCGGGAGACGTGGGGGAACGCTGGGTGGAAGGAAATTCGAGGCTCCTCTCAGATTCCAGAACTTTCTGCCACAGAAATGTGAGGAACATGTGTTTTTTTAGCCACATTTTGAGGTTTGCAAAGGATTCTGGGTAACAGAACCTGGTCCGAGCCACACAAGTCACCCCATCTTGGATTCCCCTAGGTCTCTAGTTTCCAGAAATGCACAGGTTTGGTAGGTTTTCCTAGGTTTGCGGCTGAGCTACAAGCCAAAATCTACAGGTAGGCACTTTGCAAAAAACACCTCTGTTTTCCTTCACAAATTTGGATGTGTCCACGTTGCGGTTTGGGGCGTTTCCTGTCGCGGGCGCTAGGCCTACCCACACAAGTGAGGTATCATTTTTATCGGGAGACGTGGGGGAACGCTGGGTGGAAGGAAATTCGTGGCTCCTCTCAGATTCCAGAACTTTCTGCCACAGAAATGTGAGGAACATGTGTTTTTTTAGCCACATTTTGAGGTTTGCAAAGGATTCTGGGTAACAGAACCTGGTCCGAGCCACACAAGTCACCCCATCTTGGATTCCCCTAGGTCTCTAGTTTTCAGAAATGCACAGGTTTGGTGGGTTTCCCTAGGTGGCGGCTGAGCTACAGGCCAAAATCTACAGGTAGGCACTTTGCAAAAAAACACCTCTGTTTTCCTTCACAAATTTGGATGTGTCCACGTTGCGGTTTGGGGCGTTTTCTGTCGCGGGCGCTAGGCCTACCCACACAAGTGAGGTATCATTTTTATCGGGAGACGTGGGGGAACGCTGGGTGGAAGGAAATTCGTGGCTCCTCTCAGATTCCAGAACTTTCTGCCACAGAAATGTGAGGAACATGTGTTTTTTTAGCCAACTTTTGAGGTTTGCAAAGGATTCTAGGTAACAGAACCTGGTCCGAGCCACACAAGTCACCCCATCTTGGATTCCCCTAGGTCTCTAGTTTTCAGAAATGCACAGGTTTGGTAGGTTTACCTAGGTGGCGGCTGAGCGACAAGCCAAAATCTACAGGTAGGCACTTTGCAAAAAAACACCTCTGTTTTCCTTCTCAAATTTGGATGTGTCCAAGTTGCGGTTTGGGGCGTTTTCTGTCGCGGGCGCTAGGCCTACCCACACAAGTGAGGTATCATTTTTATCGGGAGACGTTGGGGAACGCTGGGTGGAAGGAAATTCGTGGCTCCTCTCAGATTCCAGAACTTTCTGCCACAGAAATGTGTGGAACATGTGTTTTTTTAGCCAAATTTTGAGGTTTGCAAAGGATTCTGGGTAACAGAACCTGGTCCGAGCCACACAAGTCACCCCATCTTGGATTCCCCTAGGTCTCTAGTTTTCAGAAATGCACAGTTTTGGTAGGTTTCCCTAGGTGGCGGCTGAGCTACAGGCCAAAATCTACAGGTAGGCACTTTGCAAAAAACACCTCTGTTTTCCTTCACCAATTTGGCTGTGTCCACGTTGCGCTTTGGGGCGTTTTCTGTCGCGGGCGCTAGGCCTACCCACACAAGTGAGGTATCATTTTTATCGGGAGACGTGGGGGAACGCTGGGTGGAAGGAAATTCGTGGCTCCTCTCAGATTCCAGAACTTTCTGCCACAGAAATGTGAGGAACATGTGTTTTTTTAGCCAAATTTTGAGGTTTGCAAAGGATTCTGGGTAACAGAACCTGGTCCGAGCCACACAAGTCACCCCATCTTGGATTCCCCTAGGTCTCTAGTTTTCAGAAATGCACAGGTTTGGTAGGTTTCCCTAGGTGGCGGCTGAGCTACAGGCCAAAACCTACAGGTAGGCACTTTGCAAAAAAACACCTCTGTTTTCCTTCACAAATTTGGATGTGTCCACGTTGCGGTTTGGGGCGTTTTCTGTCGCGGGCGCTAGGCCTAACCACACAAGTGAGGTATCATTTTTATCAGGAGACGTGGGGGAACGCTGGGTGGAAGGAAATTCAAGGCTCCTCTCAGATTCCAGAACTTTCTGCCACAGAAATGTGAGGAACATGTGTTTTTTTAGCCAAATTTTGAGGTTTGCAAAGGATTCTGGGTAACAGAACCTGGTCCGAGCCACACAAGTCACCCCATCTTGGATTCCCCTAGGTCTCTAGTTTCCAGAAATGCACAGGTTTGGTAGGTTTTCCTAGGTTTGCGGCTGAGCTACAAGCCAAAATCTACAGGTAGGCACTTTGCAAAAAACACCTCTGTTTTCCTTCACAAATTTGGATGTGTCCACGTTGCGGTTTGGGGCGTTTCCTGTCGCGGGCGCTAGGCCTACCCACACAAGTGAGGTATCATTTTTATCGGGAGACGTGGGGGAACGCTGGGTGGAAGGAAATTCGTGGCTCCTCTCAGATTCCAGAACTTTCTGCCACTGAAATGTGAGGAACATGTGTTTTTTTAGCCACATTTTGAGGTTTGCAAAGGATTCTGGGTAACAGAACCTGGTCCGAGCCACACAAGTCACCCCATCTTGGATTCCCCTAGGTCTCTAGTTTTCAGAAATGCACAGGTTTGGTAGGTTTCCCTAGGTGGCGGCTGAGCTACAGGCCAAAATCTACAGGTAGGCACTTTGCAAAAAACACCTCTGTTTTCCTTCACCAATTTGGCTGTGTCCACGTTGCGCTTTGGGGCGTTTTCTGTCGCGGGCGCTAGGCCTACCCACACAAGTGAGGTATCATTTTTATCGGGAGACGTGGGGGAACGCTGGGTGGAAGGAAATTCGTGGCTCCTCTCAGATTCCAGAACTTTCTGCCACAGAAATGTGAGGAACATGTGTTTTTTTAGCCAAATTTTGAGGTTTGCAAAGGATTCTGGGTAACAGAACCTGGTCCGAGCCACACAAGTCACCCCATCTTGGATTCCCCTAGGTCTCTAGTTTTCAGAAATGCACAGGTTTGGTAGGTTTCCCTAGGTGGCGGCTGAGCTACAGGCCAAAACCTACAGGTAGGCACTTTGCAAAAAAACACCTCTGTTTTCCTTCACAAATTTGGATGTGTCCACGTTGCGGTTTGGGGCGTTTTCTGTCGCGGGGTGCTAGGCCTAACCACACAAGTGAGGTATCATTTTTATCGGGAGACGTGGGGGAACGCTGGGTGGAAGGAAATTCGTGGCTCCTCTCAGATTCCAGAACTTTCTGCCACAGAAATGTGAGGAACATGTGTTTTTTTAGCCAAATTTTGAGGTTTGCAAAGGATTCTGGGTAACAGAACCTGGTCCGAGCCACACAAGTCACCCCATCTTGGATTCCCCTAGGTCTCTAGTTTCCAGAAATGCACAGGTTTGGTAGGTTTCCCTAGGTGGCGGCTGAGCTACAAGCCAAAATCTACAGGTAGGCACTTTGCAAAAAACACCTCTGTTTTCCTTCACAAATTTGGATGTGTCCACGTTGCGGTTTGGGGCGTTTCCTGTCGCGGGCGCTAGGCCTACCCACACAAGTGAGGTATCATTTTTATCGGGAGACGTGGGGGAACGCTGGGTGGAAGGAAATTCGTGGCTCCTCTCAGATTCCAGAACTTTCTGCCACAGAAATGTGAGGAACATGTGTTTTTTTAGCCAAATTTTGAGGTTTGCAAAGGATTCTGGGTAACAGAACCTGGTCCGAGCCACACAAGTCACCCCATCTTGGATTCCCCTAGGTCTCTAGTTTTCAGAAATGTACAGGTTTGGTAGGTTTCCCTAGGTGGCGGCTGAGCTACAGGCCAAAATTTACAGGTAGGCACTTTGCAAAAAACACCTCTGTTTTCCTTCACCAATTTGGCTGTGTCCACGTTGCGCTTTGGGGCATTTCCTGTCACGGGCGCTAGGTCTACCCACACAAGTGAGGTATCATTTTTATCGGGAGACGTGGGGGAACGCTGGGTGGAAGGAAATTCGTGGCTCCTCTCAGATTCCAGAACTTTCTGCCTCAGAAATGTGAGGAACATGTGTTTTTTTAGCCAAATTTTGAGGTTTGCAAAGGATTCTGGGTAACAGAACCTGGTCCGAGCCACACAAGTCACCCCATCTTGGATTCCCCTAGGTCTCTAGTTTTCAGAAATGCACAGGTTTGGTAGGTTTCCCTAGGTGGCGGCTGAGCTACAGGCCAAAATCTACAGGTAGGCACTTTGCAAAAAACACCTCTGTTTTCCTTCACCAATTTGGCTGTGTCCACGTTGCGCTTTGGGGCGTTTTCTGTCGCGGGCGCTAGGCCTACCCACACAAGTGAGGTATCATTTTTATCGGGAGACGTGGGGGAACGCTGGGTGGAAGGAAATTCGTGGCTCCTCTCAGATTCCAGAACTTTCTGCCACAGAAATGTGAGGAACATGTGTTTTTTTAGCCAAATTTTGAGGTTTGCAAAGGATTCTGGGTAACAGAACCTGGTCCGAGCCACACAAGTCACCCCATCTTGGATTCCCCTAGGTCTCTAGTTTTCAGAAATGCACAGGTTTGGTAGGTTTCCCTAGGTGGCGGCTGAGCTACAGGCCAAAACCTACAGGTAGGCACTTTGCAAAAAAACACCTCTGTTTTCCTTCACAAATTTGGATGTGTCCACGTTGCGGTTTGGGGCGTTTTCTGTCGCGGGCGCTAGGCCTAACCACACAAGTGAGGTATCATTTTTATCGGGAGACGTGGGGGAACGCTGGGTGGAAGGAAATTCGAGGCTCCTCTCAGATTCCAGAACTTTCTGCCACAGAAATGTGAGGAACATGTGTTTTTTTAGCCAAATTTTGAGGTTTGCAAAGGATTCTGGGTAACAGAACCTGGTCCGAGCCACACAAGTCACCCCATCTTGGATTCCCCTAGGTCTCTAGTTTCCAGAAATGCACAGGTTTGGTAGGTTTTCCTAGGTTTGCGGCTGAGCTACAAGCCAAAATCTACAGGTAGGCACTTTGCAAAAAGCACCTCTGTTTTCCTTCACAAATTTGGATGTGTCCACGTTGCGGTTTGGGGCGTTTCCTGTCGCGGGCGCTAGGCCTACCCACACAAGTGAGGTATCATTTTTATCGGGAGACGTGGGGGAACGCTGGGTGGAAGGAAATTCGTGGCTCCTCTCAGATTCCAGAACTTTCTGCGACAGAAATGTGAGGAACATGTGTTTTTTTAGCCACATTTTGAGGTTTGCAAAGGATTCTGGGTAACAGAACCTGGTCCGAGCCACACAAGTCACCCCATCTTGGATTCCCCTAGGTCTCTAGTTTTCAGAAATGTACAGGTTTGGTAGGTTTCCCTAGGTGGCGGCTGAGCTACAGGCCAAAATCTACAGGTAGGCACTTTGCAAAAAACACCTCTGTTTTCCTTCACCAATTTGGCTGTGTCCACGTTGCGCTTTGGGGCATTTCCTGTCACGGGCGCTAGGTCTACCCACACAAGTGAGGTATCATTTTTATCGGGAGACGTGGGGGAACGCTGGGTGGAAGGAAATTCGTGGCTCCTCTCAGATTCCAGAACTTTCTGCCACAGAAATGTGAGGAACATGTGTTTTTTTAGCCAAATTTTGAGGTTTGCAAAGGATTCTGGGTAACAGAACCTGGTCCGAGCCACACAAGTCACCCCATCTTGGATTCCCCTAGGTCTCTAGTTTTCAGAAATGCACAGGTTTGGTAGGTTTCCCTAGGTGGCGGCTGAGCTACAGGCCAAAATCTACAGATAGGCACTTTGCAAAAAACACCTCTGTTTTCCTTCACCAATTTGGCTGTGTCCACGTTGCGCTTTGGGGCGTTTTCTGTCGCGGGCGCTAGGCCTACCCACACAAGTGAGGTATCATTTTTATCGGGAGACGTGGGGGAACGCTGGGTGGAAGGAAATTCGTGGCTCCTCTCAGAATCCAGAACTTTCTGCCACAGAAATGTGAGGAACATGTGTTTTTTAGCCAAATTTTGAGGTTTGCAAAGGATTCTGGGTAACAGAACCTGGTCCGAGCCACACAAGTCACCCCATCATGGATTCCCCTAGGTCTCTAGTTTTCAGAAATGCACAGGTTTGGTAGGTTTCCCTAGGTGGCGGCTGAGCTACAGGCCAAAACCTACAGGTAGGCACTTTGCAAAAAAACACCTCTGTTTTCCTTCACAAATTTGGATGTGTCCACGTTGCGGTTTGGGGCGTTTTCTGTCGCGGGCGCTAGGCCTAACCACACAAGTGAGGTATCATTTTTATCGGGAGACGTGGGGGAACGCTGGGTGGAAGGAAATTCGTGGCTCCTCTCAGATTCCAGAACTTTCTGCCACAGAAATGTGAGGAACATGTGTTTTTTTAGCCAAATTTTGAGGTTTGCAAAGGATTCTGGGTAACAGAACCTGGTCCGAGCCACACAAGTCACCCCATCTTGGATTCCCCTAGGTCTCTAGTTTCCAGAAATGCACAGGTTTGGTAGGTTTCCCTAGGTGGCGGCTGAGCTACAAGCCAAAATCTACAGGTAGGCACTTTGCAAAAAACACCTCTGTTTTCCTTCACAAATTTGGATGTGTCCACGTTGCGGTTTGGGGCGTTTTCTGTCGCGGGCGCTAGGCCTACCCACACAAGTGAGGTATAATTTTTATCGGGAGACGTGGGGGAACGCTGGGTGGAAGGAAATTCGAGGCTCCTCTCAGATTCCAGAACTTTCTGCCACAGAAATGTGAGGAACATGTGTTTTTTTAGCCACATTTTGAGGTTTGCAAAGGATTCTGGGTAACAGAACCTGGTCCGAGCCACACAAGTCACCCCATCTTGGATTCCCCTAGGTCTCTAGTTTCCAGAAATGCACAGGTTTGGTAGGTTTTCCTAGGTTTGCGGCTGAGCTACAAGCCAAAATCTACAGGTAGGCACTTTGCAAAAAACACCTCTGTTTTCCTTCACAAATTTGGATGTGTCCACGTTGCGGTTTGGGGCGTTTCCTGTCGCGGGCGCTAGGCCTACCCACACAAGTGAGGTATCATTTTTATCGGGAGACGTGGGGGAACGCTGGGTGGAAGGAAATTCGTGGCTCCTCTCAGATTCCAGAACTTTCTGCCACAGAAATGTGAGGAACATGTGTTTTTTTAGCCACATTTTGAGGTTTGCAAAGGATTCTGGGTAACAGAACCTGGTCCGAGCCACACAAGTCACCCCATCTTGGATTCCCCTAGGTCTCTAGTTTTCAGAAATGCACAGGTTTGGTGGGTTTCCCTAGGTGGCGGCTGAGCTACAGGCCAAAATCTACAGGTAGGCACTTTGCAAAAAAACACCTCTGTTTTCCTTCACAAATTTGGATGTGTCCACGTTGCGGTTTGGGGCGTTTTCTGTCGCGGGCGCTAGGCCTACCCACACAAGTGAGGTATCATTTTTATCGGGAGACGTGGGGGAACGCTGGGTGGAAGGAAATTCGTGGCTCCTCTCAGATTCCAGAACTTTCTGCCACAGAAATGTGAGGAACATGTGTTTTTTTAGCCAACTTTTGAGGTTTGCAAAGGATTCTAGGTAACAGAACCTGGTCCGAGCCACACAAGTCACCCCATCTTGGATTCCCCTAGGTCTCTAGTTTTCAGAAATGCACAGGTTTGGTAGGTTTACCTAGGTGGCGGCTGAGCGACAAGCCAAAATCTACAGGTAGGCACTTTGCAAAAAAACACCTCTGTTTTCCTTCTCAAATTTGGATGTGTCCAAGTTGCGGTTTGGGGCGTTTTCTGTCGCGGGCGCTAGGCCTACCCACACAAGTGAGGTATCATTTTTATCGGGAGACGTTGGGGAACGCTGGGTGGAAGGAAATTCGTGGCTCCTCTCAGATTCCAGAACTTTCTGCCACAGAAATGTGTGGAACATGTGTTTTTTTAGCCAAATTTTGAGGTTTGCAAAGGATTCTGGGTAACAGAACCTGGTCCGAGCCACACAAGTCACCCCATCTTGGATTCCCCTAGGTCTCTAGTTTTCAGAAATGCACAGGTTTGGTAGGTTTCCCTAGGTGGCGGCTGAGCTACAGGCCAAAATCTACAGGTAGGCACTTTGCAAAAAACACCTCTGTTTTCCTTCACCAATTTGGCTGTGTCCACGTTGCGCTTTGGGGCGTTTTCTGTCGCGGGCGCTAGGCCTACCCACACAAGTGAGGTATCATTTTTATCGGGAGACGTGGGGGAACGCTGGGTGGAAGGAAATTCGTGGCTCCTCTCAGATTCCAGAACTTTCTGCCACAGAAATGTGAGGAACATGTGTTTTTTTAGCCAAATTTTGAGGTTTGCAAAGGATTCTGGGTAACAGAACCTGGTCCGAGCCACACAAGTCACCCCATCTTGGATTCCCCTAGGTCTCTAGTTTTCAGAAATGCACAGGTTTGGTAGGTTTCCCTAGGTGGCGGCTGAGCTACAGGCCAAAACCTACAGGTAGGCACTTTGCAAAAAAACACCTCTGTTTTCCTTCACAAATTTGGATGTGTCCACGTTGCGGTTTGGGGCGTTTTCTGTCGCGGGCGCTAGGCCTACCCACACAAGTGAGGTATCATTTTTATCAGGAGACGTGGGGGAACGCTGGGTGGAAGGAAATTCGAGGCTCCTCTCAGATTCCAGAACTTTCTGCCACAGAAATGTGAGGAACATGTGTTTTTTTAGCCAAATTTTGAGGTTTGCAAAGGATTCTGGGTAACAGAACCTGGTCCGAGCCACACAAGTCACCCCATCTTGGATTCCCCTAGGTCTCTAGTTTCCAGAAATGCACAGGTTTGGTAGGTTTTCCTAGGTTTGCGGCTGAGCTACAAGCCAAAATCTACAGGTAGGCACTTTGCAAAAAACACCTCTGTTTTCCTTCACAAATTTGGATGTGTCCACGTTGCGGTTTGGGGCGTTTCCTGTCGCGGGCGCTAGGCCTACCCACACAAGTGAGGTATCATTTTTATCGGGAGACGTGGGGGAACGCTGGGTGGAAGGAAATTCGTGGCTCCTCTCAGATTCCAGAACTTTCTGCCACTGAAATGTGAGGAACATGTGTTTTTTTAGCCACATTTTGAGGTTTGCAAAGGATTCTGGGTAACAGAACCTGGTCCGAGCCACACAAGTCACCCCATCTTGGATTCCCCTAGGTCTCTAGTTTTCAGAAATGCACAGGTTTGGTAGGTTTCCCTAGGTGGCGGCTGAGCTACAGGCCAAAATCTACAGGTAGGCACTTTGCAAAAAACACCTCTGTTTTCCTTCACCAATTTGGCTGTGTCCACGTTGCGCTTTGGGGCGTTTTCTGTCGCGGGCGCTAGGCCTACCCACACAAGTGAGGTATCATTTTTATCGGGAGACGTGGGGGAACGCTGGGTGGAAGGAAATTCGTGGCTCCTCTCAGATTCCAGAACTTTCTGCCACAGAAATGTGAGGAACATGTGTTTTTTTAGCCAAATTTTGAGGTTTGCAAAGGATTCTGGGTAACAGAACCTGGTCCGAGCCACACAAGTCACCCCATCTTGGATTCCCCTAGGTCTCTAGTTTTCAGAAATGCACAGGTTTGGTAGGTTTACCTAGGTGGCGGCTGAGCGACAAGCCAAAATCTACAGGTAGGCACTTTGCAAAAAAACACCTCTGTTTTCCTTCTCAAATTTGGATGTGTCCAAGTTGCGGTTTGGGGCGTTTTCTGTCGCGGGCGCTAGGCCTACCCACACAAGTGAGGTATCATTTTTATCGGGAGACGTTGGGGAACGCTGGGTGGAAGGAAATTCGTGGCTCCTCTCAGATTCCAGAACTTTCTGCCACAGAAATGTGTGGAACATGTGTTTTTTTAGCCAAATTTTGAGGTTTGCAAAGGATTCTGGGTAACAGAACCTGGTCCGAGCCACACAAGTCACCCCATCTTGGATTCCCCTAGGTCTCTAGTTTTCAGAAATGCACAGGTTTGGTAGGTTTCCCTAGGTGGCGGCTGAGCTACAGGCCAAAATCTACAGGTAGGCACTTTGCAAAAAACACCTCTGTTTTCCTTCACCAATTTGGCTGTGTCCACGTTGCGCTTTGGGGCGTTTTCTGTCGCGGGCGCTAGGCCTACCCACACAAGTGAGGTATCATTTTTATCGGGAGACGTGGGGGAACGCTGGGTGGAAGGAAATTCGTGGCTCCTCTCAGATTCCAGAACTTTCTGCCACAGAAATGTGAGGAACATGTGTTTTTTTAGCCAAATTTTGAGGTTTGCAAAGGATTCTGGGTAACAGAACCTGGTCCGAGCCACACAAGTCACCCCATCTTGGATTCCCCTAGGTCTCTAGTTTTCAGAAATGCACAGGTTTGGTAGGTTTCCCTAGGTGGCGGCTGAGCTACAGGCCAAAACCTACAGGTAGGCACTTTGCAAAAAAACACCTCTGTTTTCCTTCACAAATTTGGATGTGTCCACGTTGCGGTTTGGGGCGTTTTCTGTCGCGGGCGCTAGGCCTACCCACACAAGTGAGGTATCATTTTTATCAGGAGACGTGGGGGAACGCTGGGTGGAAGGAAATTCGAGGCTCCTCTCAGATTCCAGAACTTTCTGCCACAGAAATGTGAGGAACATGTGTTTTTTTAGCCAAATTTTGAGGTTTGCAAAGGATTCTGGGTAACAGAACCTGGTCCGAGCCACACAAGTCACCCCATCTTGGATTCCCCTAGGTCTCTAGTTTCCAGAAATGCACAGGTTTGGTAGGTTTTCCTAGGTTTGCGGCTGAGCTACAAGCCAAAATCTACAGGTAGGCACTTTGCAAAAAACACCTCTGTTTTCCTTCACAAATTTGGATGTGTCCACGTTGCGGTTTGGGGCGTTTCCTGTCGCGGGCGCTAGGCCTACCCACACAAGTGAGGTATCATTTTTATCGGGAGACGTGGGGGAACGCTGGGTGGAAGGAAATTCGTGGCTCCTCTCAGATTCCAGAACTTTCTGCCACTGAAATGTGAGGAACATGTGTTTTTTTAGCCACATTTTGAGGTTTGCAAAGGATTCTGGGTAACAGAACCTGGTCCGAGCCACACAAGTCACCCCATCTTGGATTCCCCTAGGTCTCTAGTTTTCAGAAATGCACAGGTTTGGTAGGTTTCCCTAGGTGGCGGCTGAGCTACAGGCCAAAATCTACAGGTAGGCACTTTGCAAAAAACACCTCTGTTTTCCTTCACCAATTTGGCTGTGTCCACGTTGCGCTTTGGGGCGTTTTCTGTCGCGGGCGCTAGGCCTACCCACACAAGTGAGGTATCATTTTTATCGGGAGACGTGGGGGAACGCTGGGTGGAAGGAAATTCGTGGCTCCTCTCAGATTCCAGAACTTTCTGTCACAGAAATGTGAGGAACATGTGTTTTTTTAGCCAAATTTTGAGGTTTGCAAAGGATTCTGGGTAACAGAACCTGGTCCGAGCCACACAAGTCACCCCATCTTGGATTCCCCTAGGTCTCTAGTTTTCAGAAATGCACAGGTTTGGTAGGTTTCCCTAGGTGGCGGCTGAGCTACAGGCCAAAACCTACAGGTAGGCACTTTGCAAAAAAACACCTCTGTTTTCCTTCACAAATTTGGATGTGTCCACGTTGCGGTTTGGGGCGTTTTCTGTCGCGGGCGCTAGGCCTAACCACACAAGTGAGGTATCATTTTTATCGGGAGACGTGGGGGAACGCTGGGTGGAAGGAAATTCGTGGCTCCTCTCAGATTCCAGAACTTTCTGCCACAGAAATGTGAGGAACATGTGTTTTTTTAGCCAAATTTTGAGGTTTGCAAAGGATTCTGGGTAACAGAACCTGGTCCGAGCCACACAAGTCACCCCATCTTGGATTCCCCTAGGTCTCTAGTTTCCAGAAATGCACAGGTTTGGTAGGTTTCCCTAGGTGGCGGCTGAGCTACAAGCCAAAATCTACAGGTAGGCACTTTGCAAAAAACACCTCTGTTTTCCTTCACAAATTTGGATGTGTCCACGTTGCGGTTTGGGGCGTTTCCTGTCGCGGGCGCTAGGCCTACCCACACAAGTGAGGTATCATTTTTATCGGGAGACGTGGGGGAACGCTGGGTGGAAGGAAATTCGTGGCTCCTCTCAGATTCCAGAACTTTCTGCCACAGAAATGTGAGGAATATGTGTTTTTTTAGCCAAATTTTGAGGTTTGCAAAGGATTCTGGGTAACAGAACCTGGTCCGAGCCACACAAGTCACCCCATCTTGGATTCCCCTAGGTCTCTAGTTTTCAGAAATGTACAGGTTTGGTAGGTTTCCCTAGGTGGCGGCTGAGCTACAGGCCAAAATTTACAGGTAGGCACTTTGCAAAAAACACCTCTGTTTTCCTTCACCAATTTGGCTGTGTCCACGTTGCGCTTTGGGGCATTTCCTGTCACGGGCGCTAGGTCTACCCACACAAGTGAGGTATCATTTTTATCGGGAGACGTGGGGGAACGCTGGGTGGAAGGAAATTCGTGGCTCCTCTCAGATTCCAGAACTTTCTGCCTCAGAAATGTGAGGAACATGTGTTTTTTTAGCCAAATTTTGAGGTTTGCAAAGGATTCTGGGTAACAGAACCTGGTCCGAGCCACACAAGTCACCCCATCTTGGATTCCCCTAGGTCTCTAGTTTTCAGAAATGCACAGGTTTGGTAGGTTTCCCTAGGTGGCGGCTGAGCTACAGGCCAAAATCTACAGGTAGGCACTTTGCAAAAAACACCTCTGTTTTCCTTCACCAATTTGGCTGTGTCCACGTTGCGCTTTGGGGCGTTTTCTGTCGCGGGCGCTAGGCCTACCCACACAAGTGAGGTATCATTTTTATCGGGAGACGTGGGGGAACGCTGGGTGGAAGGAAATTCGTGGCTCCTCTCAGATTCCAGAACTTTCTGCCACAGAAATGTGAGGAACATGTGTTTTTTTAGCCAAATTTTGAGGTTTGCAAAGGATTCTGGGTAACAGAACCTGGTCCGAGCCACACAAGTCACCCCATCTTGGATTCCCCTAGGTCTCTAGTTTTCAGAAATGCACAGGTTTGGTAGGTTTCCCTAGGTGGCGGCTGAGCTACAGGCCAAAACCTACAGGTAGGCACTTTGCAAAAAAACACCTCTGTTTTCCTTCACAAATTTGGATGTGTCCACGTTGCGGTTTGGGGCGTTTTCTGTCGCGGGCGCTAGGCCTAACCACACAAGTGAGGTATCATTTTTATCGGGAGACGTGGGGGAACGCTGGGTGGAAGGAAATTCGAGGCTCCTCTCAGATTCCAGAACTTTCTGCCACAGAAATGTGAGGAACATGTGTTTTTTTAGCCAAATTTTGAGGTTTGCAAAGGATTCTGGGTAACAGAACCTGGTCCGAGCCACACAAGTCACCCCATCTTGGATTCCCCTAGGTCTCTAGTTTCCAGAAATGCACAGGTTTGGTAGGTTTTCCTAGGTTTGCGGCTGAGCTACAAGCCAAAATCTACAGGTAGGCACTTTGCAAAAAGCACCTCTGTTTTCCTTCACAAATTTGGATGTGTCCACGTTGCGGTTTGGGGCGTTTCCTGTCGCGGGCGCTAGGCCTACCCACACAAGTGAGGTATCATTTTTATCGGGAGACGTGGGGGAACGCTGGGTGGAAGGAAATTCGTGGCTCCTCTCAGATTCCAGAACTTTCTGCCACAGAAATGTGAGGAACATGTGTTTTTTTAGCCACATTTTGAGGTTTGCAAAGGATTCTGGGTAACAGAACCTGGTCCGAGCCACACAAGTCACCCCATCTTGGATTCCCCTAGGTCTCTAGTTTTCAGAAATGCACAGGTTTGGTAGGTTTCCCTAGGTGGCGGCTGAGCTACAGGCCAAAATCTACAGGTAGGCACTTTGCAAAAAAACACCTCTGTTTTCCTTCACAAATTTGGATGTGTCCACGTTGCGGTTTGGGGCGTTTTCTGTCGCGGGCGCTAGGCCTACCCACACAAGTGACGTATCATTTTTATCGGGAGACGTGGGGGAACGCTGGGTGGAAGGAAATTCGTGGCTCCTCTCAGATTCCAGAACTTTCTGCCACAGAAATGTGAGGAACATGTGTTTTTTTAGCCAACTTTTGAGGTTTGCAAAGGATTCTAGGTAACAGAACCTGGTCCGAGCCACACAAGTCACCCCATCTTGGATTCCCCTAGGTCTCTAGTTTTCAGAAATGCACAGGTTTGGTAGGTTTCCCTAGGTGGCGGCTGAGCGACAAGCCAAAATCTACAGGTAGGCACTTTGCAAAAAAACACCTCTGTTTTCCTTCTCAAATTTGGATGTGTCCAAGTTGCGGTTTGGGGCGTTTTCTGTCGCGGGCGCTAGGCCTACCCACACAAGTGAGGTATCATTTTTATCGGGAGACGTTGGGGAACGCTGGGTGGAAGGAAATTCGTGGCTCCTCTCAGATTCCAGAACTTTCTGCCACAGAAATGTGAGGAACATGTGTTTTTTTAGCCAAATTTTGAGGTTTGCAAAGGATTCTGGGTAACAGAACCTGGTCCGAGCCACACAAGTCACCCCATCTTGGATTCCCCTAGGTCTCTAGTTTTCAGAAATGCACAGGTTTCGTAGGTTTCCCTAGGTAGCGGCTGAGCTACAGGCCAAAATCTACAGGTAGGCACTTTGCAAAAAACACCTCTGTTTTCCTTCACCAATTTGGCTGTGTCCACGTTGCGCTTTGGGGCGTTTTCTGTCGCGGGCGCTAGGCCTACCCACACAAGTGAGGTATCATTTTTATCGGGAGACGTGGGGGAACGCTGGGTGGAAGGAAATTCGTGGCTCCTCTCAGATTCCAGAACTTTCTGCCACAGAAATGTGAGGAACATGTGTTTTTTTAGCCAAATTTTGAGGTTTGCAAAGGATTCTGGGTAACAGAACCTGGTCCGAGCCACACAAGTCACCCCATCTTGGATTCCCCTAGGTCTCTAGTTTTCAGAAATGCACAGGTTTGGTAGGTTTCCCTAGGTGGCGGCTGAGCTACAGGCCAAAACCTACAGGTAGGCACTTTGCAAAAAAACACCTCTGTTTTCCTTCACAAATTTGGATGTGTCCACGTTGCGGTTTGGGGCGTTTTCTGTCGCGGGCGCTAGGCCTAACCACACAAGTGAGGTATCATTTTTATCGGGAGACGTGGGGGAACGCTGGGTGGAAGGAAATTCGTGGCTTCTCTCAGATTCCAGAACTTTCTGCCACAGAAATGTGAGGAACATGTGTTTTTTTAGCCAAATTTTGAGGTTTGCAAAGGATTCTGGGTAACAGAACCTGGTCCGAGCCACACAAGTCACCCCATCTTGGATTCCCCTAGGTCTCTAGTTTTCAGAAATGTACAGGTTTGGTAGGTTTCCCTAGGTGGCGGCTGAGCTACAGGCCAAAATCTACAGGTAGGCACTTTGCAAAAAACACCTCTGTTTTCCTTCACCAATTTGGCTGTGTCCACGTTGCGCTTTGGGGCATTTCCTGTCACGGGCGCTAGGTCTACCCACACAAGTGAGGTATCATTTTTATCGGGAGACGTGGGGGAACGCTGGGTGGAAGGAAATTCGTGGCTCCTCTCAGATTCCAGAACTTTCTGCCACAGAAATGTGAGGAACATGTGTTTTTTTAGCCAAATTTTGAGGTTTGCAAAGGATTCTGGGTAACAGAACCTGGTCCGAGCCACACAAGTCACCCCATCTTATATTCCCCTAGGTCTCTAGTTTCCAGAAATGCACAGGTTTGGTAGGTTTCCCTAGGTGGCGGCTGAGCTACAAGCCAAAATCTACAGGTAGGCACTTTGCAAAAAACACCTCTATTTTCCTTCACAAATTTGGATGTGTCCACGTTGCGGTTTGGGGCGTTTCCTGTCGCGGGCGCTAGGCCTACCCACACAAGTGAGGTATAATTTTTATCGGGAGACGTGGGGGAACGCTGGGTGGAAGGAAATTCGTGGCTCCTCTCAGATTCCAGAACTTTCTGCCACAGAAATGTGAGGAACATGTGTTTTTTTAGCCAAATTTTGAGGTTTGCAAAGGATTCTGGGTAGCAGAACCTGGTCCGAGCCACACAAGTCACCCCATCTTGGATTCCCCTAGGTCTCTAGTTTTCAGAAATGCACAGGTTTGGTAGGTTTCCCTAGGTGGCGGCTGAGCTACAGGCCAAAATCTACAGGTAGGCACTTTGCAAAAAACACCTCTGTTTTCCTTCACCAATTTGGCTGTGTCCACGTTGCGCTCTGGGGCATTTCCTGTCACGGGCGCTAGGCCTACCCACACAAGTGAGGTATCATTTTTATCGGGAGACGTGGGGGAATGCTGGGTGGAAGGAAATTCGTGGCTCCTCTCAGATTCCAGAACTTTCTGCCACAGAAATGTGAGGAACATGTGTTTTTTTAGCCAAATTTTGAGGTTTGCAAAGGATTCTGGGTAACAGAACCTGGTCCGAGCCACACAAGTCACCCCATCTTGGATTCCCCTAGGTCTCTAGTTTTCAGAAATGCACAGGTTTGGTAGGTTTCCCTAGGTGGCGGCTGAGCTACAGGCCAAAATTTACAGGTAGGCACTTTGCAAATAACACCTCTGTTTTCCGTTACCAATTTGGCTGTGTCCACGTTGCGATTTGGGGCATTTCCTGTCACGGGCGCTAGGCCTACCCACACAAGTGAGGTATCATTTTTATCGTGAGACGTGGGGGAACGCTGGTTGGAAGGAAATTCGTGGCTCCTCTCAGATTCCAGAACTTTCTGCCACAGAAATGTGTGGAACATGTGTTTTTTTAGCCAAATTTTGAGGTTTGCAAAGGATTCTGGGTAACAGAACCTGGTCCGAGCCACACAAGTCACCCCATCTTGGATTCCCCTAGGTCTCTAGTTTTCAGAAATGCACAGGTTTGGTAGGTTTCCCTAGGTGGCGGCTGTGCTACAGGCCAAAATCTACAGGTAGGCACTTTGCAAAAAACACCTCTGTTTTCCTTCACCAATTTGGCTGTGTCCACGTTGCGCTTTGGGGCATTTCCTGTCACGGGCGCTAGGCCTACCCACACAAGTGAGGTATCATTTTTATCGGGAGACGTGGGGGAACACTGGGTGGAAGGAAATTCGTGGCTCCTCTCAAATTCCAGAACTTTCTGCCACAGAAATGTGAGGAACATGTGTTTTTTTAGCCAAATTTTGAGGTTTGCAAAGGATTCTGGGTAACAGAACCTGGTCCGAGCCACACAAGTCACCCCATCTTGGATTCCCCTAGGTCTCTAGTTTTGAGAAATGCACAGGTTTGGTAGGTTTCCCTAGGTGGCGGCTGAGCTACAATCCAAAATCTACAGGTAGGCACTTTGCAAAAAACACCTCTGTTTTCCTTCACCAATTTGGCTGTGTCCACGTTGCGCTTTGGGGCGTTTTCTGTCGCGGGCGCTAGGCCTACCCACACAAGTGAGGTACCATTTTTATTGGGAGACGTGGGGGAACGCTGGGTGGAAGAAAATTCGTGGCTCCTCTCAGATTCCAGAACTTTCTGCCACAGAAATGTGAGGAACATGTGTTTTTTTAGCCAAATTTTGAGGTTTGCAAAGGATTCTGGGTAACAGAACCTGGTCCGAGCCACACAAGTCACCCCATCTTGGATTCCCTTAGGTATCTAGTTTTCAGAAATGCACAGGTTTGGTAGGTTTCCCTAGGTGGCGGCTGAGCTACAGGCCAAAATCTACAGGTAGGCACTTTGCAAAAAACACCTCTGTTTTCCTTCACCAATTTGGCTGTGTCCACGTTGCGCTTTGGGGCGTTTCCTGTCACGGGCGCTAGGCCTACCCACACAAGTGAGGTATCATTTTTATCGGGAGACGTAGGGGAACGCTGGGTGGAAGGAAATTCGTGGCTCTTCTCAGATTCCAGAACTTTCTGCCACAGAAATGTGAGGAACATGTGTTTTTTTAGCCAAATTTTGAGGTTTGCAAAGGATTCTGGGTAACAGAACCTGGTCCGAGCCACACAAGTCACCCCATCTTGGATTCCCCTAGGTCTCTAGTTTTCAGAAATGCAGAGGTTTGGTAGGTTTCCCTAGGTGGCGGCTGAGCTACAGGCCAAAATCTACAGGTAGGCACTTTGCAAAAATCACCTCTGTTTTCCTTCACCAATTTGGCTGTGTCCACGTTGCGCTTTGGGGCATTTCCTGTCACGGGCGCTAGCCCTACCCACACAAGTGAGGTATCATTTTTATCGGGAGACGTGAGGGATTGCTGGGTGGAAGGAAATTCGTGGCTCCTCTCAGAGTCCAGAACATTCTGCCACAGAAATGTGAGGAACATGTGTTTTTTTAGCCAAATTTTGAGGTTTGCAAAGGATTCTGGGTAACAGAACCTGGTCCGAGCCACACAAGTCACCCCATCTTGGATTCCCCTAGGTCTCTAGTTTTGAGAAATGCACAGGTTTGGTAGGTTTCCCTAGGTGGCGGCTGAGCTACAGGCCAAAATCTACAGGTAGGCACTTTGCAAAAAACACCTCTGTTTTCCGTCACCAATTTGGCTGTGTCCACGTTGCGATTTGGGGCATTTCCTGTCACGGGCGCTAGGCCTACCTACACAAGTGAGGTATCATATTTATCGTGAGACGTGGGGGAACGCTGGGTGGAAGGAAATTCGTGGCTCCTCTCAGATTCCAGAACTTTCTGCCACAGAAATATGAGGAACATGTGTTTTTGTAGCCAAATTTTGAGGTTTGCAAAGGATTCTGGGTAACAGAACCTGGTCCGAGCCACACAAGTCGCCCCATCTTGGATTCCCCTAGGTCTTTAGTTTTCAGAAATGCACAGGTTTGGTAGGTTTCCCTAGGTGGCGGCTGAGCTACAGGCCAAAATCTATAGGTAGGCACTTTGCAAAAAACACCTCTGTTTTCCTTCACCAATTTGGCTGTGTCCACGTTGCGCTTTGGGGCATTTCCTGTCACGGGCGCTAGGCCTACCCACACAAGTGAGGTATCATTTTTATCGGGAGACGTGGGGGGGGAACGCTGGGTGGAAGGAAATTCGTGGCTCCTCTCAGATTCCAGAACTTTCTGCCACAGAAATGTGAGGAACATGTGTTTTTTTAGCCACATTTTGAGGTTTGCAAAGGATTCTGGGTAACAGAACCTGGTCCGAGCCACACAAGTCACCCCATCTTGGATTCCCCTAGGTCTCTAGTTTTCAGAAATGCACAGGTTTGGTAGGTTTCCCTAGGTGGCGGCTGAGCTACAGGCCAAAATCTACAGGTAGGCACTTTGCAAAAAACACCTCTGTTTTCCTTCACCAATTTGGCTGTGTCCACGTTGCGCTTTGGGGCGTTTTCTGTCGCGGGCGCTAGGCCTACCCACACAAGTGAGGTATCATTTTTATCTGGAGATGTAGGGGAACGCTGGGTGGAAGGAAATTCGTGGCTCCTCTCAGATTCCAGAACTTTCTGCCACAGAAATGTGAGGAACATGTGTTTTTTTAGCCAAATTTTGAGGTTTGCAAAGGATTCTGGGTAACAGAACCTGGTCCGAGCCACACAAGTCACCCCATCTTGGATTCCCCTAGGTCTCTAGTTTTCAGAAATGCACAGGTTTGGTAGGTTTCCCTAGGTGGCGGCTGAGCTACAGGCCAAAATCTACAGGTAGGCACTTTGCAAAAAACACCTCTGTTTTCCTTCACCAATTTGGCTGTGTCCACGTTGCGCTTTGGGGCGTTTCCTGTCACGGGCGCTAGGCCTACCCACACAAGTGAGGTATCATTTTTATCGGGAGACGTGGGGGAACGCTGGGTGGAAGGAAATTCGTGGCTCCTCTCAGATTCCAGAACTTTCTGGCGCAGAAATGTGAGGAACATGTGTTTTTTTAGCCAAATTTTGAGGTTTGCAAAGGATTCTGGGTAACAGAACCTGGTCCGAGCCACACAAGTCACCCCATCTTGGATTCCCCTAGGTCTCTAGTTTTCAGAAATGCACAGGTTTGGTAGGTTTCCCTAGGTGGCGGCTGAGCTACAGGCCAAAATCTACAGGTAGGCACTTTGCAAAAAACACCTCTGTTTTCCTTCACAAATTTGGATGTGTCCACGTTGCGCTTTGGGGCGTTTTCTGTCGCGGGCGCTAGGCCTACCCACACAAGTGAGGTATAATTTTTATCGGGAGACGTGGGGGAACGCTGGGTGGAAGGAAATTCGTGTCTCCTCTCAGATTCCAGAACTTTCTGCCACAGAAATGTGAGGAACATGTGTTTTTTTAGCCAAATTTTGAGGTTTGCAAAGGATTCTGGGTAACAGAACCTGGTCCGAGCCACACAAGTCACCCCATCTTGGATTCCCCTAGGTCTCTAGTTTTCAGAAATGCACAGGTTTGGTAGGTTTCCCTAGGTGGCGGCTGATCTAGAGGCCAAAATCTACAGGTAGGCACTTTGCTAAAATCAGCTCTGTTTTCTGTGATGTGTCCACGTTGTGTTTTGGGGCATATCCTGTCGCGGGCGCTAGGCCTACCCACACAAGTGAGGTATCATTTTTATCGGGAGACTTGGGGGAACATAGAATAGCAAAACAAGTGTTATTGCCCATTGTCTTTCTCTACATTTTTTCCTTCCAAATGTAAGACAGTGTGTAAAAAAGACATCTATTTGAGAAATGCCCTGTAATTCACATGCTAGTATGGGCACCCCGGAATTCAGAGATGTGCAAATAACCACTGCTTCTCAACACCTTATCTTGTGCCCATTTTGGAAATACAAAGGTTTTCTTGATAGCTATTTTTTACTCTTTATATTTCAGCAAATGAATTGCTGTATACCTGGCATAGATTGAAAACCCACTGCAGGGTGCAGGTCATTTATTGGCTCTGGGTACCTAGAGTTCTTTATGAACCTATAATCCCTATATATCCCCGCAACCAGAAGAGTCCAGCAGACGTAACGGTATATTGCTTTCGAAAATCTGTCATTGCTGGAAAAAGTTACAGAGTAAAACGTAGAGTAAAATTGATGTTTTTTTCACCTCAATTTCAATATTTTTCTTTTTCAGTTGTTATTTTCTGTAGGAAACCCTTGTAGGATATACACAAATTAACCCTTGCTGAATTCAGATTTTTGTCTACATTTCAAAAATGTTGCGGTTTCTGGGATCCAGCGTTGGTTTCATGCCCATTTCTGTCACTGACTGGAAGGAGGCTGAAAGCACAAACAATCGTAAAAATGGGGTATGTCCCAGTAAAATGCCAAAATTGTGTTGAAAAATTGGGTTTTCTGATTCAAGTCTGCCTGTTCCTGAAAGCTGGGAAGCTGGTGATTTTATCACCGCAAACCCTTTGTTGATGCCCTTTTCAGGGAAAAAACCACAAGCCTTCTTCTGCAGCCCATTTTTCAATTTTTTTTAAAAAAAACTAAATTTTCACTGTTTTTTGGCTAATTTCTTGGCCTCCTTCTGGGGAACCCACAAAGTCTGGGTACCTCCCTAGGATGTTGGAAAAAAAGGACGCAAATTTGGCGTGGGTAGCTTATGTGAACAAAAAGTTATGAGGGCCTAAGCGCGAACTGCTCCAAATAGCCAAAAAAAGGCTTGCACAGGAGGGGGAAAAGGCCTGGCAGCGAAGGGGTTAACGGCTTGGCTCCTCTGCTTCTATTGGTGTCAATGTTTGTTTAATTGTGCTTAACGTAGAAGGCAATGAGTAAAGTATTTGTGCAATAGATCATGCAATAACACAGTAGAACCCAAAAATACACCACACAGTGTTTAGAAAAATATATAATATTTATCTGGATAAATGCAGGTCAAAACCATTAAGATGCAATAAGTATATGTTGAAATATAACTGTAAAATGATATATAAATGGTCTTTAGTCTTTTAAAAGCAATAAATGTCTCTTACAAGCACAAAGTACTTGGTTTGCGCTTAAAATCTCCGCAAGGAACCGCAGAGGAGGTGGTGCGTGGAACGGCGATGCGTTGTTTATTTTTCATGCAGGAAAGGCTTTACATCGATTTACGGCACTCGGTCATGGATCCTCTTCGGGTTGCGTGGTTTTGGGTGCCCCAGGAACGAGGCGTTGAATTCCGGCGCTGGCAGGATGAAGTCACAGGGGATGCGTCTATCCAGTGGGCGTTGCATGGAAATTTCTACCGCATGGCAGGCGCTGCGTTGATTCCTCTCAGGAAGTCGGGCTGCGTCCTTCTGGCTGGGCTGTGTGTCGATCCAGTGGGCCGTGCGTCGAATTTCCGTTCACTACGCTGGCACTGCATCAATCTTCTCCTTGAGTAGTTGGGCTGCCCCATTCCGGTATGGCGTGCAGTGAATTTTTCACCATGTTGTAGGCTGTGCATTGTTTTCTGCCAGCTGTGCGTCGGTTCCGCTGCGCAGGGAGTTCTTCTTGCAGGAATGAAGTCTTTTTGGTCCTGAGACTTCAGGGAACAGGAGGCAAGCTCTATACAAGCCTTTGGAGAGCATTTCTCAGCACAGCCAGAGAGCAGCAAGGCAGCAGTCTGTCACAGAAAGCAGTCAGGTGAGTCCTTTGGGCAGCCAGGCAGTTCTTCTTGGCAGGTTGCAGGTTCTGGTTCAGGCTCTTCTCCAGGAAGTCTCTGTGACAAGAGTGTCTTGTCAAGAAGTGACTAAGTTGGTAGGGTCAGAGACCCTGCTTAAATACCCAAATGTACCTTTGAAGTGGGGGAGACTTCGAAGGGTGGCTTAGAAGTGCACAAGGTCCCCTTTCAGTTCCATCCTGTCTGCCAGCGTCCCAGTAGGGGTGTGGCAGTCCTTTGTGTGAATGCGGGCTACTGTCCTTTGACATGGAAGTGTTAAGCCCTCCACCCTCCCAGCCCAGGAAGACCCATTCAATATGTAGATGTATGCAAGTGTGACTGAGCATCCTGTGCTTGGGGTTGTCTAAGTGAATGCAGACAGGCGTGGATTGGAAGGCACAGAAGGATTTAAGTGTAGATAAATGCTCACTTTCTAAAAGTAGCATTTCTAAATTAGTAATATAAAATCCAACTTCACCATTAAGCAGGATTTTATATCACCATTCTGGCTGTACTAAATATGACCTGGCTACTCCTTTCAGATCAGGATCTACCACTCAAACAGTATATGAGGGTAGCCCTAATGCTATCCTATGAAAGACGCAGGCCTCACAGCAGTGTAAAACGAATTTAGGAGTTTTACACTACCAGGACATATGAAACACACTTGTTGATGTCCTGCCTTTTACCTACATAGCCCCCTTCCCTATGGGCTACCTAGGGCCTACCTTAGAGGTGACTTATATGTAGAAAAAGAGGAGTTTAAGGTTTGGCAAGTACTTTTAAATGCCAAGTCAAAGTGGCAGTAAAACTGCACACACAGACACTGAAATGGCAGGCCTGAGACATGGTTAGGGGGATACTTATGTGAGTGGCACAACGAGTGCTGCAGCCCACTAGTAGCATTTAATTTACAGGCCCTGGGCACATGTAGTGCACTTGACTAGGGACTTACAAGTAAATCAAATAAGCCAATGCGATATGAGACAATGTCACCATGTTTTCAGGAGAGAGCATTTGCACTTTATCACTGTTTAGCAGTGGTAAAGTGCGCAGACTCCTAAAGCCATTAAAAATGAGGCCAGAAAAAGAGAAGGAGGAAGACAAAATGTTTGGGGGTGACCCGGCAGAAAGGCCATTTCCAACAGCTCCTCTTGCTGCCATCGTCAGAAGCCACGGTATGAACATCGTGTCATATGGCGATGACACACAACTCATCATTTCGCTCACGAAGACCCGGATACGGCCAAAAGGAACTTTCACGCAGGAATGGTAGCCGTTGCCACCTGGATGAGAGAAAGCTGCCTCAAGTTCAGCTCCGACAAGATGGAGCTCATCATCCTCGGAAACGCCACCTCAGCTTGGTATGACTCATGGTGGCCCACATCCCTCAACGCCTCCCCCTGCGCCGACCGAGCATGCCGGCAACTTAGGAACCATCCATGACCCACCAGGTAAACTCTGTTACCTGCTCCTGCCAGCATACACCCCCGCAAACTCCGGAAGATCTTCCGATGGATCCCAGCAGACTGTTGCAGGACAGTCACCCACGCCTTAGTCACAAGCAAGCTAGACTAAACAACACCCTCTATACCAGCACCTCAACTACGAACATCAAAAAACTTCAACTCATCCAGAAAGCC
Organism: Pleurodeles waltl; assembly: GCF_031143425.1. Lineage (NCBI taxonomy): Eukaryota > Metazoa > Chordata > Amphibia > Caudata > Salamandridae > Pleurodeles > Pleurodeles waltl. The sequence continues at coordinate 271,656,207 of NC_090436.1, read as the reverse complement.
GCCGCCAGACTCATTCTGGACCTCCCTCACCGAGAACACATTTCCCAACACCTAAGGACCCTCCACTGGCTACCCATTTGAGAAGCGAATCATCTTCAAACTTCTCACTCACACGTACAAGGCTATACACATTGCAGGACCAGTCTACCTGAACCACTGCTTTGCTTTCCAAACCCCTGCCAGATCCCTCCGCTCCACCCAGATGGCCCTGGCCACCGTCCCTCACATCTGCAAAACCACTGCCGGAGGACGATCTTTTACCTACACTGCAGGAAAGATCTGGAACAACCTCCCCCTGCATCTCAGACAAAGCCCCTTGCTTACCATCTTCAGGAAGAACTTTAAGACGTGGATCTTTGGATGAGGCCCCTCCCCTCCCCCAGCACCTTGAGAATCTCACAGGTGAGTAGCTGCGATCTACAAATACTGATTGATTGATTGATTGATTTGATCAGTGGACGGCCATTTTAAATCATATTTTGTATGCTTTCAAAATGGCTATCACGTGGCATATACCCACAAGATGACCATTGCATCTAACTGCAACATTGCACCATCTTTGAAATATCTAAAATAACATTTGACCATCTTTAAAGTATGAAAGATAACAGTCCAAAATATCCAACCATTGCTATTGGCTTTCTCATTACTTTCTCTACCTTGGCAATACTGCCAGCCATCAAGTATTTCAATTGGGACCAATTTACTTTGTAGTGCTTGTTTACACTTTCATTTGACACCAGAATGCTTAATAAATCTATGAGCATAATGTGTAACCCATACATGATATGCTTATTTGGAGTATACATGCAGAAAAAAATGTCATGATTATACATTGGTGGTTCTAAATGTAATCTTAGAATTGCATTGTATTTTAACGAAGGTAAAAAAAAATAGTGTAACAGATTTTCTACTGTTAAAGTTAAAAGGTCAGGGGTAGCAACAAGGGTGTACTTAATGGCAAAGAGGTGACTATTGATAATCTTATGAACACTCAAAAAGCTGAATCTTTGAATGTATTCACAAATATTTCAGTACAAATGCATTTCTCTTTCCTACTCACAACCACTGGTGATAATTCGTAGTGGTTAAACTGAACAGTCGTGGCTCACGATGGTCAAAATGGATGGGGCTGCATGTGGTGGGGGAGGGGAGGTGGGAACAATAAACCATAAATACAAAAATAAAAAAATAACGTACCTGACCTGCCTCGCCGCTCCTCAATCCTCTTCACAGCAGGCACAGGCTCCAAGCCTGTCTTGCTGCCGATCCTAACGCTGCTGGCAGCATGAAAGCACCATTAGGTTTGGCCTGAGCACCCTGCCTTGGCACTCCGAGACAGAGTGGGAGCCTCTACCTGCTGTCTCCAGCCCGGCAATACAGTGCCGCGTTGGAGGGAGCCCAGTGCGCATGTGTTTGGCCGGCCCGAGACGGCCAGCCAAACACGCAAGCGCACTAAGGGGAGGGCTGTGCACTCCCCCTCCATCCCTGTCATCGCCCTTGGCCCTGCCCCCTGAAAAATTAAAATTATAACAAACAAAGGGCCAGATTTAAGGGAAAATTATGATGTGTGTCGCTGCGCCAAATTTGGCAGTGCCACGCACCATCATTTTCACAATGCAGGGATGCGCCATGCTGCCCCCTGTGATGGCACTGAATATGTTGCCATGCGCCAATGCAGCAACCCTTGCACAATTGTGCAAGGATGGCTGCGTTAAGGGGGATATTGTTTTTGTGCAAGAAGGAATACCCTCCTGCACAAAAGCAATCTTAAATGGTGATTTGCTCTTTCTATATGTGCTGCAAAAAGCAGCACACATAGAAAGAGCAAACAACAAGGAGAAATAAAAGCATTTCTCCTCATTGCGCCCTGCTAATGCCACCACTGAGGTGACTTTAGATTTTGGCGCTGCCTCAGGTTTATGAAAACTCGCAAATCTAGGGCAGCTTCAAAATGCAATGGGTGTTGCTGTGACACACCCACTGCAACACCCAATGCACTCCCCTTCCACGCCCCTTCCACGCAAAGTGCTGCCTGTGAAGGGGCCGTATTTACAATAAAAAAATAAAAAAATAACATACCTGACCTGCCTCGCCGCTCCTCAATCCTCTTCACAGCAGGCACAGGCTCCAAGCCTGTCTTGCTACCAATCCTAATGCTGCTGGCAGCATGAAAGCAGCATTAGGATTTGCCTGAGTTCCCTGGCTTGGTGCTCCGAGGCAGAGTGGGAGCCTCTGCCTGCTGTCTCCAGCCTGGCAATACAGTGCCGGGTTGCAGGGAGCCCAGTGCACATGTGTGTTTGGTCAGCCCGAGACGGCGGGCCAAACACACATGCGCACTGCAAGGAGTGCTGTGCACTCCCCCTCCATCCCTGTCATCGCCCGTGGCCCCGCACCCTGAAAAATAAAAATGATAATAAATATAGGGCCAGATTTAAGGGAAAATGACGATGAGCATCGCTGCGCCAAAATTGACAGCGTCGCGTACTGTCATTTTCACTGCAGGGATTGGCCATGTTGCACCTGCGCTGGCGCTGAATATGCTGCCATGTGCCAGCGCAGCAACCCTTGCACCATTGTGCAAGGAAGGCTACGTTAAGGGGGAGATTGTTTTTGTGCAGGAGGGAACACCTTCCTGCACAAAAGCAATTTTAAATGGTGATTTGCTCTTTCTAAGTGTGCTGCAAAATGCAGCTCACATTGAAAGAGCAAAAAATGAGAAGAAATAAAAGCATTTCACCTCGTTGCACCCTGCTAACGCCACCATGAAGTCAGACGAACTTCATCACCTGCCAGTCTGCACCCATGGAAAGAAAAAAAGCTGTATCGTGAGGAAATCAAAATTATCAGACTAGAAAATGTGGCCCTGGCTGAAATTTGCTAAAAGCTCGTGGATAAAAAAGAGTGCTTTAAAAGTAGACCTTTTGTGTTCAGTAAGATAGTGCAATTCTTGAGATTGGCCGAAATGTGATCACATTTTCAGAACCCAAACGGAAATAAGCAGCATTTGCAAAGTCCAGCCATGACCGTCAAAACACTTATAAGACCATAATTAACTGTAAGTAAAGTTTAGAAAAGGATGTACATTTCCTTTTTGTGTCTCAGATACAGACAGCTTTTGCTGTCTGCTGGCAAGATCTATTGGTTCCAAAACACAGCATATACTTTTGGATCAGCCCCTTGCTTATTATTGGATGGCTTTGATGTCTATTTCAGTAGTGTCGTCCTAAGAATTTTAGGGGCCTAATGCAAAACAACATTTGAGGGCCCCTGTATGGAACAAATTCCATTTGTACACATATCAAGCCCATGGTGTTAAACAATACTAAAGTATTACATGTTAAATATGAATGAGGTCATGCAAAAACAGTTCAAATATGTCTTGCCTCAGACCTCAAAAATCCTTAAGATGGCACTAGTTTTGAGAGACAGAGTAAGTTGTAAGGTAAGGCAGATAGGGAGAGAGATTTAGATGGAGAAATAGAATAGACACAGTCAAATAGAGAGAAACTTCATTTTTTCAAGGGGCCCGTTGAAAGGTGGTGGCCCTGGGCAATTACTAACTTTGTCCAAGCCTTAGTATTTCAGGTGTCTGCTATTGATATGAAAGTATTCTTGTATGTGTCACTCCCAGGAGCATTTCGGTCACACAGTGTCCTTAGGGATAATTTATATCCTTCCACTGCTGACTTGAGTTAACTTATTTTTCTTTTGCATGCAGAACTTCACAGGAGTACGAGTTTCCCTTTTCCCTACCCCACTTGTTTCTGTCCCCCCAGCACTGTCTTTTTGTACTCTCCTCTATCCCTCCCTCACGTTTTACATCCTGCACACAGTCCCATTCCCCACTCCAATCCCAGTTTTAGATAATTTATATTTATTTTATTATTTGCTTTATGAAGAGCCTGCAGTTACATAGTACTGCTGGGCCTTCGTTTTTAGTTATTTTTTTACTTTTATGTTACTATACTAAAATGGCCATCTCCTGTATTTAAAAAGGTAAATAAAAACGATCGTAGTGTTTCATTTTGCACGATGGCACGTGGTATGACATTTTCATGCCCATGTGCCAGGACTCCTGCATTTGCATCAGTGGCCATCTTGTTTTCATTAATGTTTTTCATTTTGTTAATAGAATACGCATTTCAAGATCGCCGACCAAGAGTTTGCATGCATACATTTGATCATGCAATTGTTTGCAAATACCAAAATGCATAGGCAAAGCTAATAGCTCAGCCTTTTGGAGTAGAGACTATTTGGCTTTGCCCATGCTTATTGTTTGATGGAATTCACCATAGCCCCATCTCTTTCACCACTTAAACAATCGTGGTCTCATTCATATCCCTAAATGTTGATGATCCTAATTTCCATTTGCAAGTGCGAAGGCCAGCATATGCTGATATTAGGAATACAGATGTGGGATTTACGACAAAGTTTGCCCCATAGAGTAAATTATTGAAGTTATGTGTACAAAAACGATCTTATCCAGATTCAGTGTACAAAGAGGGGAAATCCTGGTGCCAAAAATCATTATGAACAACGTAGTATTACCCTCTGTACACGGAAGGAATAAGAATGTCTGTGATGATGTCTGAATCGATCCACAAACCTACCATGATTTCATTCACTTACAGCCCCCTTTAAATGTAAACAATTTGTAGTTAATAGTGAAAGAGTGGTAACTCTTTAGACACTGGTCTTGCACTCTTCAGGCATAGACTGAGGCATTATATTGATTTCACTTGAAAGACAACGCTGAATAGCTCTCATAAGTTACATACATCTATTTTAAAGTTCTCATTAATGTCAATGAATTGATACAGGCTTTCTGAGAACACTTGGCTGATTCGTTAATAATTCCTGAAACTCCTTAATGGCTAAATCACAGATTTCTTATGTTGACTGAGGTCTTGGTATGAAGCCATGAAACAGCTATGATATATTTGAAGACTTCTCAAATAGTGAGTGTGTGATTTTTAATGCATATGTGAATGCCCTTTCAGTTATATAGTGTGTTCTACATACATCTGGTGTGTTTCTAAGGCATTCCCTATTTTTGGTTGATAAGGGTACTAAGGTAACAGAAAATTCCAAACAAATACCCAGCAACAAACATATTGGTTGTATGAGGAAGTAAGGATTACAAGCTAGGTGGCTGAAATCCAGTTTCTTCAATTTCAGCGGTAACTCCTCTGCTATGGCAGAGGAGCGTCACGTTCCCGCGCCAGTAGCAGCAGCTGCAAACCGAAAATAAAATCAATAATAGACTACAGGGTATATTTAAGAGCCCCTAGTGCCACAGGAGCCTCACGTTTAGTGATGCTCCTGTGGCACTATGCACTGCACCTATTTACAAGGTTGCGTTAAGCCACTTTTTATGGCTTAACGTCACCTTATAAATACAGCCCCTTCACAGGCAGCACTTTGCATGGAAGGGGCATGGAAGGGGTGTGCAATGGGTGTTGCTGTGGGTGTGTCACAGCAACACCCATTGCCTTTTGAAGCTGCCCTAGATTTGCAAGTTTTCATAAACCTGAGGCAGCGCCAAAATCTAAAGCTTCTCTAGTTATAATCTGAAGACAGATATGTAAGCTTTCATTTAATAAACTGAATTTATAGTTATCCTCTAGGTGAGCTCTGGTTGTCAAGTGTGCTCCTTTCCGGGTTGTTTGCTGTGCTTATAAATATCCACATAGATTGGTAAATTGCAGAAAGTCATAACTTTGTTGGTACTCACGAACATTCAAAACGTTTTTGCCATTCCACTTTCGTGCAGAGGTGTACTTCAAAAATGGCTGGAGTAAGTGATCAAATGGTGTGGGTTTTTTCATAAAATATCCCCATAGTCCTGATGGTGTCAGAGGGCTTAATTCTCCACCAAGAAAAATGTTGACCTGTAAGAGGAAAAAAGAAAAGAAATGTGAATCGGTAAATACCGATGCACTTTCCTCAAACAAAGTCCTTCAATTTCCACTCTTTAGATTATTAGCAAGACTAACTTTAGTGGAGTTAGAGTACTCCTAAAAACCTTCAGCTTGCATGGATTAATACAAGTAGTCCCTGGGCTGTATACTTGTAGAAATGTAGATGTATGTTTAAACTTCAACCCCCCCAAAAACAGGCGTTGGGCCCTTGGAATATGAGCTCCTGAAGTTCCAAAAAGTCAGAAGTCTACTTAAACCATAGGAGTAAATCTACAACGAGGCGTAAAATATTCTTGTGAATTTCCCCCATTGTATAGACATGCTGATTTTATTACAGGACCAGGGAAACTATTGTGCTCCTTTCTGCTACTTTATTTACTCTAGTATCCGCAGTAGTTTAAAGAAGAAACTAAGCCTATAGTTCTCATAATCCCCACCAAATACCCAAATAGGAAATCGAAACATCACTCTGACTCACCTAGTACATACTAGGATGACATTCCCCATTTCCTTTCTCTTTTCTTGCTGGTTCATAGTGCTCATCTGCAACAGATATGCACACTCATTACAGTGACCAATAATTCGTTGTATTTTATTTTAGAACATTATTCTTTATTTTTCTATTCTGGATGAGTCGTCCTCCTGCTGTGTTGATACGGCCATGGTTTACTGTATGCCAGTGGCAGCTCATGAAAGGGAAAATGGGTGGTGTGGCGCACGACGGGGGAGACAAAAACCAGAAAATATAAAAAAAAAAATTTAACTTACCTTTCTTGCCGTGCCGATCCTTGGTCCTCGACTGCAGGCACAGGCTCCCGGCCTGCCCTGCGTCCAATCCTAACGCTGCTTTCATGCTACTGGCATCATGAAAGCAGTGTTAGGATTGGATGGAGTGCCCAGCCAGAGTGCTCTGAGGCAGAGTGGAAGTCTCTGCCGGCTGTCTACAACCCAGAAACGCAGTGCCTGCGTTGCTGGGTTGGAGAGAGCCTAGTGCGCATGTGTGTTTGGCCAGCCCAAGACGGCCAGCCAAATATACATGTGCACTGAGGGGGAGTACTGTGCACTACCCTTCCATGCTCGTCACAACCTATGGCCCCACTCCTTTTACAAGAAAACTAAAATAAACCTAATTTATTTTTGTTTTCTTGTAAACGTTTTGAAGCTGCTGCTGTTGGGGGGGGTGACGCTCCTCCACCATAGTAGAGGAGCTGCCCCTGCTGTATGCGTTGATCTCCCTGCTGTGTTCCACTGCTGATAGTTGGCTGCTTACTGGCCTCTCCTCTGCGTTATGAAAACAAATTGCCTGTTTTGGGATTTAGTGTGGCACCCATATTTGTTTTTCCTTTGAATTTGTCATTCAGATGGTGAGTTCTGTTCGTGTATATATTAGGACATAAGTATGAAGGGTAACAGAGAAATCTGAATGTTGAGGATCTTGGTATTGAAGAAGAAGAGCTTGTCAAAAGGAATATATGTATATATTTGGAAACTTCAGTGTCACAACCCGTTCAGGAAGCTGTGTCTTCTTCTTTTGAGTGGTGGCTTCCAATATAGGTAAGTCTGTTGCTTAGGCACTGTTGCAAAAGTTGACATTTCCTGCTGGTCTGGTAGTAGCAGCCTGTGTCTCCACCAGAATTATCTTAAACTATCTAGAGAGGTAACTTCATTAGCCTTCAGCAAAATAAAAAAAGTCTCTCCTTTAAATAATTCTCAAGAGATGTCTGACTCTGTTGCATTGATGATCTCCATCATCGCCACTATGCACCAGCATTTTGTTGACACGCCTCTAGGATATGATGAGATTGGTGAAAAGTATGATAATGACTGTGTATATGGCATAGATTCTGACACTAATTTAAATAAAATTTCCAAGAAATGTGGTAATTGGTTGAGGGGGTAGAGCCCCACTTAGGCAACAATCACATTCCTTGTCAGAGTGAACCACAAGTCATGAAATTAGCCTGGGCTTATCCAACTGGTACCTTAGCACAAAAGCAGTCAGGCTTAACTTAGAGGCAATGTGCAAAGTATTTATGAAGTACACAAACAATGATAAAGTGAAAACACCACACAAAAAAAAATCCTCCAACCAATTTAGAAATATAAGTGATGCCAGAATGACAAAAACTCTGTCAGTAGAACCAGGGATATTCAGTTTTAATGTTTTATGTGAAAATAGCACCAAGAAGCAGAAAGCACTAACTGATATTGTCCAGTTGTGCTGGTCTGGGGAAAAGTCACAAGTTTAGGCGAACCAAGGCAGAGCATGGGCTGGATGTAGGACTGAGTTCCATCCACTGAGAGTTGTACCTTTGTTTCTTTGTGGTTGAGACATTAGACTCTGCGTCGGTCTGTGCCATGCTGCATCTGTTCCAGTGAAGCCACTGGTCAGAAACTGCAAGGTCCTACGATGCGAGGTCCTACTGTGGATTGCATTGCGCTGTGTTGTTTCTGATGAAGCCATCAATCAGGAGCTGCGAGGTGCTGAGATTCAAGGCCTTGCATTGGGCTGTGTCATGCAGTGTCAGTCTGATGAGATTTTCAGTTGTGCTTAGAGGAGAACACTCTGACTCCAGCAAGGGGTACAGGACCTAGGGTGCACTGCTTGTGGAAAGGGCTCATTACAGCAGTTGCCAGCAGGAAGGCTCAGTCAGGTCTAGTTGCAGTTCCAGGTAGAGCCAGTTGCAGCAGGTAAGCTGGGCAGTTGCAGGGAGGCCTCTGAAGTTTGTTGTGTCCTTGTAACTCACACAGGAGGTCAGCCAACTGACCCTTGGAGTCACTTTGGGTAGCCCGAGATAAAGGTAAGCAGGTCCAATCTGCCTCCTTAGACAGTAAGACAGTCCTTCAGGAAGGAGGGTGGTCCTCTGGCAGCAGGGCAGTCATTCGTCTGAATCTGTCAAGGTATATACGAGTGTTCTGATGAGTGGCTCTGAATGTCTAATATTTTGATCTGGTACCAGTCCCTGTCCTAACCCCACATCTGGTTCTGGAAAGTTCTTCCCCCGTCAAGGCTCCAAACTCTGTGGGGATGACAAAAGGCACGGCAGCTCTGAAGTCAGGAGGTTCCTTTGTTTGCCGGAGGTAAACCCTTTCAAGTATAAGTGGGGCTGGGTACAGCCCCTCCTCAGCCATCCTGCCAGGATAGTCCATCCTGCCCACACCTAAGCACCCTTTGTGTTACTGTCTGGAGGCACCACACAAACCCCAATAACAGAGACATTCACATTCATGTGCCCCAGGAACCTGGCAGAAATGTTTGGACAGGAAAATGTCAACTTTCTAAAAGTGGCATTTTCAGAACTGTAACAATAAATATGACTTCACCATTAAAGAGGATTTTAAATTACAATTCATTAGGTGTAAACAGCATATCACTACCTGCTCCTAATCTAAAGTTAGCACTATCAAATTTAATAAAGTAATCCAGTGTTAGTCAATGCAATAGATAGACCCTACAGCAGTGAAAACATACTTAAGGAGTTTTCCACTGCCAGGACATGTAAAGCTTAAGTAAATATTTGTTACGTTTTAAATAGAATCCACCCCTCCCTATGAGCCTTTAGGGTCTACCCTAGAGGTGACTTATGAGTATCAAAAAGGAAGGTTTAGGCCTGGCAAAAGATTTATTTTGCGCCAGACAAAAGATTTATTTTGCAGGGTCAAAATGACAGTTTACAACTGCACTACAGGCTGCAGTGGCAGAACTGTGATGTGTTTTAAAAGTGCTACTCCATTGGGTATTACAATGAGCGTTGCAGGCCCACTAGCAGCATGTAATTTACAGGCTCTCGGTACATGTAGTACCATTTACTAGGGCCTTATAACTTGAAATGTTCCAATTAAGTGTAGGCCAATTTTTCCATAGCTGAAGAAGAGGGCACAATCAATTTAGTCCAGCAACCATAGGGGTGAAGCCAACATGTTTGGGGGAATACCACACCAAGGAATTCAGGTCTAACAAAAATTCTGATACTTGGTATGATTAGCCTAAAAGACAGAAAATGACTAATGTTTTTGAAAGGACAACTGACAACTCACTCATAATAATCAGGGGTGCTAATGGGAAACCAATGTTTGAATCCCTTCTTAATTCAGACCAAATCGATGACCCCTAATTTAATGGCAATGTTGAGACTTGAACAAAGAAAGATAATCTACTTATGTTAAGGGGGCCATTACCCTCACAAAGGTTCTGACAGAGCCTGCTCTCCTGTCAAGATAAGGGGTTTGTGCAAAATTTGCAAGATTTGTTTTCACATAGTTGCATGAGATTTTGGCAAAATTATATGTACTTACACAAAATGCAAAACCAACATGTAGCACAGCAGCAAATTTTGATGTAAGGATGTATTTTCTGATTTAATGCAAAACAAATTTAAAAACAAAAGCACTACAAACAGCAACTGGTAATATTTTGTTGTTCATACACCTCCATGGTAAATTCTTACAGTCAGAGTGACTGATGCATGATAATGCAACATGACATTTTAGTGCAATTGTGTAACAAGTGTAAAGTGTAATTCATAAAATAACACGAATGATGCTGGTGTCATTAAATTTTTGCCCAGAATTTATGAAGATAAACTATTAGATGTTGTAGGCCCCCCTTATCAAACTTTTGTTTTTAGCTGAATATTCTAAAGAATCAAGAGAAGTAGTGGAACCTGTGGTGTTTTCTAGCTGTGCTTAAAGAGCTGTGTGATTTCTAGGAAAAGCCATTTTGGCCATTTCTGTGGCGAGCACTAACGGCTTGTCATTAAAGTTCAATCTAAAAAGGGGAGAACTGGCAAGTATGGAGTTTGGTCTGAAGACATAAGGCTTCTTGTTTTTGGTATTGTTTGATAAAAGAAATTACCAAATACGCTCAGGCATTTTCCTCTCTGGACAAAGCACAATTCTACTTGTCTCAGGTCTTTGACAGACAGCTCTTCGATATAGGAGTTGATGTGCCAGCCCCTACACCTTTGAGCACAGCCACTAGCATGAAGCCCACATCTTCCAGTATAACAGCACCATTTTCTTCCCACAGAGAAGAAAGGAAGATTGTGTGTCCATCTGCAGAGGAAAAAGGAGAAGAGATATCTCCCAAGGTAAGCAAAACTCCAGGTCTTACTAACATTAAAGGTGGAATTCCAAATATTTCTCCTAGAGATTTTTTATGATCCATTTCACAATTATTTCTCCAATCTATTTTCAAAAGCAGAGAAAAATCTAATTTCTTGGGAAAGGGCTGATTTAGTAAAAAAGACGTGACAAAGTCTTGTCTCCTACACCCCTACATATTTTCATAATCAGAAAAAAGAACAAAAAGTACTGTTGGATCATAAACCCAGGAGAATACAACCAGTTTGTACTTTTTTGCCATTTCAAGATGGAAAATATTGTCCATCTCAGGTATCTTCATCTAGATAGATTTGAAAGATATATTGTCCAAATTCCACTTTTCATCTTCAAGAGAAAATGTCTCCAATGTATTTGTTCAGGGGCTTTGCATCAAACACAAGTGCTATCCACCACTTTAGTCAGGGTGAACCACAAAAGTCACTAAATAAACTTGATAGCTATGGCATAGAGCAGACGGGCAATGTGTAAATCATTTATGCACACTCAAAATAGGGATAAAATCAAACCACAACACAAGAAAATCACACACCAATTTAGAAAACATAAGTAAATTTTATTAAATAAAACGACACCAACACAAACAAAAATCCAATGAGGGAAACCAGAGTTATAAATTTTAAAGTTTAAATGTGAAAACAGCACCAACAAGCATTAGCTACCAAGCGTACCCATCTGGTTGCACTTGATTGGCACTGAGAGACTAGCAAGGCCAACAACAATGATGAGCGGGTCAGTTATAGAAGTCAGAGTCGACCCATTCGAAAGTTTCACCTTTGAATTTAGTCTCTAAAATGGAAGTCAAAAATTGTGAGTGGGGCAATGCAGCAGGCTGTAGCCAAAGAGGGCTCCACATCAGGTAGCCACTGGATGAGGTCCCTGTGAAACTGATTAATATTGGTGGGAAATATCTGAGTAGGAAAAATTTGAATTTAGGGCCCAAGGAGGATCTCTTGTAGGCAGATAATTTTGATGACTTTACCCAGTGAATATTTCTACATTCACACTTCGTCACTTTTTGGGAGCTTTGCTTCTTACAGCATGGCTGCAGGCTGTAACTGAAGAGGGCTCCACGAGGTTGGATGTATGATGGTACAACGCATGCGCCAACCACGCATGCCTGAACAATGCGGTCAGAACAACAACCGAGTTGTTTCCACGAATGCCTTCACCACGCATGCCTTTACAATGATTTTTCATTGTAAAAGCATGCCTAGTAAAGGCATGTGTGGAACAGCATGCATGGTTCTAGCATGCCATCCCTTCACTCACTCTCAAATTAAAACTACCCCGACCCCCCCAACCCGCCCTAAAAAAAACTACCCTGACCACCCCAACCCGCCCTAAAAATAAAACTACACTGACCCCCCACCTGCCCCTAAAAACTACCCCGATACCCACACCACCCTGAGCCCTAAAACCTACCTCAACCCCCCCACCCACCCAAAAAACTGAACCCACCTCAAAAATAAAACTACCCCGCCCCTAAAAACAAAATTAACCCAACCCCCCACCCACCTAAAATAATACAACTACCCAGACCCCCCACCCAGCCCCTAAAAATACCTGACCCCCACCCCTAAAACTAAAACTACCCCAACCCCAGCCCCTAAAACCAAAACTACCCGACCCCCAACACTGCCCCTAAAACTACCTCAACCCCACCCTAAACTAAAAATACCCCGACCCCCACCCCTAAAAACTGAAACTCACCCAACCCCCCACCCCTGCCCCTAAAACTACTGTGACCCCCACCCAGCCCCTAACAACTAAAACTACCCCGACCCCCCACCCCACCCATAAAACTAAAACAATCCCAACACCCCACCCCTAAAACTACCCTGACCCCCAACCCCTACCCTAAAAACTAAAACTACCCCAACCCCACACCCCCACCGCTGAAAACTAAAACTACCCCGACCCCCACCCATAAAACTAAACTACTCCATCCCCCACCCCACCCCAAAACTACCCTGACCCCCCACCTCCTGCCCCTAAAAACTAAAACTACCCTGACCCCACCACCCCTTCCCCTAAAACTATCCCGATCCCCCATCCCGCCTCTAAAACTACCCCAACTCCCCACCCCTCCCCTAAAACTACCCCAACTCCCACCCCCTCCCTAAAGAAAAAAACAACCCCCCCTGCCCCACTTACCTGATCGCATCCTCTCCCGATGCTGACTCCCTTTTTCTCTGCCTTATCCATGCATGTGCGTTGTTCAGCAAATGCGTGGTAAAGGCAAAGAAAAACAAAGGTGTTGTTCACGCAAGCATGGTTCCTCTTGCGTTAACAACGTTGTTATGGCTCCTACCTGCATAATTATGCCTTCCATTGTAAAGGCACCTGTGTTGTTCTTGCCTCATTGTAAAAGTCTTGTGTTTCGTTGTAAAGGATGCTTCCCCACAGATCTGATACCTTCTTGACAATGCCCTACTGAAATGGATTTGCTGTTATTGAAATGTTTAGAGCAGGAGCAGCCTAAATCTTTTGCCCAGTGGCAAAGCACCTTCATCAGATCTGCTTTGCAGGTTGGTCCTGGCCCACTGGAGGTCTTTGGAGCCAAAAGTTTTCTAAATACCAGGTTTTCAGGAAATGGAAGGAGAAGTACACTTTGACTCACAGCCAAGGGTCCAGGACCTCAGGGCAAGACCTGGGGTCAAGCCTCACTGCAGCAGAGGCCAGCAGCAGGGTCCTCCAGTTGGAACTGGTCAGCTGAACACTTGCAAAGGCCTCTTGTAGTTTTTTATGTCCCTGTAACTTGAACAGGAGGTCTGCTTTATGACTTGTGGAGTCCACTGTTTTGTCCTCAGTACAAGAGGGAGAGCAGGTCCAGTCTTTTATGCTCTTCTCGTGTCACAGGCAGCAGGTCCTGTCTTCTTTGATTCTTCCACAGGTCCAGAAAGTGTCATGGAAAGGGTACTGTGTATGTCACATTTATGCATGGCAATAGCATGTGGGTGGGCATGGCTCACGGCTCCTCCCAGTGCTCCTCCCAAGCCAATGAGGTCAAAGTTCCCTATGGTAACCTTATCCACATTTGCAGCAGCTCCTATGTGCCATATTGCAAACAATCCCACAGTACCCCTCTTTGCCTAAATCCAAGATGGCACAACCTTTCTTCTCCTGTGCAGAGCTCCTGTGCCCACTGCAGTGATGTGGCCAGGAGACAAGCAACCACACCTCTGTGTTCACTCTAAATTAGATCTGGGGGCAGCTCCTCACCCACTGGGATTAGTGCCTACCAGAAAGGGAAAACAAGGGAAGAGCCTTACCATATGTCAGCCAACATTTGCCTGTGACAAAGTATGCCTTTTTGAAGTTAATCAAGATCCTGGACATAGGCTACTGGCCATCTTATGAGGTGACCAGCATCGCCTCCCACTTCCAAAGGCCATTGTCCCTGCTTTCTGAGTAAGTTCTCACCTCGTCAAGGGGGCTATTCAGCTGCCAAGCGACATTTTGAGCTCATGTAAATGTGCTTTCAGAGGCTTTAGGCAGGCAAAAGGTAACTTTCTGAAAGTAGCTTTCCCAAAATATTTATTACAAATCCCTTCAACAGTGAATTGGGCTCATAATAAACATTTCAAATCCTTCGAGAATGAAATCTGTAGGTGGTTCCTAGCCATAGATGACATTATTGAATCTAATATTGTATCCCAGTGCTTTCCTATGGACGTTCTCAGATTTGGTGATAAGCTGTTAGCACGCATAACAGACCTTCTGGTCTTTGTAATAAAATGAATGTATAACCATTGAAAGTAGGTCTTTATTTTATTAAAGGCATGGATGTGAATATAATCCTATCTATTAGTGTTTTACTTAATTGTGCTTCAACCTCACTTAAAATTTACTGGGCTGTTCTAACATTTGTATTCTCTGTTCTCTTTAGTTCTAATTGTAACAGCAACACTTCTTATGAAGATGGTGAAACTGCCACCTGACAATGATGGGTACAGATATCAGAGTGATGTTTTGTTTTTCCTGTTTTGAAAGCCTGGGAATTAAGTGAATTGTTGTTTAAAATGTTTGTATCACTTTGGCTACAGAGATAAAGTAGCAGAAAAGAACTCATAACATTTGCCTCTATACCTTTGATAAAACCAAGGCTTTCTGTGACTAATTATTTTGGAAAATGTGCATTCATCACCATAAGGCGAGATATTACACTGGGCAAGTTAGGGCTTGGAGTTCAGCGCGAACGTGCTTCTCAGCCAGTATGCTGATGTAATGCACTGTGAGATGTAATTGTGATGTGAACCTTGCCCGCCTACAATGCGCGCTGTTCAGTACTTGTGTGAAGAAGTTACGGATGTTGTAAAGACTTCCTAAATCACTTTGATTTTCAGTGCATTTCACGAGGCAAAGGAATTGCTGTGAGACCATTAGGCGTTCTGGGAAAATTCCATCCTGTTCTCTTAATGCAATGTATGGACATTCGTTGAAACACTGGGATTATCACTTTACTGAAGTGTGGACGTTCTGCCGCATCCCCGCGAGTTCTCTGAACTCTCAGTTAAGATGAAATATACGCTTAAAGGATTTTAAATGTCATAATGGGTACACTTTAGTATGGCAATGTCAAAACAAGACTCAAACGTTCTTGCACTCTTTGCAAAGCTATTAGAAAGTTGAAAACACATTTGCGAAATGCATTATTTTTCTTTTTTTTAGATGTGAATTCAAAACAATCTTTTTGGCATGAGCAGGCGCCCCATTTCAATCGCGACGAGCGTAAACGAAATGCTCTTTTCCCTTTAGAGTTGAAAAGTCATTGACAGAAAACCCGATTCCCGCCTCGTTTTTAAATTCACCATTTTCTTACCTTATTTCAGACATAGTGCTACATACAAACGTGCTTCTTTTGCAATATATTTTTATTACTGTACAACTAAAAAAGATGCTGATAATTATTAAGCATTGTTTACACATTTGGCAGTAAACAATGAACACTTGTAAACTAAAAATATCAGGCGTGCAGGCCTGCAATGTAAAACCTGAATATTATAGGCAGACAAAGAAGCCCTCGGGAGTGTGCCAAATCCGCTCTCTAAAAATGAAACTGCTTACAATGCACAAGACAAATGATACAAAAGTGAAAGGGCACCGATGCAAACTGGATAGGCTTACAACATAATTCAATTAGTCCTTGTGTGGCACACATTCTGATCACAAAGCAGGCCCGTGGCTCCGACCATTCTGAATGCAGGGAAGCAGTCTGTCAATAATAAAAAAGGCCCTTTAAACTGGTTAAATGCGTCATGAGCGTGTGCAGGGCCCTCCTGGCTAACAGGTGGCTGAATAAGCCTCAGCTGGTGTTGCAGAGGGCTGCAACATTGACCTCCTTCTTTCAGATAATTTCAGGCCTCGGTTTTTCCTTTTTTTTTTTTTTTTTTTAAATGTTACTGTACTTGGTGCAGTGGAACAATTTAAAGGATGAATAATTTCTTTTAGGCCCGTGGGGAACTGGTGGCTCTCTTTCCCTGACGCCCTCCCTCCCCCTTTCTTTTTTTCTGTCTCTCAGATGAATTAACATAAAGGAACAGTGACAACCTCGAGTTGAAAAGCATAGCTGGTGGGAGGATTAAGTATATCATTGAAAGGAATTATGCTGTAAATGACTGGGAGGGGCACGCGCGTCTGTTCCTTGGTCCCATCTGGTCCTCAAAGAATACCTTGTTGTAATTACCCCCAGATGGCTTTGTGCTAGGCTGGGGCTGGACAGCCAGGTGCCACTGTCTCCTGCTGGGTGTGATATTCATGGCTGCATGCAGTGACAAAGGGGACTACATTGCAACCTAATTTCTTCCAGGGTATTACACAAATATGGGCTGCACCCCAGCCCTTTCGGAAGAAGCTTTCTTTGCGCCAGAAAGGGACTTTATCCACACTTAGGATGTGTCTGGTTTATATTGTTGCAGCCAAAGTATCGACATTTTCAATACTGCTTTGCTAATAACATTGCACTATGATTTATTTACTTAGTATATTGTCGTTGATTTTTGCTGATATACAAGTTTCTTTTCTTCTTTTTTATTCTGGGCTAGGAACAAACCTGTGAATTCAGAAAACAAAGCATTAATTTGTTTCTATGTGTTTTTGTAAGTGTAAGTCATAATATACGAATGCAAATATATATGTGTGCATAGGTACATGCATAATTAAATGTACCCTTGGCTGTATGGATAAGCAAGCATATAACAAGAATAGATTTTTATGTTTCGCTCCATACCAGACGTCTGCCTTTTCTAAACACTGTAACTTTCACGTTTCTCTTACCCAATTTCAAAGTACTCACCATTTAATGATAAACAGCTCACAGACCTTTGGAGATGGAAGGCTCAGTGGACCTTGGTCGGATTGTAACTCGTTGCCTACAGATCATATATGCAACATAGATTTATTTGGATGTATTTAAACAATCAAAACGCACATGCGCAACAACCAGGAAACTCAAATATATGAATAGTCCTCTTAATACAACATGTATTAGGTTCTATTTTTCTTCTACGTTAATATAAGAGATGGTATTTCCACTGTGCCATGATCAATATACATCGCATACATATATACATATACATAGCCTAATCTAGCGGCAGAAGTTTTGCCACTACAGAAGAATTAAGTAACATAAACCAGCCATGATTTGATCTCCTACTGTAAGGAGTTTTCCTTCTTCACGCGGTTCTAAATAGCACCGACCCTTTCCTTGCACAAGGTGTAGTTAGTTAACAAGGTTCCTTTTATTTGCATGTGTATTTTTTCATTTTGGGAAGCAGCGCAGGGCACGGGGGCGCTTGCAGGGCAGTCTTGATTTATGAGTTCAGTTTTACAGTTATTCCCACCTGCCTGACTTAGCTATGCTGCGTCTGGTACCCACCGCAGTTTCCAGCAGCCGGGGGGCAGGGGCTGTAGTTGCCTTAAGGGTGCATCAAAGGCGTATCCTTGTGGAATTTGGTGGCTGTCACGGCAGATCACGTCCGGAGCTCCGGCCCCGTCTTCACTTCTCCTTCGGGAGTGAAGTCCGTAGCTTGATCCGGCCAAGCAGCACATTAGGTGACTGGAGACTCCATGTCCTTAGGGAAATGTGTGTATTTCTTTTTATTGTTACGCTAGCGGTAATACAAATATTTTCTGAAAAAACAATAGTCAATTTATCACACGCAAATCAAATATTTTTCACTCTTTTAGGCACCTACTATACTCTGCCTAATACCCCCATTAAGTCAGCTTCAGTCTTTCATTATTTTTTTCTTTTGCTGGTATGGGTTCTAGTTTATTGTTTCTCTGTTTAGCTGTTGTATAATCATGCATTGTGCATAGCAATATGACGTGATTCACCTCAATTAGTGCCAAGGGTGAACATGCGCAAGTCAAAAATATAAGTTTTGCTCTATTATATTGTTGCACAGCCATTGCATGCCATTGACCACATTGCCTTCTACTGGCAAAAGGAAACCTCGTACGTCATAAATTCAACACGAAAGGGGGCGTGCAGATCAGTGCTTGAAATGGAAAAAATAAAGTGAAGGTACTCTGTCCCAGAGTGCATGCTTGTTTATGAGAAGTGCCGGTACTCTCCAATTAAAAGTATTACGCTTTTCTTTAGATGTGCCGGTACGCTCCCTCTCAAAATAAAAAAAGTGCTGTTACTCAGTACCGGCCTATTTAAAGTACTGGTGCAGATAGCAAATACGTCTATTTACTGTTAAGTCCAGTGCTTAATTTGAGTCGGTGGCTGCTGGTGGTGGCCAGGAGAAACCAGAAACTTGAAAGAGTGAGATAAAGGGCAGGAAATGTCTGGTAATGGACTAAAAATGCATGAGGATTCTAGACTACCAGCCTTGGAACTCGGCTCACTAATGTTTAATTGTACCAGCTGTGAGCTTCTGAGCAGAGTTTCAGCACCTGCACTCTTTCTTTTACAAATTAAACACTGGTTGTGTCTAACAATACGTTTACAATACACAACGATACACCAGGCGGTGCCATTGAATGTCTGCTGAGCAAACTGATTTCAGACCATTCAATATAAATTCCTGAATTATAAGAATTGTCGTGAATGTCTCTGTTAACATTTACAGCTGTCTACCATTTAGTGGCATGGCTGAGCTCCAAACCTTTCCTACTAGATAGCTGCATCAATGAAGGCAAATCAGCCGCCTCAATGTCAGAGCTGCTGTGGTCCACCTGCTCCCGGTCTCATCAGGAGCACTGGTGCAAGTTTGAGATGCCATATTTGCTCACAGGTGTGATCAGTGCATGTTCCTGACACATTTCCTACAAAGCCCTCAACAGCCAAGGACCAGCATGTATGAACCACCGCTTGAACCTCCACCAACCATCCAGAAACCTGTGCACTGCCTCCTCACCCTAGCACAGACACACACATCCACCGGAACCACAGCAGATGTCACTACTTCTCCTTCCTCGCAACCAGATCCTGGAACGCCCTCCACCTGCACCTCCGAACGGCACCTTCGCTGACAGACTTCAGGAACAAACTCAAGACCTGGCTCTTTGACTAAGCCCAGCAACCCAAGGCCTGGATATCCTCACAGGTTACAAGCTGTGTTTGGCAAGTACCGATTGCTTAGTTCATTGATTTTGCTCTATATGCTGACTGTCCGGAATTCAGCAATAGAATGGTCTCCTTAATTTAACAGGCAAGGCCAGTAAGTCTCTGCTCTTAAAGGTTGTGCTATTGACTTTGCCAGTGTTTTTTGGGAATTACTTTCAAAAGCATGCACCAAAAAACGTGTCCACATGCCTGGGAATTTTACAATTAGTTTTTATTAAAGAAAACCTTTTCCAAGATCGCTGCTAATGTGTGCATCATGATGTTTGTTCATTCCTGTGGCATGACTCTTGTGTCCCTTAACGTTGTGATAAGTGCTCATGCATGTGTTTTGAAGAATGGTGACCACCTTTATTTATCATTCTAACAGCAGTTCTATCACAAGTACATTAGAGTGCACTACTAGATTAAAAACTTAGATTGTGCGTCTGGGTTGTACCAAAAAAGCGACACCACCCCATCACAAAATCTGAACCTCAACATATCCATTTGTTTTTCTAAAAAACTCTGTCACAAAGACATTGCCAACAATGAGAAATGTGGCAGAAAACCTGTTCTGCTTAATTGGTTGAAAAGTCTGCATTTTAAAATACCTTATGAGGCTACTGCACTTTCTGCAGCAATCTTTGTGAGGCCAGTAAATTCTAGGGAATAATAATAATGATAACAAAACTTTGGAGCTTAACGCATTTAGTGACGAGATCTGTGTTTTGTTTAGCACCAGTTTTGAATCAAAGCAGCATAGAGGCTCAGGGGATCATTATGACTTTGGCGGGTGGCAAAGGCTGCCCTCCAAAGTCCCGCATCAGGATGACCGCCATTGCAACCTTCCCTCTGTGTGCCCTATTACAAGTTTCCCGCAGGGCCGGCAGGTGGAAAGAACATTTCCACTCGCCAGCCCAGCGGGAAACTCACCACAACATTGATGCCGGCTCGTAATCGAGGCAGCGGCAATGTTGCGGTTTGTCGGGTGCACGCTTTTCTCTACCTGTAATTCATGCAGTTAAAAGCAAGATGGAGCTGTCCATGGGGCCCCCTGCACTGCCCATGCCAAATTCATGGGCAGGGCAGGGGCCCTCGTGGGACCACCGATGCCCCCTTTCGCTAGCCTTTGCATGGTGGTCCGACCAACATGCAAAGGATGGCGGAAAGGGGACTCGTAATCCAAAGGCGCTGGTGGATTACAACTACCAAGACCACCAGGCTGTCGACTGGCAGCAACCTGGCGGAGCAGGCGGTCCGACCTTGGTGGCTCCGCCATGGTCGTAATGTGGCAGTCAAACTGCCACTATGTCGGGGGCTGGACCGCCACCGCAAGTGTGGCGGTCTTAAAACCGCCACACTTGTAATGGGGGCCTTTATGTGTCTCTTGCAAAGCACATCATGTAACATGCAGAGGACATATTTTTATTTTATGTAGCTAAGTATGTGGGTTACTACGTTTAAAACAAAGGGCCTGATTTAGTTCTTGGCAGTTGCACCACCAAGCTGCATCACCGGTGGACAAGAGAAGACCGTCAAATCGAAGGTGTTCTGCCGACCGTATTTTGATGTTACAGCTCTGCAAGCGGTGGACTCACGGCGGTTCGCTGATGGACGGAGGACATCACACGACCCAAAGGACGCCATTGTCCATTGCCATTCCACCACACCACATCACATACATGCCGCAAACAAACATTGATGGACATCCACAACACAACACACATTCACCATTGACCATGCACCCACATATGACACAACCACAACAACCAACATAACTACACACTCATCTACAGAAACACACAAGCACAACTACACACATCATGAAAACTACAACCACACAACACCACTCATCTGAATGTTGCACACAGCAACACAACACCACACACAGCACAACATACACAACAACATCACATCCAAATGCTGGTTGCCAATGAATACTGGCGCCATAATAATGGTTGTGTATGTGTGTGATGTGTGTGCGATATGTGTTGTGTACCAGTGTGTACCAGTGTGTTCCCATCAATGGCTGACCCACTTTTGTCACCGACATATGCATATGCATATGCATGTCACAGTGGTTTTAAACAATACTGTGTTGTGTATGTCTGCAGTGGTCTCTACTTTCTCTTCAGTGCCCACCCAACTTACCCTGGCAAAGTGGCATCCCTACCTTCAAGTCCACCGATTCGGGGGAGGTCGTGTTTTCTCCATGAGTAATGGCAGCAGTGTTGGCAGGTGTTGTCCACTCGCGTCCAATTGAAGAAGGGTGTGGAATGGGGAAGAAAAGTGAGTTTTTATCCCTTTTCCCACCAATCAGCCAACTCAGACATGGAGGTCAGAATGGCACTTTTTTCTTAGCGGTAAGGCACATCCAAATCTGCACGGCAGGAAGGGTGGCTGGGGTCCAGCCAGCATCCTCTTTTCCCTCTCCCATCATCAATGAGGGTGGTATTTCTTGGCAGAGACAGCGGTTCAAATGCTGGCTTTCGTTTATAGGACCAATACCATCTAAAGATGGCAGCTGGACCATCACAACAGCTGATGGGTTCCCAGTTGAAAAGTCAACGGTCCTACCTTTATTTCTAAGCTCTAAATCAGGCCCAAATATCCTTTTGTTTCTGCAGTTCATACATTTTAATTCTTCCAATATAGCACAGTGAGCTATGACGGGCATGTGACACTTTTACCTTGCAGCCCTCACTGTCTTATGTAATGCATACTGTACATGAATTTGCACACATATTATTTATTGTTAATGTATAATGTTTATTCGTGATGTAAAGTGCTCTGACACCCTGCATTCAGATGAATTGTGCTATAAAAGAAATAAAACAAATTAGTAGTATTTAAATTGTTATTTGTGTGAAACCTGGCACAGACCAACACATTTGACATCTTTACAGTGCATGCATATCTCTTATTTACAGAGACTGAGCAAAGCCATAAGTATATCTCTCTTAAATACCTATGAAGTGATAAGCTGTGTGCCGTTTTTCCAATCCATTACATGTGTATGCAAGTGTGAGACTCCATATAACTCCCAGCCAGGATACTGGAACAAAAGGAAGCCTAATGGCCTCTTATCTTCAGCCTTTGTTTTTGCCCCAGCTGTAATTTAAAATAAGAAAGCCCCTCCCCCCTCTGCATGTGCTGCTGTGAACGGCACCGCTGAAAGAATCCAGGTGTCTGATTTAGTGGGGCCTAACTTTTTGGCAGGGTGAATGGTGTCTACTCTGTGAAAATAGTGGGTGGATTCCATCTGTCCATTGGTTCTCCCCATTTGTGCCCCCTTTCTGGGTATGACAAGCAGAAGAATAGACAAAAAAGTTGTTGAATCAAGAGCAGAAAACTGAGAAAGACATCAACACCAGCCAGTCAGAAGCAAGGGGCTAGCCCAAGCTCACACTATGTATAAGGTCTGTATTGGAAACATGACTCATTTAAAATCAGTGTCAATTTTATAAGCATGACTTTGTGCTGAAAATATTTACGTGTTTCTCTGGCATCACTGATGTCGCTGTGAAGTGAATGATGATGCATTCGTTATGTGGTTTCCTAAGATGCTTCTGCTGAGCCCCTTTTGTGCGTTGAGGGCCTGTCTGCATGTTTAATAACATATGGCAAATACTCCGCATTGCCATCATCTGTACACTCACCAGAGACTGTCGACTTAAGCGTCGTGTAGGACATATCTGCTGTAATAAACTTTACATGTTGTATGCGATATTTCCCTACAACGAGTGTAATTATGGATTGGTAATCCCTATGATCATTTTTTCAAATCCTGTGCCACAAAATGGCTTTGCAGCTAACTTTGAAGAGAGATAACAGCGTCCCTGCCTTTGTGGGTGTGCAGAATCATGTAAATATTTCATGAAATTGCACAAAATGCTATACAAATTGAGTGAAATTACATTAAATTACACGATGAAAGTGAAATTTGATCTGGCAGTATCCTGTGTGAATTTTCTCATGTGAGCACGCACTTTGGGTGAATAAGCAAAACACATCTCTTGAGACATTTTCTGTGCAAAAGCGACACTGCATGCAAAATTTTAGCAAAATTGGTAGATCTCAAATTTGAAGTAATTAGGGAATTATACAAATTTTGTTGACTTAATCAAACGTTTTTCCAGGCATCCTCCTTCAACATCTCAATGCTTTGCATCCCAATCTTGTTGTACTACCTCTTAAACTATGTTGCATGTGCAATATTTAACATTTTAACTGTACCAGGTGAAAAATAGAGGCCCTGAGTGTCAATCAGGCATAGCATTTGGAGTGTTGGAGCATTGGACTAAGTTTTACTGGGCATGAAAAAAATACATGAGGCTTTCACTGCAGCAGCAGCAGCCATGTCTCTTTTCCCTTTTTTCTGGCATAGGGTACCATAATGGTACTGTGCATTATGACATAGGGCTTGATTAAGATCGTGGCGGAAGAGAATCCTTCATCACAAACGTGACACATATCCCTGCACCATATTATGATCCCATAATATCCTATGGAGGTCGTAATACGGCAGATGGGATATCAGTATTCTATCCGCAAAATAAAATCAGGCCCTTAGTTTCCCTCACCTTCCCTACTCTCTTCCTCTCCACAAAACACCCACAGCATATACGTATCATTTGTTCAAAGAAGGTGCCATACATATGCATTAAATCTCACAGAATTAGCATTCCAGGTGGTTTTATATTCAATAAGCCCACTCCCACATGGTTATAAGATCCAAGCCCAACGAGCAGTAGCCTTCCTGGTGATAAATCACAACTTGTATCAACGCATAACTGCTTGCTCTTCCATGCTGTTATGTTGTTGCTGCGTACGTGCTGCTGCGCGAGCTCCTGTGCTGCTGCAGTCTCATGTCCTTGCGACCCCGCTGCAGTGCTCATGCCTGCCTGTGAACCTGGAACTGCAGGACCATTGAGGAGACTGTGGAGCTCACAGATCATAAGAGAAATTCATTATGGTAGCAAGCGTCAGCCTAGTGTGTTTATGCCTGGACCAGTCTGGTGAATCCTGAGGCATTAGAAGGGCTCAGGCTCTTCGCAGGTGAACCCAGGGAGCTGAGGACGGTGTAAAACAGCCAGAGGGTTTCATCCTCGAGAGTGAAGAAACCCAGAACACGTTGGTGGTGGCAGCAGCAGCAGTGGCTTGGGGTCAATGCAGTTTTTTGGGCAGCATGTGTGATTTGCAGTGGCTGCTAGCAGGCTCTTTTTTAGGGCTGTTGCAGCAATAGTTGATAAAGACTGCAGCCAGTAGTAATCTACTTGGTGCAAGGACACTGGGACTCTGACTTTTTACTGGGCGTTTATACCTGGTGGATTTATTTAAGGTATTAGTACAAGAACCTCAAGTATCTATGTATAAGTAGTTGGATAACCCAGGTGTATGTAAGGTGTGTCAAGATGCCACTGAATAAGTCTACAACATGGGGTCCATAGGTACAAAGAAGGGCCCAAGCAGGTGGGCCGGTGACAAGACAGCCAGAGCAGGAACAACCCTTGTGTGGCAACCTTGTGGAAAGTGCTACTGACACCCCTGATTGAAATGTAAATATGAGTGTAATAGGGGAGAAAGACCCTGGCGGACACCTCCTGGGAACTCCAGTAGTTGCAGGCAGGACACCCTTGAAACAATTAGTAAAAGACTTTGTAGGAAGGCATTTCAAAAGAAAGTCAAGCATGTATTGTCAGCATCCTTCATCAGCAAAAATATCAATCTGTGAAATGGACACAGGAGGGGGATATGAAAACAAGCGCAACAGTGAGCAGGAGCTGGGATTTGATCAAAAGCTCCATTTAATGAGAGAACCGGATGCGGTTTCTATGAAAAAAACCCAACCGGAACCAAGACTTTCCTCCTCACCCGTTGTACCCCTCTTTTGATAAACAGTTTATTATTAGAGGAAGGAAGCCCATTACTGGGAGCGGGTAGTAGATTTGGCAGAGGACAGTAGTGGAATTGGAGGGAAGTCTTTGGACAATGGTGGTATAAGTATAAAATCAGCACGGGCTACCTCGCTTCCACTACAGACCTCATTGGATTTGGATATTTCAGCAATTCCAGCTTCATCTATGTTGGATGTAATGTTTTTAATGCAAAAGACCTCACAATGTATTCTAGAAGCCCTAGCAGCAAATAACGATCTGGTAACAATGCAAAAATAAATATTTACAAGTCATTGCAGCAGACTTAAAACAAATTAATAATTGTATGTCCTCCATAGTCAGGCCAGTAGGAGACCTTAAACAACAGGTTGTATGTGAATATGCAGAGAAGGGGGCAGTAGAATAAATTTCTGAAGTTTGTCATTCAACCATATATAGCACAAAAAGTCTGATGTTGCTAAAAAAAGTGGTGGGGATATCGGGGCTACATCCCTCCTACCCAAATTTATAAAACTAGAAGGGTATCCTGTAAGAAGGTGGGGTTCACAGGTAAGGCCCTTAAGGATAAAAGGAAACCCTAACACTCAGATAATTCAAGAATGGAAGACAACAGCATAGGGGAGGTTGTAGAGAGAGTCATATGGTAGAAAAACCATAGGGAAGACGGAAATCCTATTAAAACAAAATGTAGTGCAGTTTGATAGGTCTCTCGGTGAAAGAGTAAGGGTGCTTACTGTAATAGGAGGGGAGAAGAGTAGGCTAAATCCTAAGAATGTTGGGGGAAAAACCGAGAAAACTGAGAGGGATCTTAGTCCATAACTTGACATAACTCAAAAGAGGGTAGGTCCTCAATGGTTAATAGGAGTGATGCAAATGTGTGGAGATTGAGAGAAGGAATAACCGCTAAGTCTTTCTGGAACCCCAGTATGACCAGAACGGTAGTAAAACATTAAGTAAATTTAATCCGCTGAATCGTTCCCAACTCCTGTATGGGTTTCCAGGTGCCTGAGCCTGTGTGAAATAACAACTGGCGACATACAACAAGTAGGATTTGTAACAAATAAGACTCAAAGAGTTGTGACAAGGTGCAGTTTTATTCTGGAATTGTAAAATCATTTGTGGTGAGAGCAGAGAAAGAGGTTTTGAGAGAAGGTATTGGGTTTGTACATTTGAGTAAGATAGTGGAGGAGGAACATTTCCTGGGCAATCATGCAGGACTAAGTTTAAATCGAGTCAGGTTGGGCCTGCATAATGTTCACAGTGGCAGAAAATTTGATAATATGAGGGAAGGTAGCTTGCAGGTGACAAATCAGGGGAACAATGTAAAGTGCCCAACTAAGGACCTAGAAATAAGAAACCATTTTGAATGCTTATCAAACTCTATGCTGAGTTTCAAAGCTAGTGTTGGAAAGGGGATGAGTGATTTAGATTTTGAATCAGGTGCTTTGCACAGTCTGGTCTTTCAGTCCTGGAATATAGGTGGATATAGGAAACTGTTAAACCAGGATATATTCAAAGAAATATTAGGAATTTATGAGATCATGTGCTTGCAGGAGACATGGCTGTGAGAAGTGATTGAAATGGCCTACGGGCCTCATTATGAGGCTGGCGGTCCTTCTTCCGTGGACCCGGCAGTAAGGACTGCTACATAACGAGCTGTGGGGCTTGGCAGACGCCAAGCCTCCACAAAGCCTCCTGGCCTGCCGGTGCAGTCGCATCGCCGTTGCTGGCGGTGAACACCTTCAACCCAGCGGCAGGCCTCAGCCTGCCAGCCAGATTACAAGACTCCAAACTGCCAGGCTTTCTGTGGCAGTCACCCTGCCACGAAAACCTTGGCGGTCATGCACTCGGCGTCAGGAATCTCCATTCCTGTCACTGGCACACACATGCACACATGTCCCCACACATGCACATTTCCCCCCACCTGTCCACACACCCACAAACACCCCATCCCTTCATGCACACATGCATTCACATACACACACGTATGCATACATCCACACAGACACCCCCACTCTCTCGCAAACATGAACCCAGACTCCTCTACTCACTCGCAAACATACACACAGACACCCCCATATACGCGCACATACACTCACACACATTCACATTCACATTCACTCGCATACACAGATGCATTCACTACCCCCCTCACCCCTCAGCAGACATGCACACAAGCACCCACACACAAAGACCCCCCTTCGGACGCCCACCTACTGTCTCCGTCAAGGAGGACATCCGGAAGGGGACGTCCAGGAGGGGATGGGTCTTGCACCACCAGATGCAGCTTGTAATATGGCAGGCAGGAGTCCTGCTGCTGTGGCGGTGCTGGTGGTGCAACCGCCACTTTGAAGTCAGACTTCCTCCCAGAAATGGGCAGAAGCCCTCCAAGGACTCCTAATATGGCAGCCAACAGACTATATATACATATATATATATATATATATAGTCATCAAATGTAAAAGACTAAAGAACTCAGCTTGGTCTGTTTGAAGACGACTTAGAAAGAATACATATAGAATACCCAACTCTGCCTACAGTTCTTTTAGAGGATTTTAATAATAAATTAAACCTTATGTTCAGCAATTACATTTATAAAGACCTATTATTTTCTTCCCAGGTGCCTACGGCTTGCTTCCCTAAATTGTGTGGTTCTGTGCAGGCTATAGCTCTAGAAGTTTCAAGGGTCAATAGGGCTGTTCTGTGTAAATAGCTGGGTAATTATGGATCTCCCAGCTAATCAAACTTTTTAATATGGGAATCAGGGACACCGAATTGACTATGTTTTTTATCAATGCATTGTATTTTCCCACAGCAGAAGAATTTAAGGTTTTGCATACTGAGGAAAGTGACCACTGGCCCCTACATTTAGGGTTAGACCTGGTGCCTTGGGAAGTAGGAGAAAAAGTTATTCCAATTTACGTTGAATACAATAGAGAGACGTCTTAACACTTGACTCTCTAATTATCATTTAAAAGCACTCAGTGATTTTTGCAGACCCAAAAGTTGCCCAATGTGAAGGTGGTTCCCAATGGTTTTCAAACATGGGATGATGAGATGTTGACTCAAGTAGTTGATTGCCTGAGGGTGAAATTCCATATCAAAGTGCTGAAGGAGAAGAGGGAACCGGTTACACAGTTACACAGATAAAGGGGAATGATTGGTTTAACAAGGAATGTGGGAGATTAAAAAAAATAAGGAAATTACAGGCCTCCTTAAACAAAAAGTATGATCAGGATCTTGAGAGTAATCTGCATAGGGGAAAATTTAATATAAGAACAGGTTAAAAACTAGGAAAAATGAGTATATGACTAAAAAATGGCAGAACATGATTGAGGTAATAGAGTAAAAACATACTAGAAAATTCTGGCAGTTAATATGTGAGTGTAGAAAGGCAGGGGAAATTAGATTTTTAGTTGGGGAAGACCTTTGAGTTAATTACCTGGAAAATGTATATGGTAATGTTAATGAGAAGGTGTGTCTGGAGGAAAAACTTGTGGTGAATGATGAGACCGTGCAGCATTTTTCAAAGAAGAGGGTAAAGGATATTATCCAGTCCTTAAAGCTAATGAAGGCATACAGCCCTGACAACCTCCCTGCTGTTGTCATAAAAACTAAGGTAGATTGGTGGGCAACCTTCCTTTATTTATTTTTTCCAGAAGGTGTTGGCTATAGGGAATTTCCACAATAGTTGGAAAGGGGCTGTAATAAGATCGGTTTAAAAAAAGGGTGATACTATGGCACCTGGCAATTATTGTTTGATTAGCCTTTGGGATGTGGGTGAGAAGGTTTTTCAAAAATACTGTTGTGCCTGCTGAAAGATTGTGTAGTTGACAATAATACAACCCCAGTCAAGAAAGGTTCAAACAAGGCCACTCAACCATAGACCATTGCCTTAGTTTGTTGGCAACGGCAAAGAAATCAAAAGATCTTTGGGAGCAACTGATTTGTTGTTTTGTTGATTTCCGTGACACACCTGATCTAGTGAACTGCAGTTTATTGTAGGAGACCCTGATCAGCCTCAGAGTTCATAAACATCTACTTTTGATTCTCTGTGGTTTATACAGCCAGAGTTGGGCATGGGTGATACTTGACAAGGCAGTCGGTTTAACCAGGAAGATACGAATCAATAACGGTCTGAACCACAGCTGTGTGTTAGCCCCACTGTTGTTTCCTTATTTTAGTTGATTTGCTGAATACTCTGAAAGAAGACAGAGGCTTCAGCCCTAAAATTAATGGTTTGCATGTCCTGTGTCTATTATGTGCTGAGAATCTGGTGACAATGGGCATGACAGAATTCGATCTTCAAAGGAAAGTGGAGTCTTTTATGAATACTGTTTAAGGAAGAAGCTTTTAGTTGAATTTTAATAAGACAAGGATCATGGTGTTAGGGAAAAGAAATGTAAAGTATAATTGGTCATTGGGAGGAAACAAACTGGATGTAGTGGAAAAGTATAAATATTTAGGTATGTGGTTTGATGTCAAGTTAAATTGGAAAGAACATATGGAAGCACTAAAAGCTACAACCCTGTCCTCAGTGTGTGGTCTAGAACAATTGAAAAATAAATTTGGGGGCTCTGCTTTACGCCGATTTTGTCAGCATACAATGCAATGGACTGTCCTCAGTTCCAGTAGAACTTTTAAGTCTATATGATGAATTGGATTTGAATTATGAGGAAGGTAAATGCGTGAAAAGACTGTTGGAACTACCCTTGTGTTCTATGATACAAGCCATAAGGATGGAAACCCATAAGGATGGACAACATAAATACCATACAAATCAAGGTAAATGAAAGACATGACACAAATAGTTCAAAAGTTGAAAAATTAACTGGTACTACTTAAGAAATTATACATATATCTCTAAAATATGGGCTACCTGAATATCTTCAGTGTATGTAACCAACCAGCTAAGCCTGTGAATACCAGATGAACATGCAACAAAACTCTTGCCCTAGGGCTCAGAAGCTACTGGCCTCTAACAATAGCAATCCAAAATTCCTCATAGTGCTATTATTACATATTAATAGTTTTGAGAAATTATTAAGAAGTTGTGTACTCACAATTCTAGCTCAATATTCACATATTTGTTGTTTCAGTGGTGAATGTGTTGTTATGTCCTTTACTCACCTCACACCATTTCTTCGGAGCTATTGAATTCATATCTGCACAAAGAACCACAAAATAGGTAGCAGGGACATTCCACATTCTCCCCTGTGAAAGTGCTTGGTTATCTCTGTGGCTGCACAAAAGAGGTAAAACCCTGATAGTGACAGCAAGTGGTGCAGCAGCTGTAGGCAACAAGCAACATATTGTTGCGGCACAATAATGTCCAGCTGTTAATATCTTCCACAGTAAAATGGTTTAGAGTGTAGAAACTGAGGACACTGAGCTGAAGGTGGCTTGACACACAGATCCTCGTTTGCCTCATCCTCCTAAAGTACTGTGGGTCTCGTAGTCTCATACAAGCATTTTTTTCCTTGTAGTCATGTGTGGAGATGAACCTTTATCTAATCCCCACTCTGACCGGTAGCACAAAGCCATTGTTCTTTTCCTTTTTATGTTTGACCCTTTCTGGCACTTTTCTTTTAATTAAACTTAATTTCCCATATTATCCAATGATAAGTCTCTGAGCTCCAGATTAATTTTAGTTAGATCTCCCTGTTTTCTTGCCATGACACATTATATTAGAAGTCTAATGTTTCCCAGGACATGGCCATATGTGGATGGCTGCCTATGTATGTGGCAATCTTGTGCATTCACTCCAGTGGAAGGCTGAAGGCCCACCAAAAGCAAGCCCATCTGTGCCCATGTACACCTGACCCATACACAGTAGCACATACCCTAGCTCAGTGATAAACTACAGCCTGGGGGCCGCATGTGTCCACATGTGGCCCTCCTGACCTTACATGCAGCCCCCTGGCCTATAGCAGCACTAGTCTGCTTTATATTCCATTCACCACTAACATTAAGAAGATGTTCAATAAAAAGGTAAGCATTTATTTAAAGGTTATTTGAAGTGAAAGAAATAAAGTAACTAGTTTGTCCTGCACTGCTTTACTTTAGAAACATCCTCATTTTTAAAGGCATCTTGCAACAAAAGTGTAAACATACGACAAAGTGTCTTCAAAATTAAAAAAACACAAGCAGAACTGTTTCACCTTAGTACATCAGATTATATTACAACACTGAGAAGTAACTTTTTAAGTGACAGTTTTCAAACATGAATTTTGAAACATTCATTTTTTCCCTTACTTTGACAACAATGCCCATGGTGAACTAAGAGGCAAGTCAGTTGTTATGTGCATTATTTTAATGGACAGTGTTCCTAATGAACAAAATTATACTTTCTTAAATCAATCGCAGCAGAAAGCTTTTTACAGTGCACATCCTGAAGTCCTGTATTTTGCAGTAGTCTTATATGTAATAATGAAGTAAAAGGAGAGAAAGAAATAAAACAGTGGTGTAGGATCACACAATTTGGTAAAGTAGGGAAACTGTGTTTAATCCCAGGTTTTCTGATTTTCCATGGCAAATGAAATTCAGCCTTTAGCTGTTTATGCCTCGCTTCCCCCACCCCCGGCCTTCAGTCACATTACAGACAAATATTTTGCCCCCCAGGAAAAAGTTTACCAGTATCCATGCCCTAGCTTAACCCTTGCCTCATATTGTGCACAGTAGAAATGACCTTCTTACTTTAAAGCTGTTAGTTAAGCAATGCTACTCTTATAATTTATCATCTCACAATATGACAGGACATCCTTCTTCTAAAGACGGCAGGTGAGATGGTCATTATTAAAGTAAGGATGCAGTGACTTGCATCTCGACTATGTTGATTCTGATAATAAATCATAACTTAAATAACAGTTTACCATCTGTTAGTTGATAAATGTGCACTCTTTCTCTAAGCACCAAGGCACAGATTTATACTTTCTCTAAGCACCAAGGCCCAGATTTATACTTAGTGCAGTTTTCCGTAAGAAAGTTTACCGCCGGCTAGCTATTTATGGAATGGTGCAATCTGGCGCAAAGGGTGGGCTAATATCATGGAAAATTACATTAGCCGGGTGGGGGTGGCAGTATGGGAGAATGGTGTTTTGCAAAAAAAATTACATTAGGCTGGTGAGAGTAAAAAAAGATGACTCTAACCAGACTAGCATTATTTCTTGACGCTAAACCTACCATAGCACATGACTCCTGTTTTATAAAAGACAGTAGTCATGCCCACCTCCCCAATGGCCAGGACAGGGGACAAGAGTCCCCTGGACATGGCCATTGCACCCAGTGCCATGTATGGGGCCCCCCAATGGCACTTTAAAAAATACAAAAATACTTACCTATACTTACCTGATATGGGGTCCCCCATCCCCTGGTGTCCCTCTGGTGTGGGTAGGGGTGTCTTTGGGGCCTGTGGACTTATACCATGGTTTTCCACCATGGAAATAGGCCCACAGGTGCCCTAACTCCTGCCCCGACCCAGGCATTAAATAATGGCTCTTAGCAAGCTTAGCGCCATTATTTATGCCCACCTCCCTCTTGTGCACCATTTGTGCACAGGAGGATAAATAAGGTGCCTGGGCCTTTAGAGTCATTTTTTGCCTGGGAATGCCTACCTTGCATCTCATTGACACAAGGTGAGTTCAAGCTAGCAAAATGACTTTAACTCCAAAACTATGGTGCTAGACATGTTTGCGCTGAATTAGCATAAAAAAATGACGCCAATTCAGCACAAAGGAAGTATAATTCTGGGCCTGAGTTTGTTAAGGATCACCTGCTGATTGGCTTACTTCTCACAGAAACTTGCATCCACCTGATTATAGGGATGGCAGTACCACAGTAAGAAATCAAACAGCATTCTTAATAGTATCAGAAAGTCATCTGGCTCGACCCCAGTTTTGAGAAGATTTGACTATATAGGAAATCTTTTTGTACAATAAAATGGAAAGTGCAGATTCATCATGGTGTGAGCATAGGAATTACAATGTAAACAATCAGAGCAATGAATTAAAGAATGCTGAACAAACTTAC
This sequence comes from Pleurodeles waltl, assembly GCF_031143425.1. Lineage (NCBI taxonomy): Eukaryota > Metazoa > Chordata > Amphibia > Caudata > Salamandridae > Pleurodeles > Pleurodeles waltl. Next base: position 271,622,677 of record NC_090436.1, on the reverse strand, counting down.
ACCTAAGCACTATCATGCTGCATGAATATTGATTGAACTAGTTACAAAACAAAAGTACACCATCATGAATGAATGAATGCAATACTACAGATGGAAGAACCTTGAGAAAGTTAATGAGCCTATGCTAAAGTATCTTCTTCAAGAACATCATAATGTACAGAAGCCACAGCCAAATTATAATTTTGTTACCTTGTCCCCTTACTTTAAGAAACAGCTACTTAAGGAGGAAAACAGCATTGGACAGATAAGACTGTCCTGCAAATGTGCTCATTTTTGTAAAAAAAAAAAAAACAGAAATAAAACAACTGCCATTGGACACATAGGGGGTGATTCCAACCTTGGCGGGCGGCTACCGCCGCCCGCCAGGCGGCCGCAATAACGCGGCCCCCATTCCAACATTCCCGCCAGCCCAGCGGGAATGAGGCCGCAGCACAGGAGCCGGCTCCTAATGGAGCCGGCGGTGTTGCGGGCGTGCGACGGGTGCAGTTGCACCCGTCGCGCTTTTCACTGTCTGCCATGCAGACAGTGAAAAGCAGGCCGGGGCCCTGTTAGGGGGCCCCTGCACTGCCCATGCCAGTGACATGGGCAGTGCAGGGGCCCCCAGGGGCCCCAGGACACCCCTTACCGCAAGCCTCTTCCTGGCGGTGTAAACCGCCAGAAACAGGTTGGCGGTAAGGGGGTCATAATCCCCAGGGCAGCGCTGCTTGCAGTGCTGCCCTGGCGGATTATCACCGCCGGGGGAAAATCGGCGGGAAACCTCGGCGGTGCTTACGTCATTCTTGCCCTGACCCCCATAATGTCCACAATATACAATAGGCCATTCACCATGGATACAGGTTACATTCTTTGCAAATGATTTGCATGATTGATCAGAACACACATAAAAAATCTACATATATGACAGTATAATATTTATCTATCCAGTATTTGACTCTTTGCCCTGACCTAGTTTGTCTATCACTCAGGGTTCTCTGGAGTTTGTTGATAATTTTCTGACCCCTCTAAATCAGAGTCAATGAATGTGGGGATTATGATTTCCTGTAACATTTCTGACAAAATTCATAAGGTGTTCTATCTTCTGGTTCATGCTCTATCTTCTGGTTCTACCACACTCACACATCTTTCTTCTACTAATGCTCATTCAGATATGTCCCAGAACAAAACATCAATTTTTGGCCCATTACTAGACTGCCATCAAATAGCTAGGGTAACTATAACTAATCAATGGCACGCAACCCCACAATGAGCATGTGAGAGGTTGGCCGCAAGGCCTGGTTTGGGGCGAGGCAAGGCCCTGTGCTCAATCCAACTAAAGGTAACCAACCATACATTATGTATGGCCTTTGGCTATGTGTGACGAGAGGCTGCCCGCAGGGCCAAACTCCAGTAGTCTGCCAATCACATGTTGCGCATGGCCTTTGGGGGTGTGAAGTGGGTGGCTGACCACAGGCTTGGCCTGAGGACAGGCCCTGTGGCCGACCACCTGAAGGCAGCCAACCACCTTGCTGACTGCCAACCCCACACCAACCCCACACCACACACAGCCTTTGCCATGCATGGTGTGGGTTTGGCCTTAGGGCATGCAACCCCAGTCCTTAATAGGTTCTGCAGCCCCCTCAAGCATTCTTGGGCCCCAGGGACTCCACCTCTCAGGCCTCACTTTATTATAGGTTGGTGCCCAGGTGCCTACCTGGGGCACCCACACAGCACACTGGGGGACAAGGAGGGAATCCCAGGGCCTCACAGCCCCAGCGTGCTTCCCGCATGGTGTTGGAGCCAGCAGTGCTCCTGACCAGAGGAATCAGCTATCTATGCCTGTTACCACCTGGCAGGAGCAATACGTTTTCTGTTTCCCTGCCCACAGGAGGGAGGGCTGGGAAACAGAACAGAAGACTGCTCTCAGCCACAGGGAGCATGTTTAAATTACCTGCCAGGTGGGAGCAAAATTGTCACGTGGGAAACTTGAAAATGCTCCTGCCAGATGGAAGCAAACATATATTTTCATGCCCACACCGGTGCCGGCAGGAAAAATACTGTGTCCGGGGGGTGGGCTCCACAGGACACAGTAACCAAGCCAGCCTGTGGATTGGGGTCCCTGGGGCAACCTTTAAAGGCCGAGGGAGGAGGGCATGAGACCCTCAATGAGGGTGAGTGACGTGGTCCCCCTCCCCATTTGTTTACATTTTGGCCCGAGGGGATGGTGTCCCCGGGGACTAATTAGGCTCTAAGAGGGGGCTGCGCTCCTCCTTCAGTTCATCTAATTACTCGGCCCTGGAGGTTGGCATCCCCAAGATCTTTTCAGGCTCAGGAAGGGGAGCTGTGTGGTCCACCTTGCCTTTGAAATGCATTTTGGCCTTGTGGAGGGGGTCCCAGGAGCCTAATTAGGCTCTAGGAAATGGGAAGCATACCCCCTCCCCTCTAAGAGGCTCAGTGAGGGGGGGCAGATGCCCCTCCCCCCCAACAAAAAAACATGCACAGCAAAATGGGCCCTGGCCCACTCCTTTTCTTTGCTGTGGAGACACAGTACAATGTACCCTGAGACAGGTTAGCCAAAAAACTCTAGGTTTGGTGGTCACACACAATAGCTTGTCCCTAAACTGTGAAGCCATAAATTAACTCACTTCACTCTGTATCTATCTTTCTCAACATTTTGCTGCTTAATATGAAGGAACACATTTTTATAGAGGCTCAATTTGATCAGTAGTGTAAGAAAAAAATGAATATCAACTTGAAAATATTAACATGAAAAAATGCTAAGGCCCTCATTACAAGTTTGTTGAAATAGGGTGAGGTATTTGCCAGAACATGTGGACTCATTTTTTTACACATCAACTTCCACATCTTTCGCCTTTTTCCTGGGACTTTTTCCCCTGATAAATTTTAACAGGTCTGCCGGAATGTATCAGAGGAAAACTGAAAGTGCTTGAAGCCTACCCTGCTGCTTCAGGCCTGCTTTCCTGCCTAAACCCACTACTTCCAGAGTGACTCCAAGGGCTAGTTGGCTGTCCTCCTGATCAGAGCCTCAGGTACAGAGAAGGCTCCAACCATCTTGAACCTGCACTTGGACCCACCCAGCCTGAGTGAGTTCTGCCCTCCAGTCCCTTGGGAGTGGTGCTGAAGGTGATCAGGTAGCCCAAATCCAAACATTGTCTGACAAAAAATGCTCTGATATCTGAGAGGTGACTGGGACCTACCTGCTCGCCGGTCCGCATAAAGTGCATTGCTGGTAAGCCTAATTTTGAGGCAGCTCCCACTAGGTTCTTCTCTGCAGCAGCAAATGATGTGGCTTCTCACAGAAGAGGTATCCAGCCTCATGGTGCCCTCATTGGCTGCAGCCTGCTGCTTTGTCCTGCTGGAGATTTTTGAATTCCAAAAAAGAAACGTAATGGCATATTTATGAGTTTTTGGCCCAAGGCAGCGTAGCATGTTACCTTGGTGCACCACTTGGCATCACAGGGAAAAGCAGGAATGTGTGATATTTGTCAGTATGATGCATCCCTGTCCTTTTCCCCCGCGCTCGCACCATTTTGGCAGCCTAGTGCCAATGCAGGCACCCTTGCACCATCGTGCAGGGGTGCCTGTGTTAAATGCAGTATTGTTTTCATGCAGGAAGCAGAATGCAGCACACATAGAAAGAGGAAAAAACAAGGAAAAAATAGTTATGTTTCTCCTTGTTGCGCCTCCCCTGGCAAGGCGTAAGGTTTTGGCACATCCCCAGGTTTACAAGATCTTTTAAATCTGTGGATGCATCATAATACATGGCAGTTGCATGGACATACCCCCTGTAATGCCCATGGAACTCCTACCCAGGGTAGAGTAGCACAACATAGCAACTTGCCTTTTCAGACATTTTTCTTTAACAATTCTTCTAAGTCCGAAGGTAAGCAGAGACCGAGCTCAATCCACTTTGTGTATTTGAACTGTGCTTCATCACAGTCGGTCTTTACTTTTGACTCTGTCCCTGTCTTGCATGAATAGATATCCATGATTGGAAGTTAAGCCTGACAGCTTCTCTGCTCTGCTACCAGAGGGTGAACTACAGGCTAATCTACTGAAGATTTGTGGTTCATTGTGAATAGGATTGTAGCTGTTGCTTGAGTAGGGTTTAACACTGTCAACCAACAGCCTAGTGTCTCACAATCCCATTGTAGTATTTGACTCCATTAGGGTAGCAAAACAGAGAAGTCCAAGGCCTACTCAGGGGAAATGGTGTGGGCCAGTACGCCACTCTACTGATACGCAACAAATATCACTCAATACATTATTGCCCATCTATCACTATTCCTTATATCATCCTTGTTGCCATTTTTTTCATCTGGATCTCTTTTCATTTGGTGCAGCCTTTCCATCCCTGCTAGTACTTCCAGTTCAGATGCATGCATCTCACCCAGCCCATGCTGAGAAGTTCTCTGGCAGCGCCAGGGACACCATCTTCTCCAACAGCCCTGATTCTATATTCACAGGAGACACCTCAGCTGTCCTTCTATCCCATTTGTATCTAGGCCTTAGTCACAGTACTTGATTCCCACAAGGCATTGGACAGTTGTCTTGCTAACACCGCCAGTGCCTAAAGTGGGTCGTTAATTGCATTTGAAGCCTTGTAACTGACCACTCTATTGCATTGTTGTTGGATGGCAGAAGGTAAATTACACCTCTTCGTTTCTCCTAATCTCAAATTTGGAAGCAAATCATTTTATTAAACATGCCTTATTTTAGTACCTCAGGGTATGTCATTGCCTATTTGTGTATTCCAGCATCCTTCATTTCACTCATTCAAGGGCTCTTCATTTAGGTGAGTAACACAAGTTCTTGGTGCCCCCATTTTTTTTCAACTGAAAGGCTTCCTGCCACTTTCCATTTTTTGCCCATTAGACAGATTGTGAGCAAGGTATGGTATGGCTTGTACCTGCACCTAAATGTCAAACGAGATCCATTACTCTCCTCTAAAATCCTTTCTTTTTTGTCTTGTTTGTATATTAATAGCCGGTTGTTGTACAAATTTGCTCTCGGTCTTTCTCAGAAATTTGCAAAGCCCTGATGGTGAGGGGATAAAAACATTGTCGATAATACCTTACACACCTATAACTGTTATATTATTTTATAACTAGTCCTGGGCGGAGTTCGTGGAGTTGCACTACATAGAGCCACGCAAAGTGCCCAAAAAGCTCTGCTGCGCTATGCGGAGTCCTGCAAGCAGTGGATGCGTTAGGTCGTGCCGTTCACACTGATTTTTAGTGCCAGGGGTTTGTCCCGCACTGAAAAATCCATGCAAGTGGCTACCTGCACAGTGCAAGAGGGCACTGCTTCTTTTCAGCCACTCAAATTGATTTTCTACTTGAGCGGCAGCTACCGCAACGCGAATGCAGGTTTCTCAACATGAGCATCACAACCATCTGTGACCGCTCACATTGAGAAAACTTGCCCTGAGGTGGTCTTGAGTAAACATTTCCTTGCTCACGCTCGCCAACTCACTGGAGTTTTTTGGAACTCCACGCTCTAAGCAGAGTGCAAAGTGGGAAAAACTCTGCAAACTCTGCAAGCGGAGCTCACCAACCACCCCTAATTATAACTGAAATGTTCCAATGGAATAGCACATTGTGTTATGCACTGGAATTACCTTATCACAGTCGGTACTTTTTTTTCGCTTAAACTTGTTGATGATATGATTGAATTACAATTACGAAATAAAAAGGTTAATTATAGGTTAAGTGTTGTTTCCAGGCATTCTTATATGGACCCTTTTTCCCAATCGACCCTACAGTAATTCCTTGTTCTTGATAGATGAATGCAACAAGCAACCATCAATGTATTATTATGATTTTCTGATTAACAGGAAAACTAATTTATTATGCGCATGCTACTGAATTATGCATTCATTTACAAATATATGCAAGCAGTGTTAGACTTGGCGTCCTTGGCATTGTCTCCTGTAACTTTTTGCCTCTGTTTCCCAGGTTGTTGATGTGTGCAGGACTCTGTTTTTGCTGTTTTTATTACTCTGGGCACTTTACCACGGCTAACTAGTGCCTATGACTGTGCTTTGTGGAGCTATCCTGCAGTTGCTGCTTCTGCCTGGGAAGGGGGACAAAGACTGGACTTTGTGGTATATTCCTGATGGAGAAGAATCTCCAAGGGCTTGGACTATGCTTGACCCTTGTTCTGAAGTCTCAGGTCCATCAAAGACTTCCCGTACCAGCACCTGGACTCCCTGTTGAGACTCCTGCTCTGACAAGTGATGCCCTATCCAGTCCCTGGGCCTTTGAAAGGAGAAACTGGTGAAAATCCAAGAAACTTTACTTTGGGCGACTCTGGACCTATGCTGCTGCCAAATCCCACAATGTTGCCTGCAAACGACTCCGCTGCCCTCGCTGGAAAGCGATAGCCCTCGCAGGCCCGACACCACTGCAGCCCCGCCGAAGTCTGCGACACCGTGGAAGTCGCCACACCACGTTGTGACTGACGCTGTCTGAAGTGCACGGATTCAAAGCTTAGCACCAACGCGCCTCACCTCCACCGCCCCGCAGCAAGGACCCGCCACATCTTCGTGACGCCTGCGCTCCCTCACCCTGCAGCACCGGAACCAACGCTGCCTCGGATCCAATGACGCCGCGATCCCCGACTTTGCGCATCAACTTGTTCTCACAGTTTACTAGGGTATCGTACCTGGGGGTCTGCATGACTCCCTAACCAGCGCCATTGGCGTTGGATTGTTCGGGAACGACTCACTCACAATGCTGTATTATCACTTCATAGAGGCATTTTGTGTTTCTAAGCGCTATTGTTTAGTTTAATCTTTAAAAAGTCATAACTTAACTTGTGTTTGTTGGATTTTGGTTGTTATGGTCTTGTCTTGTTTAGATATATATTGTCTATTGTTCTAAACCTGTGTTGAGTCATTTTGTGATGTTTTTACTATATTGCTGTGTGTGTTGGTACAAATATTTTATACATTGCTTCTGAAGTTAAGCCTGCCTGCTCGTGCCAAGCTACCAAGGGGGCAAGCAGGGGTTAACTGAGGGTGATTCTGCTTTAACCTGACTAGAGTGAGGGTCCTTGCTTGGACAGGTGGTAACCTGACTGCCAAACAAAGACCCCATTTCTAACAAGCAGGCATATGGAAGTACCTTTGGTGAAACCCTCCTAGTACTTCACACCCCTAGTGAGACCTTAACACTAAGACCACAGATCGCCCTACATATACTACAAACAATATAAAGGGGTGATGTTATCAAAGGTAGGTCTACTGGCTTGGTAAGGGTGTCACCACATTAATACAAAAGCAGAAACAGATCATACAAAACTAATGCAACACTATTCAAATTACTATGGATTACACCATCCTTTAATTACTTTAATTAATAATTACACAATTCCATTGTTAATATCATCATTTTCATTGCAGCATCATATTTTCAATATAACATGTGCAAGAGTATTTCTTCTATTTTTAATATGCTTCTCCAACAGTTCCAAAATAAACCAACAGAAGTCCCCGTAGTCCATAACCTATTTGCAAAAGGAGAAGCTCCAGGAGTGTTTGAAACAAACACCATTTTCTCCTGGCTGGCATGCGTATAACCCCCTAAAACACTAAGACAAATGTTTTGAAAGCATGTTCTGGGCTACTGCACTTCTGGGAGCCAGTCCGACACACTTTACAATTTGTTGGTGGTGCCCCTGTCCATCGCGTGGCACCACAGAAGAGAAATTGGCTACATTTCTGGGCACACAAGAATCTTGTTGTGCTTCTTTCCCAAATTAGTTAATATGTGATTGAACACCTTCATCACTGCAAGAAGTGAAATGCGTTTCATTTGCAGCATTGATCCGCATTCTTAATTTTTAAATGCTAGGTGCCCATGACCACTTTGGCACTCAGTTCTGCAGTTTGATGGGGGCCGCAAGAGGACCCTGATGGCTCACCACACATGAAGCACTTCCTTAGTGAGCCATTAAGGACCTAGCACCAGGTCATCTTTTTGCTCTTCCCGCTAGCGGTCAGCAAGGAAAGCGAGATGTCAGTAGTGTGGTCCCTACTTCCTCCAGACAAGGGCTTGGGAATCAGTTGAGACACACCAGATCACTTTGAAGTGTGGAGGCTCTCTTTCCCTGTACTTCTTTCTATTTGCTTTTCTAGGGGGAAAGGGTCTCCCAAGACAGGATTTGTGCAGCAAAAATGGCTCTGAAAAGGGGTTGGAGCACATACGCTCACACACCATTAAATTCCTAAATGTGGTTGTGCCGACCCCAGGAGACTTGGCTATTCCTGGGGAAATTTTAAGAGACTTGCTGTGAAGCACTATGGGCCTCATTTACTAGAAAGTGGTGCAGCACGGCGCTGCACCAAATTTGGCAGCGTCACACTGCGTCATTTCAGAAACGCAGGGATGCTCCATATTTAAGACAATATGGAGCACCCATGTGTTTTCCCTAGTGCTAAATGTATTTGCCTAGTACCAACACAGGCACCCTTTTGTCATGGTGCATGGGTGCCTGCATTGCTGGGAATGATTATTTATGTGTAGGAAGGTTTCACTGTGCCACTGGATTCAAGCTAGCCTGGCCGATGAGGGGTTATACCCCAAAATCGGTCCCAGGATGTTTGTTTCCAGTCCGTGAAGGACCTGGCCTGGCAGTTCAGGCTGGAGTGTTCCCATGGGGAACAGGGTCAAGATCGATTTGCATATGGATGGGTCCAAACTGGGGTGGCATGGTGAGAAAAATAATGATGAATTAAACCCAGGTCTGTGACTGCGGTGAGTATTTGAAAACTTTCAGCACTCCGTCCATCATCTTGTTGTGTTGCTATGTTTACCCTAAGTGGCAAGGGTGTGGCCAGACGTGGGTCCCTTGCTCACTGTGCCACAGATTTCAAGCTAGCCTAGCTGATGAGGGGTGATACCTCAAAACCACTCAAAAGATGCTTGTTTTTGGTCCAGGGAGAACCTGACCTGACAGCTCAGGCTGGATTGTTCCCATTGGGGAACAGGTTCAAGATTGATTTGAATATGCTTTGGTACAAACTGGGGTGGCATGATGAGCAGAAGAACAATGGATTAAACCTAGATCTGTGACTCAGGGTGAGTGTTGAAAAGTCTGAGCACTTCATCCATCATCTTGGTGTGTTGCTATGTTGACCCTAAGTCGCAAGGGTATTCCCAGACATGGATCCTTTGTTTACTGTGCCACTGGATTTAAGCTAGCCTGGCAGGTAAGGGGTGATACCCGGAAACTGGCCCCCGGATGCCCGTTTCCAGTCCAGGGAGGACGTGGCCTGGCAGTTTGGGCTGATCTGTTCCCATGGGGAACTGGGTCAAGACTTATCTGCATTTGACTGGGTTCAAACTGGGGTAGCATGGTGAGCAAAAAATGATGGATTAAACCCAAATCTGTGACTGCAGTGAGTGTTTGAAAAGTTTTGGCATCCGTCCATCATCTTGTTGTGCTGCTCTGTTCACTCTAAATGCAAGGGTATGCCCAGATGTGGGTTTCTTGCTCAATGCGACACCGGATTCAAGCTAGCCTGGCTGATAAGGAGTGATACCCCGATACTGGTGCCAGGATGCTTGTTTCCAGTCCAGGGAGGACCTAGCAAGGCAGTTTGGGTTGGCCTGTTCCCATGAGGAAGAGGGTCAAGGCTGATTTGCATATGGCTGGGTCCAAACGGGGGTGGCATGGTGAGCAGATGAACGTTGGATTAAACCCAGATCTGAGACTGGGGGTGAGTGTGAGTGATTGAAAAGTTTGAGCACTCGGTCCATCATCTTATTGTGTTGCTATGTTAACCTAAAATGGCAAAGGTGTGCCCAGACATGGGTTCCTTGCTCACTGTCCCACTGGATTCAAGCTAGTCTGGCTGATGAGGGGTGATGCTCTGAAACCGGTCCCTGGATGCTTGTTTCCAGTCCAGGGAGGACCTGGCCTGGCAGTTTGGGCTGGACTGTTCCCATTGGGAACAAGGGCCAAGACTGATTTGCAATGACTGAGTCCAAATTGGGGTGGCATGGCGAGCAAAAGAACATTGGATTGAACCCAGATCCATAACTGGGGGTGAGTGTTTGAAAAGTTTCAGCACTCCGTCCATCGTCTTGTTGTGTTAGTACTATATTTGAGACAAAACAAATAGAATCATTGTTTTTATATTTTTTCCAAGATATGAACACATCAGAGAATTCACTGTACATCACCCACGTGTCTAGATATTCCAGGCAGCACTATTAGATGGTGCACTACTTCACACAATTCAACATTGCAAGATCGCTCCATAATTAAGAAACTGGGTCTACATCATGTTACACAAAAACACAAATGCAGGTGAAATGGAGCATCACAGATGCTGTATTGTTTCAACCGTGTTTTTAGGTGTTGTCATCAATGTGTTTTTACAAAGCTCAGATGGACAATATCAATTTAAAAAGCAGCTGGGCACATTGTCAATATTACACATAGTCAAGGTTGACATTGACCCTTTGCACGCTAGAGTTCACTACTAATGTTAAATAATTGCTGATCCCATTGTTACATATTTTGACAGATTTATAAATCATACTGTATTGCTGTATATCAGGCTGTATTGGAGCACCAGTGAAAGCATGCCTTCTCTTATATCACAATTTATATTATTGCTCTAACATAGGCTGTTTTATGATACAGAATAGGGGATTCATAATACAATACTCGCTGATGTCCACATATCACATTCGTTTAATAACCCATTATTTAAGGACTATCACATATGAAAAATGGAACTTGCCACAACCGAAGGCCAACCTTCAGCATCAGCAAATATATTTTTTTTTATTTTTACTGAAACTGTTACATCCCTTGGCCATTTACTAAGCAGTACCCCATCACCATTCAGCCACCTCTCAAAACATTGAGTGGTGCTACGTAGGATGAAAGAATTCTGAGCATTGTCAGGTTATTTTACCAGAATATTGACGAAACAATACCTGCAGTTACATATATCCTTAATTGATGGAATATGTATATTTCCTACTTCAATTTAGTTGACTGCTGTCTGCTAATGAAACCAGATTTTCATGTCTGCAGCCCATGGTTCCCAGAACGGGGGAGAAAGCGGCTACTATACCTTCTGTAGCTCTCCAATCCTAACGCCAACTCCAACTCCATCACGCCCTCACAAGATCTCTGCAACTCCCTCGCTACCTTCTTCCATCAAAAGATCACTGACCTACACGACAGCTTCGGCCCTCAGACCCCGCCGACCACCAGGGAACCCACAGCCCCAGCCGTCACCCTCAACGCCTGGACACCCATCAGCGCGGAAGAGACCAAAACCACCATGAACACCATCCACTCCGGTGCCCCCTTGGACCTCTGCCCCCACTTCATCTTCAACAAAGCCGACAACATCATCGCCCCCAAATTCCAGACCATCATCAACAGCTCGTTCGCAACTGCTACCTTCCCCGAGAGCTGGAAACACGCGGAAGTCAACGCTCTCCTGAAGAAACCTACAGCGGACCCCAGCGACCTGAAGAACTTCCGCCCCATCTCACTCCTCCCCTTCGCTGCCAAAGTCATCGAGAAGACCGTCAACAAGCAACTGACCAAATTCCTTGAAGACAACAACCTTCTCCCAGTCCGGATTCCGAGCCAACCACAGCACAGAAACCGCCCTCATCACAGTCACCGATGACATCAGAACTCTGCTGGAAAACGGAGAAACAGCCGCCCTCATCCTCCTCGACCTCTCGGCTGCTTTTGACCGCATCTGCCACCGAACCCCAATATCCCTCCTCTGCTCCACCGGTATCCAAGGACAGGCCCTGGACTGGATCACCTCTTTCCTCTCTAACCGCTCCCAAAGAGTCTACCTCCCGCCGTTCTGCTCGGACCCCACCGAGATCATCTGCGGCGTCCCACAGGGCTCCTCGCTCAGCCCGACTCTCTTCAATGTCTACATGAGCCCCCTCGCCGACATCGCACGCAATCACAACATCAACATCATCTCCTACGCCGACGACACCCAGCTGATACTTTCCCTCACCAAGGACCCTACCACCGCCAAGACCAACCTGCAGGATGGAATGAAAGACGTCGCAGAATGGATGAAACTCAGCCGTCTGAAACTGAACTCCAACAAAACGGAAGTCCTCATCCTCGGAAACACCCCTTCCGCCTGGGACAACTCTTGGTGGCCCACGGCCCTGGGCACCGCACCAACCCCATCAGACCACGCACGCAACCTCGGATTCATCCTGGACCCGCTTCTCACCATGACCAAACAAGTCAACGCCGTCTCGTCTTCCTGCTTCCTCACTCTCCGCATGCTCCAAAAGATCTTCCGCTGGATCCCCGCCGACACCAGAAAAACTGTGACCCACGCCCTCGTCACAAGCCGACTGGACTACGGAAACACCCTATACGCAGGAACCACCGCAAAACTCCAGAAACGCCTTCAGCGAATACAAAACGCTTCAGCTCGCTTCATCCTCGACATACCTCGCAACAGCCACATCTCCGCTTACCTGAGACACCTGCACTGGCTACCCGTCAACAAAAGGATCACCTTCAGGCTCCTCACCCACGCACACAAAGCCCTCCAAAACAAGGGACCCGAATACCTCAACCGTCGCCTCAGTTTCTACACGCCCACCCGTCAACTTCGCTCCGCCAGCCTCGCACTCGCCGCCATCCCTCGCATCCGCCGCACTACGGCAGGTGGGAAATCCTTCTCCTACCTGGCGGCCAAGACTTGGAACTCCCTCCCTGCCAACCTCAGGACCACTCAGGACCACCTCACATTCCGGAGGCAGCTCAAAACCTGGCTCTTCGAGCAGCAGTAAACCCCTCCCCTAGTGCCTTGAGACCCTCACGGGTGAGTAGCGCGCTTTATAAATATTATTGATTGATTGATTGATTGTGACCTAAACCTGTTCTGCTCCACATTTGGGAAACCACAGGGGTTTAGGTATGACTTTTGGTATTGCCCATGGGAAATATGGCAGGGATGCTCAAAGTGCGTTTTGTGACGTACCTGCCAGTCTAGCACTTGTGCTCTGGAATGAACCAGAAGCAAGTAAATGGAATGCACTTAAAAGTTTGATATGTACTGGAATGGCAATTGACCATTTGACTTGCAGGTGGTGTGCTTTTTCAACGTTTTATTTTTACTGTTTACACTCAAAATTCCCAGCATGCATACATTCAACTTCTTTTTTTTGTAGCAAGGTGAAAACATGTTTTTGTAATGCAGACAAATTTGATGCAAAAACACCTTTGTGACATATATGTTTGCACTTTCGTTCTGCTTTACATCACCCCGCACCTGTGCAAAACTAAACAAGTCTGAACCTTAATGGCAACAAAATTACCAGTGGCTTTTAATCAAATTGTATTTTAATAGTATTTATACAGCGCTTACTACCCCTGACAAGGCGTTGAAGCGCTTTTCGGCGAGTAGCACACTACTCCGGAACCTAAGAGGAATTAGTGGTGGATTAGTATAGGGAAATATGAGTACAGTTTTAGTATTATTATGAGTTAATTTGAGCAGAGGATATGTGAGTTTGTTAGTTGGATTGACTAGAGTAAAGGAGGGATAGAGTAGGGAAGAATCCAGAAGTGTTAATTGGGAGTTTATAGTAATAGGACGAAGCTTGGGATGAGTAAAGGAGAGATGGAGGAGGGAAGAGTCTGTGGAAAGGGTTAGGAAGATCACAGTAGCAGGAGCTGTTTTGAATGATGAGCCAAAGGTAAGATAATTAGGGGAGAATTTAGTAGGGTTGTTTGGGAGATCATGGTAGTGAACTGAGGTTTGGGTGAGCTAGATGTGGAAGAGGAGGGAAGAGCTTAGGCAGGGTTATTTTGGAGATGAAAGTAGTAGAATGGATTTGGGAAGAGTCGGAGTGGGGATGGAGGATAGATTGATAGAGACATGACATATGGTGATAGATAGACATGGTAAAGCTTACAAGAGAGTACATTTATATTATTTTTATTTATCTATAATTTTATTTATATATATATACTTTTTTAATCATTATTTCTATTTTTATTTAATTTATTTATACATTATTATTATTGTTTTAATTTTATTTACTTACTTATAATTTGATTTTTATTTATAGATTTTATTTTATTTATTTTTATTTAATTTTTCTCTAGTACAGCAGGACTAGAGTAATACATAAATAAATATGGAGATACATAGTATGGGAATATATGTTCAAGGAATATTATAATGGGTATACAAATATGAGAAGAAAAGTAGTATTGTATAAACACAGACTTAAGATTGGTAATATTTGAAGTTACTTGATGAGTGTACTTTTCTAACATTTATTTCTTTCCTCAATTTTTGAATAGTGGAATGCTTATGATAATAAAACATTTGATCAGTGTGATACAAGAGCAGGGATTCATAAGTATCTAATATGACAACTTATCTAGGAGTTATGCAATAACCTATGAACATGTTAAGCATAGAATAACACACCCATATATATATGTATATACACACACACACACATATACATACACACATGCATACACACACAAATACACATATACATATACATGCACATACGCATATACACACATACATATATATACATATATATGTATATATATATATCAAAAACGAAGTTGTCCTCATGTGAAAGCGCACTCCCAACAGGTTATATAAACGGGAAGAAAAAGCAAAGCCAGCAACTCACAGTGAATTCTTTAAGCAGTTTCATTATTCCAGGCCTTAAGTTATAAAATCATCTCTGGACACGTGTTTCAAGGTCAATCCTTTCTTCAGCAGAGAAAAATATAAAAGTGTTTCACCCTTGTAGGTGCAGCCAGTGCTGGAGGTGTTCCAGGCATCTCTTTCTTACTGAAAAGACCGGCATGGCTTTAGCTTGTCTAATTACAGGCACCTGATTAGTCTCTTTAAATACTAGTCCGCCCCAGTGGGCCTCTCAAGTGAGCAGTGCATGCTGATTGTGGTGGTCCTGCAATTTTTTCATTTTGCCCCAAGTGGGTTGCTGGAGCCAAACGAAATAATGACCCAAAGTGCAAAACCTTTGTAGGCGAATCCAAAGTAAAATTGTCAGATTTGCTGTGAATAACCCAACCTGATTGCTCTTATGTGACAATCCATTTTTAGTCACACAGACCTGCTTCGATGTGCAGTGGTGCTGCCTTCCCGGCTGGACAGGCCGGTTAATTATCAAAAACAAAGTTGTCCTCATGTGAAAGCGCACTCCCAACAGGTTATATAAACAGGAAGAAAAAGCAAAGCCAGCAACTCACAGTGAATTCTTTAAGCAGTTTCATTATTCCAGGCCTTAAGTTATAAAATCATCTCTGGACATGTGTTTCAAGGTCAATCCTTTCTTCAGCAGAGAAAAATATAAAAGTGTTTCACCCTCGTAGGTGCAGCCAGTGCTGGAGGTGTTCCAGGCATCTCTTTCATACTGAAAAGACCGGCATGGCTTCAGCTTGTCTAATTACAGGCACCTGATTAGTCTCTTTAAATACTAGTCCGCCCCAGTGGGCCTCTCAAGTGAGCAGTGCATGCTGGTTGTGGTGGTCCTGCAATTTTTTCATTTTGCCCCAAGTGGGTTGCTGGAGCCAAACGAAATAATGACCAAAAGTGCAAAACCTTTGTAGGCGAATCCAAAGTAAAATTGTCAGATTTGCTGTGAATAACCCAACCTGATTGTTCTTATGTGACAATCCATTTTTAGTCACACAGACCTGCTTCGATGTGCAGTGGTGCTGCCTTCCCGGCTGGACAGGCCGGTTAATTATCAAAAACGAAGTTGTCCTCATGTGAAAGCGCACTCCCAACAGGTTATATAAACGGGAAGAAAAAGCAAAGCCAGCAACTCACAGTGAATTCTTTAAGCAGTTTCATTATTCCAGGCCTTAAGTTATAAAATCATCTCTGGACACGTGTTTCAAGGTCAATCCTTTCTTCAGCAGAGAAAAATATAAAAGTGTTTCACCCTCGTAGGTGCAGCCAGTGCTGGAGGTGTTCCAGGCATCTCTTTCATACTGAAAAGACCGGCATGGCTTCAGCTTGTCTAATTACAGGCACCTGATTAGTCTCTTTAAATACTAGTCCGCCCCAGTGGGCCTCTCAAGTGAGCAGTGCATGCTGTTTGTGGTGGTCCTGCAATTTTTTCATTTTGCCCCAAGTGGGTTGCTGGAGCCAAATGAAATAATGACCCAAAGTGCAAAACCTACATTCACATACATATTTAATTGTGAGTAAATATACATTTGTTACACAGGTTTAAAGAGTATGTGTGTAATTTATTGTTATGACATAGTAGTAGCGATACATATTTCCTAAAGAACTATACATATCTAGAATATACACATAATCAGATTAAAAATATTTATCAACACAGGCATATGCAGTCCATTGCTGTTTGAATATGGTGGTTATGAAGGAAAGAGCCAACTCTTGAGTAGTCTTCTGAAGACAAGATAGTTATCCGTGGATCTTATATTTGGGGGTAGTGAATTCCATAGTTTGGCTGCTTGAACAAAGAAGGATGTACCACCTATAGTCTTTTTCTTGTATTGTGGTGTTCTAAGGTGAGGTGACAATCTTGAGTGGAGGTTTCTTTGTTGAATGTATTTGGTTATTTTGTTTCTGATACAAAGCAGTTCTGTTCCATGTATAGCTTTGTGGAAGATACAAAGCAGCTTGAAGGTGGATCTTCTGGCAATGGGTAACCAGTGTAGTGCTCTCAAGGCAGGTGAGATGTGGGCTTGTGGCTTTATATGTAATAGTAGCCTGGCAGCAGAGTTCTGAATATGTTGTAGTTTTTTTCATAATAGATAGCGATGATCCATGGTAGAGGCCAGTGGCATAATCCAGTTTGGATAGTACAAGAGAGATAGTAGCCTGCCCCTTGTGTGGAAATGTGAGGTGGGGGAAGATGCGTCACAGAGTCTTCAAGGTGATGAAGCTTGTTTGTGCTAATTCGTCGCCTTGGGCATTCATTGTAAACTTGGAGTCCATGGTAATCCCAAGGTTTTTAACTTCCTCAGATAATTGAGGAGATGGTCCGAGATCGTCAGGCCAGGCGCACAGCGGGTCTTAATTTTTCCAGTCACCACACATGAGTATTTTCGTTTTGGAGGCATTTAGTTTGAGATGGCTCCAAGTCATCCACTAATCAACGGCTGTGAGGTAATTGAAGATTTGTGAGTTTTCAATGTCTTTGGGGCATTCCAATTTAAGTAGTATTTGTGTGTCTTCTGCATAGCTGTAGCATGTGAGTCTAAAATCATTGATCAGTTCTGGTAATGACATGTAGATGTTGAAAAGCAAAGGTGAGATACTTGATCCTTGTGGGTGAAGAGTGAGAATGTAGGGGTAAAGATTGGTCAGGATTTGTATTCTTTGTGTAGTCATGAGAGTGGGAGTGGGTGTGACAGAAAGTATAATGAAAGTTTGTGTTATTTTGATGTGCTGATGTATGTGGTCTGTATTGAGCTAAAATATGTAAAGGTTGTCTTACTGCTACTTAAATCTTGAATAATATGTATGTGTGGCACACTAGTGGTGGTTCAAAAGAGGCAAGAAGGAGGGAAGAAAGAAAAAACACCAACTAAGCTCTAATTAATGATGTACTTGAACGTTTCCTAGTGGTGATAAAGGTTGCTGTTAGGTGATGTGAAGTACATGTTCAGACTGTATTCTCTTCTTCCCTACAAAAAAAGCATAACTTTTCTGACTGTCTCAATTCCCTTTCTTCAGTGGTCATAGGCCCATAAATTCTGTCCACCTGACTGGGTTTGTGAGCTGCATGGATAGTGGTACTCTGACAGAAGCAGAAAACCTGCCTACGGAGCTCCTGTTTTCTGTGATCATGCCTGTATTCGAACTGTATTGGGCGATTTATTAATCAGAAATGTCACCTGGATTGTGGAACTACCTGAGCAAAGGTATGTTTTAGGTGGTTACCGACACCCCAATTAAACATCGTGACTTCACAGTCATCTGCCTATTGAGCAGATATCAAGTGCAGTAATTTAGAAGATCTCGTGTGCCATGCACAGTGGCTATTAATTCATAGATTTGTTTCTACATGTCCCCCAACCATGGGCCAGATTTATTAAGTTAAACTTGGACCAAAAGTCTAACTTTAGACTAAAAGGCTTACCTTGGACCCAAAGTCTAAACCTAGACCAAATGAGCAGTACAGACTCTTTACAGCTTTAATTTCACCCATAGGCACACTCCAGATTGCTTCTGCCGCCTCTGTTTTCCAGAGAATTATGTTCCATCTGTTCAGAGGTGTTGGGAGGTAGCAGCATTTCAAGATGATGTGTTGTTTTTTGCAGCCTCAGGGGAAGAAAATTATGTTATCTTGAGCCCAGTACTCACTATCATGTATAATAATGGTGTAGTAGTCAAAATATAGAAATGTGCTTCTCAAAATTAGAGTGAAATGTTTTGGTAACATTGTTTCTGGTGATGCAATTGAATTCACACTTTGATTACTGGGAGCCATCATGGATGCTCCTGCAACTAATGCTGATGGGTGTGGTATTAAATTCTTCATGGATTGTGTATATTTTATGCATGTTTCATTCTTAAATATGCCACACATTCTAAACCATTGTCTGTTTTACTTAAGATGAATGCTCCTTTTGTTTGGAATGATTTGTGTTACAAATCTTTTGAATGGATCAAAAACAGCTTTTTCCAGGTCAAGGAACCTTTTTACCCAAAGGTACTGTGTTATATTACAGTATTACATTACAATTTTGGTCCTTACACAATTTATTGGAAATGTCTGGAAAACTTTTGAGTATACTTCAAGGGATCTCAACACTGATAAGGCCCACGACTCAATGACTGAGAAAGAGTTGTTGGCTTTCTGGTAAACTGCACAAAAAAGAAATTCATATATTTGGAGGACTAAATTCGTGGTGAGAACAGACTATGGGGGTCATTACGTCCGCCAGGGGTAATGTAGCGTCCGTACCGCCAACAGGCTGGCGGTACGGAGGCCCTCATTACGACCGCGGTGGTAGCGCGCGGTCGCACCGCCGGGGCCGGTGGTTTCCCGCCGTTTTAGCCCCGGCGGTGATAATCCGCCAGGGCAGCGCTGCAAGCAGCGCTGCCCTGGGGATTATGACACCCCTACCGCCAGCCTGTTTCTGGCGGTTTGCACCGCCAGGAAGAGGCTGGCGGTAAGGGGTGTCCTGGGGCCCCTGGGGGCCCCTGCACTGCCCATGCCACTGGCATGGGCAGTGCAGGGGCCCACTAACAGGGCCCCGGCCAGCTTTTCACTGTCTGCATAGCAGACAGTGAAAAGCGCGACGGGTGCTACTGCACCCGTTGCACAGCCGCAGCACCACCGGCTCCATTAGGAGCCGGCTCCTATGTTGCGGCCTCATCCCCGCCGGGCCAGCGGGGATGTCGTAATGGGGGCCGCGGGAGTGCGGCCGCATTGGCGGTCGCACGGCGGTTACCGCTTGGCGGGCGGCAGTAGCCGCCCGCCAAGGTCGTAATGACCCCCTATAAGCCTTTAGTATGTATTTTAAGTGGTGAAAGGATTAAAAGCAAACTTTTAGGGTCACTAGATATTCCCCCAAACTTTTTCAGTACCGTTTTGATGTTGTACACGTCCAGGGCGCTAGGAACATTCAGGGTGGCTAATTTGTCAAGGCTTCCATCCACTGATGAACCACTTGATGATGAGTGTGATGAAGATAATGAGATTTGTCTGATTGCTTCTATTGGTTTAAAAGCTAGGTGTCCTCTTTCAGAGAAAAAGTAGAGAAGGGAAGCACTCACAGGTGAGATTATAAAACAAGTGAATATTTATGTGTATGATGGTTGGCCAATAGAGAGAAAGGTTATGAGTCCTTGTCAACCTTTTTAGAAAGGCAATTCTGAAATATCTGTGGAGGATAGTCTACTTATCCAAGGCAAAATGTTGGCCACATGACAGGGGTCAGTTGGTGTGGAGGAGTGCTGAAGAACTGCACCATTTATGGCCGCTCTGTATGATGTAATCTTCTCAATTAAATTCTTACCTTTAACAGTTCTTCTTGTGGTAGTGAAGATTATCACTCTGTGCTCTTGATGACTGGCCAACACTGAGGAATGTATTTGAAAATATACGCAATGCAAACATTCAACGAGACACCGATTTAAAAATGTACTTCAAAATTAAGAAAAATATGAACGACCATGAAGTGAAAATCTGCAAGTACAGAATTCACTGGTACTTTACTGGGGTCTACACTGTAATATTCTAAATGGTGAAATTGCTGTCTGAGCTCTTGTTCTAACATGCCATCGTTGATCTTTAATAGAGGAATATCTCCTTTGTTTCGAAATGAAAGTATTTAAACTTTACTATGTGAAACATTGAAAGTAGAGAAACTGCTGAAAAGTTGAACTCTGCCGAAGACCATGACATTGATGTGAGGCGACTACTTACATGCAATGTAGGCCTCTTAAAGTTCAGACATCTATTTTCTACAAATACTGAAACTAGCTTTCCTGTCCATAACTATATCTTTTTTATGGGCGGGGGGGATGGCGGTGGAATGTTTCATTCTGCTTGCAGAATTCTGCAACTCTATGTTACTCTTGTAATGGGGAGTTCCAGTCACATTCCACGAATTGCCACATGATGGAATTTTTTCCAGTGAGGCTCCCAGAATGTAAGCGAGATTTGGTGTTCCCTAGTGCGATTTTCTAAGACGGGTGGCCGCGGCCAGAAGGCCACTTCTTGAGTGGATTTGCTGCTGCTTGAGTAGATTTTCTACTTGAGCAGTAGCAAAACCAGCTTGAATGGCCGTTCGTTCTTGCGCATCGCATGGTGCAGTTTGCGCAGATTTTTCAGCGCTGCTTGCACTACTGGCGCTAAATTGCAGCAATATAGGCATATTTTCAACTACAGGAAATACCAAGTCGTTTTTTAGAACTCCTTGAGTTCACTCCAACTCTACTCTTTTTAAAACATAGATGGACCCCAGTCTAGATAGTAATAGGGCTTATCAGATCCTGTACTTTGACTAGTAC